>NC_091825.1:104036933-104381933 GCF_038994185.2 Dermacentor albipictus | reverse complement strand
TAATTTCCCCATAGTAATGGGAAAGGCGAGTACGATGCCTTGGTGCCCCTGCTACCGTTTTGTGTTCGTCGGCTTCCTGGTCGCCTCCAATCCATCTACTTTTTGCGAAAGAACAAGCTCCCGTTCAAGCCTTTCCTTTTTTTTTCCACCATTTCCATGGCTCTCCCTGTCCACACGTGTTTGCCGATAGTGGCTTTCCACTTCCTTCGTTTTCGTCTTTCTTCACAATTCGCGTTGCGTAACGGGGTCTGTTTTCACTGGAAAGAAAAGAACTGCCTTCTGATCGACCCAGCGGCCGTGTCACTAAAGCCTGCTCCCCGTAGAGCTGCCATACGCAGTAAAGCTAATTCAGAAAAGCGTCGCGTCCCTCCCTCCACGACATGTTACATCCCCAGAGTTCAAGATCATTGACGGCGACAAAGGTACTTGCACGACGTCCACATCATTGCAAGTCCAGAAATGGATGCGTGCATTAGAGCAGTTCCTGAAGTCGACAGACCTGAGTGAGTGACTGTAGTTTCGATGTGCATCTCAGGACGAAGCGACACCCTCAGTGTTTTCTCTCCGTTATTTTTTTCCTTTTTCATCCACTAACGCCCTTCCCCTTGCCAGGGTAGGAAACCGAGCGTACGTCTGGTTGGCCTTCTTGCTTTTGCCTGACTTTTCTATATATCTTTGCATCCCTTTATCCCCCTATATATTTTGTAAAATTGTTTACCTTTTTGATTACCTCTTGATTTTCGTATCATTATTACAATGCACTAAGTTATTTTTCTGCCTACTATATTGTTTGCCTTTGCTAATTCCATGTCTATTATGTGCATTCTTAATATTGCGCTAATCATTATTGTTACACTGCAAGACAACTATGTATGCCCTTCCTGTTATGATCCCTGAGGGGATCGACAGTATGAATAAATAAAAATAAAATAACCTTTTCCAGTCTCCGGCTTAGCTGCGTTCTTAGAGCAACTATTCTGAGAGTGCGTTGCTGCCGGATTTGATCTCCGAATTAGGACTATTTTTTTTCTCTGACAACGAGGGTTTCGTTCCGGAAGACTCCTATAAGTATTCTTTCATGCAGTTCTTCTTTCGAGTATGTTTGGTTTTTCTTTCCCATTCGTGATGCGCTGCGTGTGTGGACGCGAGTAGTTGTGATACATTGAGACGCAGGCACTATGGAAAAGAGTTGGAATAACTGGGAGTATTGAAAAATATAGCAACTCGCCTCGGCTTTAATTTCTCACTCGCATGCTCCTTCAGGGCAAGGAAGTTGACCAGGCAAAGTTTCAAGATGCTCCGGGCTACTCTACCTACACGAAAGCCTAGAAAATATCATTGCCCTAGCACTCCGTACAGATGGTTAACCAGCGAAACTTAAATGTGAGACCCATGTGTTTATTACTGGGTTAATCCCGATGGTTCAATAAACGACGGCTTGGTAGGCTGCCGGATCCACAGTACGCAGTTGCTCCTTCCTCGGAAATAAAGAAATGCCACTTGCCATCTTGCGACACGAGTCCCCCCCCGGTAAACTCCGGAGGGGACTCGTGTGCCCCTGAGCCCTCCCCCCCCCCCTTCCCCCGGTGTAGGTGCCTATAGCGTTAAGGGCCTCGTGTCGAAGGAAATCCGGTATCGGCGTCCAGCGTTGGTATCCCGTGAGTGACAATTGCCATATATATTTAGTTATACGTATATGCCCCGCCTTATTATATGACATGCGGTATATGCAGGTTATACTGCCACACCATTGCGTCACTAAAGCTGTTCGTATATCCTTTCTTACATTCTTGACAAAGTTATTCCTCGGAATTTTGAGAATGACAGCCCACAAACAAACGTCAGCGCATGCCTTTTATGTTGAATCTTCTCAGACTAAAGTCTGAAAAGTGCAAAACGATAACGGAAACCTCAAACTGATGAAAATTGTGTTGGCGCAGCTATGCACTACCTCCGGGATCGCCGCACGCAAGAAGCCGTGTTTCTACCAGAAAACTCACCTTCGAGCATAGCGTTCACCGCCCGCGTATCCCGGTAAGCATTACGGTTGCATAAGCGGCAGTTACCGAGAAGCGTGAGAAGAAGTCAGGGATCTTTGAATGCTATCGCGTTCCACTCTTAAAGGCGAAGCTTGAGCGTCCTCCAAATGTTTGGCGACATTTTGTCGACGGATTCTGTTGCTGCTTGTAAACTGACCGAGTAGAGCTGGGTCTAGCGGCAGTCGAAAGCACCCTGTACATGCTTCGCCACGTAGCGGCAGGTGCGTGAGGTGCTCGGGGTGATCTCGGAGGCCATGGAGAGACAGGCTACCCGCGCACGAGGGGAAAAACGAGGAGAAAGGGCTAAGAAAGTTTCGCTTTAAAATGAGCAGGCGAATGAGAAAGACAGTTAAGGTAAGAAAAAACGCAGCAGACGACGCCAGATAACTTAGGTGATGCGATGAAACTGAAATTTGCTGGCAGGTAATGAAATCAGCCCACTCAAAACAATGTCGCAAGACAACCACCGTAAATGGTATTCGCTACCATCAAGAAAACCAACTTGGCAACTTTTTGAAGCATAAATTTAATTTAGCACCTGGAGTGTCCTTTAAGAGGTGTGAAAATGGGCCAAATGCAAAAAAAAATGCACCAAGTTTAAAGCACGGTAAGTCTGAACGGAAAACAGACGTGCTATCTAATTTAATACATTAGGGTCGTCCGCTTTCGACGTACTAATAAATGCAGCTCACATTATTGCCACATCTGTCCTCATTGGAGATGCTGGAGCAAAAAATCGACACTCAGCTTCAACCGATACATATATTTCAACGTTCTTCTTCAAACGCAACAGAGAGTTCATTGGCGACTGCTTCCGCGGGGCGAAAAAACAACCTGAGCGAACCAATTTATTCTTTCCCGCGTACTTAATAAACAGATGGTTCCCTTAAATTGCAACACGAGTAACAACTACGCGCGCTCAATCTGTAGTTTATTTCCCCGCATAGCCCAGATTAACTGTCGATATTTTTTCTTCTCCTTTGCCTCATTACAAACTTCTCCCTAAGTACTTCAAAATTAAGGCCACGGTCACCGGAGGTCATCAAAGCGACACGGCCTGTATAAGCAATGTTCTCAACATGCCTAGTCGCTTAAGCAAACTTTGAAATAATCTTGGAAAGAGCGACGACACAGGATGTTACATATATGAACGAGCCTCACCCCAACTTTTCCTAATGACGTCGCGAAAAGTTGGTGCAACGTTTTTCTTCGCTGAACTTTAGCGAGCTCTTGTGGCGAGGTTAGCTCTCGAGACAATTCCACAGGCGAAAACAACGGAACACATTAGCATCGTGCAGGTACGAAGCGTCGCTGTGCGGAGGCAAGAGAGATTTCAAAATCTTTTCTAGTGCAACGTCCGTAACGTTGGATCGACACTATGCAAGGAGCACCGAATTACCCCATCCAGGCGCAAGAAAGAAAGAAAGAAAGAAAGAAAGAAAGAAAGAAAGAAAGAAAGAAAGAAAGAAAGAAAGAAAGAAAGAAAGAAAGAAAGAAAGAAAGAAAGAAAGAAAGAAAGAAAGAAAGAAAGAAAGAAAGAAAGAAAGAAAGAAAGAAAGAAAAGCTAGGCCGCCATCCTCATGATTTCGAAAATGCAGACACCAGCTCCGGACCATCGCTCCGCGAATGGGTCGTTATCAATTTCGGTAATGACTTCTCATGCGGTAGAAACGATGCACGAAAAAACCACGGCGCAGACTGGACTTATCGATGCCGTTATCCTCCCGAAATCTGTTGCCTGGAACGCGCCCGGATGCCATGCGGCGACCTGGTAACCCTGAGCTCCCTCGGCCCCATGAAATATGATCAGATAGAAGCGCGCCGAGGGAGTTTGTTCAGCGAAATGCGCGAAATGATCATTCCGATTGCTCCAGTTGGAGGGGTAAGATTGGATGAAGCGTGTTCACAGCGACAGTTCTCACTGTTTCGCCGCATAACTATTTCCCTTTTCTCTTTGTGTTTCCGAGGGGAGACGGGGTTAGCATCCTTTAATTTTGCGTGGTTACCTCCTTGATGTAAATATTTGTAGATATTACATGTTTATTGTTTAACAGCAGAACTGACAGCTAGTGCCGTGTGCCCGTTCGATGCATTACGCCCTGTCTTCGCTTCGGTTCACCGCGATATCGAATTTTGTTCAGGGTACCCGACGACGAGACGCTGATAATGCCCTTTGTAAATCACTGGATCAGAGCAAACAGTGAAGCTGTCGTTCTTCTACAGCGAGGGTTTCACCATCAGAAGTGAGGGTGATTGATTGATTGATTGATTGATTGATTGATTGATTGATTGATTGATTGATTGATTGATTGATTGATTGATTGATTGATTGATTGATTGATTGATTGATTGATTGATTGATTGATTGATTGATTGATTGATTGATTGATTGATTGATTGATTGATTGATTCCGAGTAAAACCGCAAACTATAAATTAAGGAATCCGTCCATTATTTCCCCTGTGTTAGCAAGAATAATGCCTGCCGACATTCGATAAACACACACAAAAAAACACGACAAGCCCCTGTCTTGTCTTAGTACAATGTGTGCGGTACTATCGAGTTTTAAGCTAAACTTCGAGAAACTCGGCCATCTCGCATTTCGCCAGCTATCTCGCCAGCTCTCGCATCTCGCCAGCTATATTTTGTCTTGACCTAATGGGGCAGTAGTGACTATCCGATGTTAGCACTGAAGCTTGTAGAGTCAACGGTAGGTATGTCTTCTTTATTATCGCTCACAACTTCGTCGGCCAGCTTCGGGGTGAACATATGCTAGTATCAAGTGGAGCTTCCACTTCCGGGTAAAACTAAAACAGAACAAAAATATTAATTTTCATCGCTAAAGCAGCATGTATGGCAGAAGCAATTGCTTTGTAATTAGAGACATTTCAAGTTTAGGCCATGAGCAGAATTAATGAGGCTTGCTTAACTTGCACTGCACTCAGGGCTAAACTATGTATGGCAGTTATAACGACGTCTCCGTGTTGTCGCTTAATATTTTATTGCGACCAGCACCAACGCCAACCCCAAAGCCGGCCCGCAGTGGTGGAGAACAGGGATCAACCGACCACATACAACGAAATTGCGCAGCACTTTTATCTCGGCAGGAGAGACTTTCCCCTTCCACACAAGAAGTTAAATAGAGCGCAGGCATTGACCCTCAGATTATTGCAAACAGGCTCATATCCCAACCCGGCTTTATTCCACAAAATTTATCCCGACACCTATGCCACTAGTTCTTGCAGGCACTGCAATGACATCGCTAGCCTAGACCATATGCTCTGGCGTTGCCCCTCGTTAGGAGGCACAGAACAAATCAACGAGGACAAGTGGCTCTCCGCTATCAAGAGCCCCGATGCCGGGGCGCAACTATGGGCTGTCCAGAGGGCCCACGATGCGGCGGTCGGGCAAGGCCTGACTGTCCCAACGTGGGAGCGGCCCGCAGCGCGCTGAGTCGCGTACCTCAGGACCTTATTAAAGTTTCGCATCCATCCATCCATCCATCCAACCAGCACAAAACCGAATCACCCAAATGAGAGAAAGCGTTATCTCATTAATCACCTACGTCAATTACCGAAGCCTTAAAACATTGCAATTTAGTCTACAGAAAGAAACATAATTCTTTTAAACCTATTTCATCAATAAAAACAAAACACTTACCGAAGAGACGCTAACCTTTCAAAGTGCTGGCCACCTGTTTCATTGAATATTTGCCTTGATTCACTGATTAAATTTGATTAGCGTCCATTAGCGGGCAGAGTAGAAGCCAGCAATAAGGTAAGAATGAGGTGGAGGCCAGTATGCATGCTGCGTAGCAGCCTCTGGTACGTATCCGCACAGTTCGTATTAAGGCGCTAAGAAAACACGGCGACCCCATAAACCGAGAGCCCTTATACAATATGTGCATCGTTAATGAAACAGGATGAGCTTGTTTCTTCAGTTACTGCAAGCCTTTTCTCGATCTTATAAAGCCATGTGCGATGAGGTTAATGAGAGAGAAAGGAGCTCGTTTAGCTTTAGCTATCGAATGTAAGCGTGGCTTAAAGCTTCTAATCGATCTAGTCAGCAAACACACGCAACCCGCGTCAAAAGCGTATCGAGCATCCCCTCAACGTTTACCTTGCGGTTTAGCACACGCTTTGAATGCAAATTAGAAGTTCCCCAGCGGGAGCGCAGAGATCTGGCCGAAGAGCATCGCTCTTTCTCTTCGTGTAAATCGCTATCTTTCTTACAAAGCTGGGCACATTAACGCAGCAGAGCAGGGTTCTGGTTACGCAAACATTGCATTTGTAATTTCAAGGCCTCAGAGACTGCCAGGTCGGTATGCTTTGTCGGTGGGAAGAATGGCCGTGATCACACACTACGGTAATCACAGATACAAAAAAAGAGGGAGTGCAGCGAAGGGAAACAAGGAATCAGATGAGTTGAGGTGGTTAGGTACGTCGCATGCGGGGAAGACGCGCTGCAATTAAGTTTAATAGCATGATCGAAACAGAACAACATTGGGAATGGCTTTCCTCCACCTGCGCTGCACCTAATTTTGTTGATCACGATCAACCATGTTCTCATATGGTCCACCTGCACCAGGTGCATACACTGATCTCGCTTCACTGATTGGACACATCACTGTATTCAGATGACTACGAGGCTGTATTGATGCTACCGCAACACTTTCGCCACTTAGCCGCTTAGCGGCCAGTGTCCCTGTTTTCCCTCTGTCTCCAAAGCATACGACTGTTTGTTTTTTTTTACTTAGCGCTTCTAGACAGCCGGCCTTTCTCTACATACAGGATTCTATAAGACAGATACATTGTAATTCGTGGCCACACACGTCTCTGAAGGCGCCGTTGCATTTCTCGAAGATCAACGAGCCTGTGTGATCGTCTTCGACCACTTGACACGTTTCTTCTGAGCGCACTTGTTCAGAGAAGCTCTTATTTGTCTGTCTCACACCTTTCTATTCTCTCCGCTACCTTTTCCCTTGTATGGTAACTAATCGAACGCTTCTATTTTATTTTTTTCGGTGACCTTCATCTCTTCAAATTGTCTATATTGGTGACCAACAGATATTGAAATGGAGATTGAAAGAAATTCAAACGAGCGCGTCTATGCAACACCTGTAGTGCAGAATGGAATTTCAATGGATCCCTCTCGGCGTGTATTATACCATAAGGGGCATGCATTGAGCGTAAAGTAAGAACAAAAAAATCCTAACTGCGCTTACCGAACACACTGCGTCTAAACTTGATCGCATAGGTTACAACTGAAGTTGAGACTCACCAGAGTCGTACGTGTTTTAGGTGGTGGAAAGTCAAGTATAGTGGGACGTGGGAAGTAGTAAACATCTGCGCGCATTCGCTAATTGACCCCTTTTCAATCGCACACAAATCTAAGTGGGAACAACCAGTTTTGAGGGTGGAAGTGAACTTTCTCCCGCATATCAGGGCCGAAATCGCCCCTCTTGGTGCATGGCCAGCGGGAGAGTTCGGGCTCTAACTTAATTAATAATCTTTAAAGGAGTACACGGGCCTGTCAGACGCGCCCGTCACTCCTCTGCTGATACCAAAGATAAGAAGAAATGAAATCACGCGGGAAAATTGAAATCCACAAGCTCCTGAGGAATTTCTATGGCGAGTTCATAACCCTAAAGCACACAAAGTTACTTCCAGCCAAACTGCCGCTCGGAAACACGCAAGTTTAGCAGTCATGTGACAGAAAAGAAAAGATGGCGTAGAAACAGTTGAGGTGTACTGAGCATCCGAGCGAAAAGGCGTGTATTCCACCAAGTTTTTGATGCATAGGTTTCATTCAACAAACAGCAGTTCTACGCCATAAAATGCTCCGTACATCACTACCAGTTTTTCTTACCAAGGGCTCTGTGTCGATCTAGAATACAGAATGAGGCTGTTTCTGTTCAGTAAATATTCGGCAACAGATTCTTCGGGCAAACGACACTGAAGAGCCACTGCGCCACGCGCATGCGCGGCAGCAAGAAACACGCGCCACGCACCAAGAATGTGGAGAGGCGGCACGAAGACGTCAGCCCAAGTTAAGGCTTCTCTCACCACGGCAGAAACCCGCAGCGCATATATCAGTGACCACTCGCTGTCTGGCCACGAAGAACGAGTGCGCGCAGCATCGCAGGCGGCGGCCTGGTTTCCTTTAGAGATTCATGCCCCCGTAGAGGATACCCGGTGGCCACGGGAGTCGGCGAAGCACACGCTATAGGTGTCTCAAAGAGCTTGAGTGCGCCGCCCGACCAAACAGAAGGCGCGCTTCGCGTAAAATATTCAGCTCGGACATCCTGACGAATGCGCCTCGGTGTTACTCCTTCCCCTCGAAGTCTCTTTGGCGCAGTGTTGTTCTCCTCAACCTAAGCTCTCCCACAAGGCGCACGTCCGAACCCGTTGACGCACACACACGCGCACTCACGCACACATACACGCACATATACGACCACACACACACACACACACACACACACACACACACACACACACACACACACACACACACACACACACACACACACACACACACACACACACACACACACACGCACACGCACACACACACACGCACGCACGCACGCACGCACACGCACACTAACACACACACACACACACACTATCAGGCCTTCCCCTATCGTACATGGCTTTCGGAATGGATATGCGCAAGCCCCAACCTATTCTGCGTCAGTGTGTGTTACTAGCCACTGCATAGTCGACAGCGGTCTGCAGGCTGTAATAATTTTCATCCGGACGTTCCCATGTTTCCACATTTATTCCAATAGGACGATCGGGGATAGAGTGGAGAAAGGAAAAAATCAAGGAGGTCAGCCAGACCAACGTCCAATTTCACACAACACGCAGCTGAGGGGAGATGGGTGGGCAGAAAGAAAAAAACAGAAAGAGAAAGGAGGAGAACTAACACCGCTTGCATGCACCAGTTAATAGCGCGGGCGCGCAATCCGACTATGCAGAATAACACCAAGGATTTTCGACTTCGAGAAACGAAGCAACGCTTGACGATGCTTCCGTGTCAGCGAGGGACATCTTTCAAGGGCATTTTCATCGAAGAGAGGAGTACAGGGCCGCCGGCTCAACACGACCGGGCTATTAAAAGGCATCGAACATTGTGCACCCATCGTCCCGAGTGCAGAAATTTGATGGTGTCAGTCATTGACAGGAAAATGAAGAACGAGCCTTTTGGAAGATTAAAAGATAAGGTTAGGCCGTACGGCCATCGAAAACACTTATCCACGTAAGCGAATAGCTGGCAAAAGTTTGGCCAGAGCGATCAATGATGTTAATTTATTTGCTTCCTATAAGTTTTCGAAAGTTGTTGTCCGGAAGGAAAAATTACGTCTCGCTGAAACCACAGTCAATGGGACACGTAGCACACGTCGCACCACGCCGAAACAGTCACTAGCGAAGTACTCGTCGAAGTACTTGTTGCCGGCAGCAGTCTCAGATGTTTGCTTCCGCTTCGCCGCGCTAAGCTCCCTTAGAGTTCCTGTGCAGACTAAATCCCTCGTCTTAGCTTTCTCGACACGTAGGCGAAGTCTCTCTGCCGATTCTTCGCCGAGAATTCGTTTTTTTTTGTATTTATAGCCCCTTACAATGCCACCGTGATCGTGGTGACGCCACCATAAGCTGAACAAGTGGAAGCGACTATATGCAACCCTCCTCCACCGGTACCTACTTCGTTCCATTGGCTGCGTCCACGCCCATATCATATCAACTTCTGTGAGTGCCTCACCTTTCGGTGCGATGTTACTTGGTTAGATAGGGAAAACGTGTCACAGTAGGCAAAGAAATCTATGCTCATTTTAAAGTTTTGACGTTTTCGCCGGCTTCGTGTAAGATCCGCTGCTTTTCCTGTTTTGGTGTGCGCCTTAAACCATCAACAGATTACATGAGGCTGTTTACAGGCTTCGCATTTTATGGACGAATACACTTCTCTATTGTGTCGATAAAGTGCAAGTTCTCTACTAACGTTATTGAAGTCAGTGTGCTTCAGTGACCACCTGCAATGAGCAAGCTACATTCGCGTACGCTCCAGTATCTCGCTCTCCGCTTGTATTGTATCCAGATGAACGTTCGAAAGAAACAACTAGGTTATGGAAAATCACAGAGGAGTGAAATGAAGTTCTGATATCTTGTTTCACCCGCTACTGCCCCCCAGTGATCAATCGTCCCAATATCGCTAAATTGGAGGCGTCCGTCGTCTGCATGCGTTACTGTTAACCGCGCACATTCACCCTGCATGCGCTGGGAAATCTTTGGGCCAGGACGGCAAAATAGAGCCAATAACAAACACGAATCCAGTTCCTAGACGCCAGACGCGGGTCTCGGCGAAAAGTACGGAGAGTAACAAGACGTTATTCTGCAACGGACGAGTTATCTGAACCGAAGTTCTTGCTGCGAAAACGCTAACAAAAGCGAGACCAGCCAAGGTGCGCCATATCCGACCGCTCCACAGGCTTCTCCCACACCGCACAAGCCAACGCGATATCAGCGCACATCTGCCAAGACACGTGGGGCAAGACACGCAGTAAAAAACTGCTTGATTCTGTATGTCATTTTTATGTATATACTTGAAGCTCCCAGTGAGACCACGAGGAAAGCGCTTGCATGTAGGCTGTAGAAAAAAAAAAAGCCTTTACTTTTTTTCTCTTCATTAAACCTCCATCCTCCCCACCCCCCCTCTGATGACTATTTAGTTGAGTGCACCATTTGCTTTGTTTCTGACTTGCTCTGCTTTTTCTGTTGTATGTATCGTGCTTGCCCGTATACAAGACACCCCGGATAAAGAGCAATCTGTCTTATGTTGCTGTGGCGACAACAGAAAGAAGTAACGACTTTACCTTTATCGATGATCTAGAGCAATGAAAGAGTAAACTGGATAACCAATAAGCACATTCATTTATCCCCATCCAGCATTGACTGACGCAGGCATCATAACCTACTGCTTAGGCAAGTGAAGTCCTTTCCTCGCGGAAAGATTACGCCACTAGTTGAGGCCTCACAGCCTGTAGCCACGTTGAATGTACAGATTTATGCATCGGGCAAAGAAACGGTGGCTCATGCGCAATCCCAACTAAAGGAACGAGTCGTTATTCAAGATATCAGTGAACACACATTGGCTGCACTTCGCAATGAGATATTGTTAATCGATCGGTCAGACGTGTTTCGCCAGCAGAAGCCAGAGGTCGCGTATAATTGTTTCCAAGATAAATTTTAAAGGGTTTACAAGAAGTGCTTTCCGTACAAACAACTCAAGCATGCGCGCACAGCCAAGAAACCCCGGTTGACGAAGACTTGCCTCCAGGAAATAAAACGTAAAAATAAATTATTTGAACTCTTCTTAAAAGATAAAAACGAGGACACGTTAAAACGTTTCAAAGCCCATAGGGGTAAAGTTGTCTCTAACATTATGAAAAGTGAAAGTACCTAAACAACCTGTTCAACACTGCTGTAATGAATCTATCAGAATTAGCTTGGAGTAGACTAAATAAGTTTCTTTGTCGTAGCATTGATAAATTCAGGCCTACTGAGCTTTTGTTAGACGGTGACACTATCTGCAAGGCAGACTTGGCAAATGTGTTTAACGACTATTTCGTACCTTTAGCAAAGAAAGCGCATAATCCGGCATGTGCTACATACTTAATTGATAGGACCTCTGAAAGCGCGTTTTTGTGCCGACAACGGCCAGTAAAGTTATCAATGCTTGCTCGTCTGTAAAAAAAAAGCAGCACCTGCTGTGACGCAGATGACTTACAGATTAGACTCATTAAACATGCGTTAGATATTAATGCTGATGTACTGGAAAATATCTTTAACTGTATTTTTTCTTACTCGAATCTTCCCACAGAAACTGCAAGTCGCGAAAGTACTAGTGTTGCACAAGGAGGGAGGGGGGGTATGGTAAAAGTACGCTTAACAATTCCAGGGCTATATATATTCTATATTTATATCTATATCTATATCTATTATCCGTAATTATCCGTAATATCAAAAGATTTATATATATATATATATATATATATATATATATATATATATATATATATATATATATATATATATATATATATATGCCAATGACATTGTAACTATTGACATTTCCGTAAAGTATATTATGTATGCTAATGATACTACGGTATTTCTTACTGCCCGAGATTATAAAAACCTAATGAGCGATTATGTGCTCTTGAAGTTATCCTCCTGGACGCAACTCTTTAACAATAAACACTTCCAAAACGAAAACTATGTTGTTTAGGCCTAGAAGTCGAAAAATCGTCTCCCGCGTACCGTTAAAACTTAACAGTTCCGTAATCCAGATGACACCACGTTTGAAACGTCTTGGTGTAACTTTCGAACAACACGTCATGGTCTGAGCATATTGAAACATTGCTTTCCAGTACGTCCAGGATCTCGGCAATTCTGTCGAGGGTGCGTTTTTCATTACCAAAGACAGACAAACTTTTCACCCATAAATGTTCGTTCTTATCTCGTATAAACTACTCCCATCTTGTTTGGGGCGCGACGCCTCTGACAAATATCTGTAAATTATATATAATACAGAAAACGCCCATTTGTGCTATCGCGAATGTTCCTTATTACAGTCACACAGCCCCACTTTTCAATGAGAATAATCTAATTACTCTACCAGATTATTATCGCACAATTCCTATGAAACGGTAACACGTATTGGAAAGGAAACATTTATAAGCGCCGTTTCAAAATTAAAGCACACGACACGTACTTATAATATTCGTCCCGTTCAATCGTGGGAGATTCCGCGCACGCGCACTAATTACAGGAAAGAAAGGCTGCAATTTCTTTTGCCGTTGTACTTGAATGAACTAACAATCTGGAAATAACCATTACGGCCCTTCATCGTGTTTTGTACGTTAACTGTTGAATTCCCATTTTATGTACCATTTTGCTTGTGCAACTTTAACGCTTTCCTAATGTTATTTTTGAGCTAACGCTTGTTGTTCTTTTTCTTCTTTGAAACCGGGGGATTCGGTCCATCTCATTTGTATATTTTGTATATTCTACTCTTAGTGCTCATGTTGCATTTATTGGAATATTGTGTATTCATCGACTGCCTTTAATGTTAGCACCATGCATTGTAATTATATTTCTTTTTGATTTGTAATCACAATATGTCTGAAATTATTGTTTCGTTTATTATGCACAATTTCTTATTTTATATTATTTTATTTTTTTGCCTTAAATGCATTTTTACGTTGCTGTACTTGCCTGTCCTTGCCATTTGTACTGGGTCGTGGTCTTAGTCAAGCCCGTATAGCGTCTCTCTGACCACGGCCCTCAGCATCCCAAACGTTAGAATAAAGTTTGATTTGATTTGATCTTGCAATCTAACTTTGTCCAGTGAAGCCACCTCTCGTTCGCGCAGGGGCTATTTGATTTATTATACCCTGAACACATGAAGGTATTACGGAGGGGATCCATCTCACGACCTGCTTGCAGCACTGCGGAATCTACACGAATTCTTAGCCAATAAAAAGCCTGAGTGCCCCTCGACATGAGCCGATCCACGCCGCGTCGTGTGCTCAGCGTCTGCTTGCCATCATGTTACATGCTCCATGGTTGGTGTATTGACGCAAAAAAAAATGCTTTGACGCCGTAACCATAAGCTGCGTTTACATGCATGCGACAGCAGGACTTCGCTTTACCTGTACGCTTTCCCTGCAGTTACCTTGCAGCCCCTTCAGCAAGTAGTACGGGACTTTACATATGTTCACCTGTGCCACAGCGTCTGCTCGGCGTCTATTTGACATCTACTTGGCGTTTGCTCGCTACCGTCGTCATGTACGTGTTAGTAAGTTAATGATACAGTGAACAATTACGCTTTTATAGCTTTCCGCATCGTTAACGCACCACCAATGCTAATGCTGTGGCACCATCTGCTAACTACAAAGCAAACCAGCTTTACAGCTTGGCGCTGCGTCTGTAGTCCTAGCAACGTGTACACAAACACCCGGTCTCAATGATTACGACAAAACATACCTAATTATTTGATCTCAGCCTGACATGAGACTTAGCGATGACGTATCTTGCCGCTTGTTTCTTGGTGATAGGGTGGAGAGCCAGTAGCAAATGCGAATTCGGATCGAAGCCGATGGTCGGCGCAGTAGGGGCGCTGCCATGTTGCCACTGTTAGGATGGCTTCTGTGCAGCAACTCGGAATTCCATGTGACTGCGCTTGGCGAATGACAACGGAGCGGCACGTGGAAAATAGAAGCCCAACTCTGGCTCCCTGCGAGAGCCATATACAACAGCACTAATCGAACGCAAGGCAGCGCTCTCAGACGCGTCTTACGCCCCGTCACACAGCAGTCGACGAGCGCAGCGAAATCCTTTTACCAGAACTGAAGTGTATGGTGCCCTGCATCTGGCTTTTGAACGTCGCCTATTGGAAATGACAAATAAAACTTCAACGTACTAGAAGTTACAGCTTGAGTGATATTGTGAACAAACTTTAGGAAAAACTCGGAAGCAATATTTTTTGGTAACTTATTCGGGATTAACCAGCGTATGTAATGCGGTCCTGTACAAGGGTTTGGGGACCAGAGACCGCATTTCTTAAGGCATTTACCTCTTTACTTGATGACTACAGCTATATTGAACCTATCTGATAACATCACTTCAAAACTGTGTAAAATGTCTCTGTCATATCATCATTGTACATAACCATTGTGTACAGTGTATAAATTGAACATCATTTTATACATGCGACAATTAGTTTATGTTTACCTGTGCTTTACAGTGGGTCTATGTTGTTATATGTTAATGAGTGAAGGCTCGGACACTACTTTGAGAATGTGCCATGTATACAATCCTTCGTTTCTTGAATATGTTATCGTCCTAGTGGAATTGTGCCGTGATTTTGACTCACTGTTCGTATCGTCCCTTGTTTATTTAAAACTTTTTCTAAACACACATCATTCTATACATGTGACAGTTTATGTTTACCTGTGCTTTTCCGCGGGTGTGTGTTTTTATATGTTAGTCAGTGAGGACTCGGACAAATACATTGAGAACGTGCCGTGTATACAATCCTTCGTTTCTTGCATATGTTATCGTCCTGGTGGAATTGTGCCGTGATTGTGACTCAGTGTTCGTATCGTCCCTTGTTCAAATAAACTGTTACTAAACACACGAAGAAAAAGAACGGAACAAGAGTTTCTGTTGACGTCCCTGCGTGTTCCACGTCGGGGACGTCAACCTCTCACGCCATGACGCGTACAGCGCTGTGGACTCCCTCGAAAGCCCAAGTCTTCGATATTGTTTTCCCTACGAGGAATGGTCCCGAGACCACCGTCTACGCGACGGCCTCAATAGACCTCTCGGTGGTCTACTGCGTTAACACATGGGAGGCCTCAACTTCCACGTCCCCGTCAAGAGCATGGCTTACATGACTCTAATCGCCTATGCTGGCTGCCTTGTGATCGGTGGCAAGCATTGTCCTGTAGTTTCCGTCGGCCCGCAGGTCACCAACGTAACCTGCCTCTTTTTGCCGTCCTTCGTTACGAACGATGTCCTCGTCCAGGCACTATAACCATACGGCAAGGTTCTGTATGTCAACGCTGGTCTTATGAGCGGACGACGTGGCGTACTCACGGGCACCCGCTTCGTTCGTATGGAAATGAGTACCACATCCCCCGTCCCGAATTACCTGCGAGTCTCTGGTCATCGTGTGACTTTTGACTACCGCGGCTTGCAGCGCATGTGTCGTTGATGCGGCTCCAGCGACCACTACCATGCACAGTGCATCGCGGCGTTTTGTGGCCGTTGTGGTATCCATGGCCACGGAAGCGACGGATGTGATCGTCCTTGTCAACGTTCCGGGGATGGTCACCCTACGGTCGCGTGCCCTGCGCGGCATTCATACTCCGACGATGCTGCTGGCGCCCCCGGCTGCTGAAGTTGTAGGTGGCGATAAAATCAATACCGCCGCCCTACCGCTACCGACATCTTCCTCATCAGAAAACAGCTTCAGCCTCGGAGTTGATGGCAGCGTTGGATTCTCGCCAAGCCTGGTTGGACTCCACATAGAAATGGCGGCCCCACGATACGTAAAGCCTGCCCATGCGTCAGCCTCTGGCTCGGACGGCGGCCCGGGTTGCCGCGCCGAGTTATAGTGACCCAAAAAACCTCGGCCTTCTTCGAGATGGTCGAATAAGTGACGCGTGTGCTGTATATCCCCTGGACTTGTTCCCAGGGCGCCGACTTGAACAACACGACAAGGTTAGTTTGGTGATACTTTTAATTAAACATGGCTGACACCCTGAACATTATTTCATAAACGCACATAAGTTCCGAAGTCCTATAAGACAAGCCGAAATTGTCAGCGTGGCCAGCGCTAAGACTTGTGACCTACTCTGTTTGCAAGAAACACATTTTTGCACCATTGGGCATGTTCTTACTTTCAAACGCACTTTTAACCTAAACTGTGTTTTTTTTTTAGCGACATCACGCTCTAGTGGAGTCGGTATTAATATTTTCAACAGAGCTCTCTTGTGAGATCATTAAGTTTTTTTATGATGGGACAGGGCGGATATTGGCATTTGATTGTGCAATATCTTCATTTAGGTTACGCATTTTTCGCATATATGGACCCGCGAAGGCCATCAAGTCCAATTATTTTTTTCATGAGCTCGACGTGTATTTCCTGGACGGTCGTCAGGTGGTGCTTGTTGGGGATTTTAATTGCGTTTTAGGCACGCGAGTAGTTGTGCAAGGCTCGCGCTGGGGTCGCCCCGATTGGAACGCACGAGAGTTGCGTCGCCTCGTCCAGCACTTTTGGTTGCTGGATACATGTCGACTTTTTCATAGTTCTTTATTTGCCTGGATGTGGCGACGCGGCGCGTCGTCAAGCAGGTTAGACCATGCCTATGTGCCAAGCAACTTAGCTAAATATATCACCCATCTGATGTGATAACTTTACATTCATCCCCTGTTTGTATTTGTGATCACAGACCAGTTATACTTTAAATTCGCTTCCCTGCTTCCTCATTAGTAAAACCTTGGTGCCTCGACATCGGCGTTCTACGTGACGCGCGCTCGCGCTCTTGTTTGTCAAAAGTCTTGCGTGCCTCTGTTTCTAGATCTGACCCAGAGTCATGGGACGCGTTCATGGTGCAGTAGCGTCTGCATTGTTCAGTTGAAGGACGTGCACTGAGACGACGCATATCAGAAGAACTGGCGGATACTGCCACGAAGATCCGTATATTGCCCTTCGGGTCAGTCAACTGACTCCGCTGATGCGATCATGGCAGCGTGAGCTACGGACGCGCTTCCAACGCCTCATCGCAGCGTCGTCTTCGTCAGCTGCTGCTTAGCGATGCAGACGTTATCCGTGTGCACACGCTGAAGTTCGGCGCTTTGCAAGACACTCGCTTTTTGGACAGCCGAATGCATTCGGCTCTGCGGCCCCAAGAGCACTTCCTGTTACGTCGCCTCTCGTGCGTGATTATTCGCTCTTTGCAACGCATTTTGAAAACATGGCGCGTACCGCTATGCAAATGGATCCTGGCTCTCGAGGATCTCGTACAATGCTTAGTGGGCTGGCTGCCTCAGGTTCCACCTGAGGTAGCTGAGCGTCTTTGTGCACGACCATCAGCTGATGAGGTGAAAGCAGCATTATCTTCCATGAAGCGTGGCTCGGCCCCAGGGCCGGACGGGTTATCCGTTGAGTTTTATCTAACGTTCTGAGAAGATATTGGTGCCACTTTCATATCTGCTATCAGCCGCTGCTTTGAGAACTTTGAATTCCCGTCTAGTTTTCGCGACGGTCGTATTGTGCTGATACCTAAGCACGATCCATCACCAGTTCGTCCAGAGGAATGGAGGCCAATCACGCTTCTCAACGTTGATTACAATATTTTCATAGTTTTTATCACTCTACGCTTGGCAAGCTTGATTCCTTCATTAATAGGACACCATCAGGCATGCTCGGTCCCTGGCAGAGAGATACGCAATCTCTCATTCGTTACGCGTTGCATAATGACGTACACTCTGACCTCGTCTCTTGATTTCACCGGATCAAGAAAAGGCATTCGATCGCCTTGAACATAGCTACATATTCAATGTCCTTAGTTTGCTCGGCTTTTCATCAAATTAATGTTGAACTTATTAGGAATGCCTATTCAAATATCCGAAGTACATTAGTTCTTGGTTGCCGTAAAAGGGCACCATTTCCCGTCATTCGTGGTGTTCCCGCCACCTGTAGCTTCGCTGCGCTGCGTAGAGCTGGTGAGCGTATGTGCCGGGGGGAAGAGAGCGTGAGTGGAGGGGGAGGGGGGGGGGTAGCGAAGGAGAGTGAGACACAGCTGTGGACGCATTTTCGTTTATGAAACGCCCGTAACTTTGCTATTATTGCACCATTTCAATATATACGAGCGCCTATGTCTCCATAGTAGAGTGCACATGAGGCACGAAGTAAATAATTTTGGAGCTCAAGGTGGTTTCATGCTTTTCAGACCGGATGAGTCGTTTTGATGGTCCCCGCATGGGGATTAATCAACTCCAAGGCCGAACCTTCTACTACAACTGATGTCACGAGCAAAATAGAGCAGTGGCGCGTACGAGATCTCAGTGATTTTGCTTTCTTTGTAAATGTATACTATATGATACCAACTACTATATAAGGTGCTTGGCGCATTTAAATATTGTGAGCTTCCATGTAAACTACATCTTACTATCGATTTAACGTGGCTGTTGGCGGTTACGTTGTCGATGGTTTCAACGTTGTTCTCCATCAACCGCCTTATTGTCAACGCAATTTACTCTGGGTATGGGCCTAGTTTGAGGCTTATCGTCCTCATTATCACGTATGCCTCCTTTGTACCGCTGAAGCTGTTTTCAAGAGAATTCCAACGAAGAATTGCACGCAATCATGCCACCATCATGTCAAGAACAACTTGTATGCGATGTGCCTAGTGGAGTCCTTGTCCACAACAGTATTGTTAGTGCTGTAGACTCCGAAATACATGCGCAGACGTCACTCCTCTCAGAGTCTGTGTGAAGCGCGAAGCCCTCCACTAATTGTCCGGCTCTCTTGTTGCGCGATAGCCGAATAGTTAGTGCGCTCGACTCCCAAACGTATATTGCTTCACTGGAGTAGCGTCAAATCTCAGTGGAGGCGGTTGTGGAGAAGTTCTATTCTTCTTTTATTTTCTTGGCGCTTTGGAAATGGCAAAACTTGGGACGATGAGGTGTACTGATGACGAAAGAAAAGATGTGTGTCGTCGATCATGACAATGGTCGTGGTCGGCGTAACAGCATCGACAGACGACACAGACAGACAAAGCAAACCCAGTTTATAGCACTTAACTGTTGTCACAGCAAAAGCAAAGTTGAGATGACCTGTTCATGGCAGAGAAGGCGACGTTCCGGCACTATAGAATCTCCAACAAAGAATATAAAGCTTGGAGAAAGTTCCTCTCTTGAAGTAAAAGCCATGCGAGCGTCGAAATTGAATACAAAGGCTCCAAGAAGCTTCGACTCAACGTTTGCAGTTCCTCCGAACGCAGCACCGTTTGCGGCGATCAAACAGAAACAGCGTTATAGCTGTAAAAAAAAAAAGAACCACAGCAAAAGGTGACAACTGCCTTAGTGCATGCGGGGGCGAAGCTTTAAAGCGACGTCGAGTCGCCGTAACGGCGCCATTCGCACGACAGCTATTCTTTCTCACCCTGAACGCTTCCCACGCGCGTGACATGACAAGTAAATGCAACGTAAAAGGTGCGGGCGATGCGCCTTGCACGCAGTCGCGTCGAAATCGATCCACCGGCCGCGTCGGCCTGCCCGAACCGTTTTTGACTTTTCTTTTTCTTTTTTCTTTTGTCCCGCACGCATGGCGTTCGCATCTGCTCGGACGTGGAAGAAGCTGCGCGACGGCTCGCATCTATTTTATTGGCCTTCTGGCTGTCGGAGTAAGCACCGTGTCTCTCCGGCGTTTCATCTCGTCGTGCCGCGTCATGATCTTTGCATGGCCTTTTAAAGCGACAGCTCCCTTCGTCCGCGTTTTGGAATGCTTGGACGGACGGCGTTGTCAAGCGATGAACTGAACAAGGCAGCAAAAGCGAGGACGATAGCGATATATAGCAGGAGGTGACGCTTGATTCTGCAACCTTGAGGGTTCACGGAGCAGCGTCAAGGCAGAGGGAGCCGGAAGTGAAAGTGGATTGAGGAATAGAGAGGATGAGAGGTAGTAGACTCCGCCGTGTTCAGAAGCGGACAGGCGGCGGTCCTCAGCATAGGAGCCAGCGTTGTAGCGGCCGCTCATAAGGTGGCGATCCCAGTTGTGTCAAAAAAAGTGGCTTTGGTGGTGTCCGCAGACTTGGTGCAGGCTTTGGAGCGCAGAGACCTGGGGGCGCACTGGAAATGGCAGGTCCGTGTCGGTGGCTGTTGGAATGCCCTGCAGCGTCTGTGGGCTGTGATGAAAGCGGAGCGTTCTTGCGCCAAGGATGGGCAGGCGAAGAGGAGGTGCTCCTGAGTCCCGGGATCGCCGCACCTCTTGCAGACAGGTTACGTGGCGAGGAAGGAGAGTAGAAGAATGGAGAACGAAGTGCAGTCGCGTGCAGGGAGATACGCAGCGCCTGATTGGTCGCCGCAGGCGAAGGCGGCCGCGCGGAGGTTGACTCAAGATAACCCGAGGCCCACACTTTACCGGCGTGCGCGCGATGTGAGTGACGAGATATGACGCGCGTGGTAGTGCGATATCTGATTTCGACGTGCTTTAGTTGTTATCCAGTTATCGCTCTGCGCAATACACGCCTAGATTATCGAAATTTCTCGAATGCGGCCGCCGATTTCATAGAGAAGGAGCCTTGTCTGGTCGCATTGTGCACATGAGGTTTCCTGTGAATTAGTAGACGGCATGGAGACAGACAGGCCAGCTCAGATGAGAAATCCTTCGCTGACTCTTACAATCATCTACGATGGTTTCTGCCCCAATATTTAGGTACAGATGAAAAGAATAAAAGAATGAAAGGCAGAGAGGTTGACCACGGTGACTGTCCGGCCGGCTACTCAGCACTGGAGAGAAAGAAAATCAGTGCCTAATATTAGGCGGAAAGAAGGAACAAATTTTCATCAGGAGTTTTTGTCGTGTTTAAGTACAAGACGAAGAACACAGCCTGCATATGCTCTGTTAAATCAACAGAGAGAAAGAAAAATTATAAGAAAGGGGCATAAGGGGGTTGAACAGGCTCAGTTCTGTTGGCTACGCTACACTGCTATAGGAAAAAGAACGTCACAATAAAAATGTAAGGAAAGACTAAAATTTACAGTACGAACATCCACGCTGAAGCGTTAATGAATCGCTCATGAATGGCTGCTGTTGAACATAAGAAACAAATCAGCCGTTTTGTGACCAATACTTATGGTACTTCGTGTTCAAGTTTTCTGCATATATATAAGTTTGGGTGATAAAATTTTCAAAGGGAAAAACCGGGATGAAATCAGGGTTTTCGCAGACTGTCGTCCTAAAGCTCATGAATCTTTTGGTAGCTTTCACAAACAATGAAAACAGGCAGTGGTCTTCTTTCTGACAGAAATGTTCTATTTAAACAATCAACATCACTCATATGAACACTTAATAGAACCCTGGGAGTAGAACACTCCCAGGGTTCTACTAGGACACATAAATACCCAAGAAAGTGGATGGCAAAACGGTGCCGCGGTAGCTCAATTGGTAGAGCATCGCACGCGAAATGCGAAGGTTGTGGGTTCGGTTCCCACCTGCGGCAAGTTGTTTTTTCATCCACTTTAATTTCCATTAGTTTATCGTTTCTTTATTTCATTTATTAAGCACAAGTAATTTCCCCTATGTGGTCCTTGGTGTCAGTGTTGGTTGGCTTCTGATGATATATATATATATATATATATATATATATATATATATATATATATATATATATATATATATATATATATATATATATATATATATATATATATATAATGCACATACGAACATTGCATTTGCCCCGTTTTCGCCGTTGTTTCTTAGTTTTCTGACACTTGCATTTATTATTGTCCCTTACGAAAGAGCGAATTTTGTGAAGAACGCAGGTTTAACGCAATTCTCATGAAACTTGAAACAGAAGACCTATGGGCCCCGGTTGCCAGACGACCTAGCTACGCCACTGCACCTTCCTCTGTGCTGCCAATCGTTTAGGGCGTTATTGTGACGTCTATCTTCTCTACCTGCAATGAGGTTTGCTTGCTCACCACTCCTATATCCCAGAATTACGAGGACGCATGACGACACGATGATGTACTACGGCGTATACAAGCGTAGGAAAGGACAGACGGAAGGGGACGCCCAACCTCTGTTTGGGTCTTCTAACTGCTGTCGCAGTAAAGGCAGTGCAAGTAGTCAAGGTTTCAATGAAGATTCGTCTGGTCAGGCATTGAAGTGAAAAAGGTTTGCAGTCACTGACCAAGTCAAATGAAACGAAATGAAGATATCGCTTCTAGTGCGCTTGCTGAGCATGCGCATACGTCCGGACATCACCTCGACTGGGACAACGCGGCAATTTTAGCCAAAGAACGAACTCTGACAACGCGGCTTCTTCTTGAGTCATCCTTCATCCAGTCGACAACCGGAACCATGAACCGAGCAGCAGGAAACATGCCAACCATCTCAAACCAGTCATTACGTCACAAACTTATGCTTTAATACGCCACTACTCGTCTTGTCCACCTCATTGTGAACAAGGAAACCATACAGGTTCTGAAACGTCTTTCTTTTCGTTTGTCAGTGACTGCAAACCTTTTTCACTTTTCAAAGGCAGTACAAAAGCGAATGCAACGCGGCGCGGACATTTTTATTGCGCCTATAGTACATCTACTGCGACAATAACGACGGTGTTAACGCCGCCAGCACACGATCTGTTTTCGTGCCATTCGTGGAAAGCACGCACGCAGTCGGTTCTCGACGTTGAATCTCGCGATGCGCTAAAGATGTCAGGAAAGGAGCGGGAAATCTTCCGTGGCGATGAATCCACGCAGAACGAAACGTTTCGCAGTCAACGCAACAGCATGTCACGGCTAGAGCTCTCTAATGGAACGCGTACTCAACGAAGCTCTTGCGGGGAGGAAAGAAAAGAAAAGAAAGCCCAGCATGCTCCACTGGTGTACGCAAAAGTAGTACGGCTCTCGGAACCATTCTTTAAAATTTAGGTTAGCCCAAACCGCTCGCGTATGGAACGATCATTCATCACTCGGTAGAGTGATGACGTTCAGTGGAAAGTGCACGTGCACTTGGAAAGAACAGGCTGCTGTTGTTCCAACGGGTTTTGTCTGGCGCGTATTCGGTGCACGCAGCTTAAATTTCGCGTGCATGTAGGGGCTTCCCGTACAAATAAAAAAAGAAATACGTCGAAGAGGTCAAGCTATATATCTCTCTCTCATATATAAACTCAAACTAAATGTCACGAGTGCAGCGACGCACTTCTCTAGCAGAACATTTAGAGGCGGGCTAAGAAATGCACTCTTTTTCGCTTGATTCTTCCTCCGTGCACTTGAACGGAGTGTCTGCGACAAAAGAGTTGACGCAACAATGGAATTCTGTAGGAGATCACGAAATGACTGGGCACTCATACGCACCCGCCGTGGTTGCTCACTGACTATGGTGTTGGGCTGCTGAGCATGAGGTCGCGGGATCGAATCCCGGCCACGGCGGCCGCATTTCGATGGGGGCGAAATGCGAAAACACCCATGTACTACTTAGATGTAGGTGCACGTTAAAGAACTCCAGGTGGTCAACATTTCCGGAGCCCTCCACTGCGCGTGCCCCATAATCAGGAAGTGGTTTTGGCACGTAGCACCCTATAATTTTTTGAGCACTTATTGCCGTGCAAGCGCGTACATAGCATTTCTCTGCAGCACAGATGCGCAACCACATAGATTTTCGGTGCTGCATTTAAACATGACAGTGCCTCTCACTCGTAAATGATGACGTTGCTCACGTGGTTACATAAGATAGTCGGCGCTCTGCACTCTTACACTAGAATATTGCTCAAGTATAGCTAAACGCAACGCAACGCGTGAAGTATTTCATGCCCGTGCCGCCAGAAGACTTAAATTGTGGGCTTTTTACGTGCCTAAACCACAATCCGATTACGATGCACGCCGTAATGGGGGAGGCTACCATACGAATGCCACCCGGATGCGTGTCCTCTCCTGTGGCGCGTGATACAGAGGGGCCAAACTATGGAGGAGGGGCGTTCTTCTAAGACGGCTGCAAGGGTGCCTCGATGTCCTCCTCACCCGCTGCTCTATGCAGAGTGGAGACAACCGCGGCGTCTACTGCGGCGTTCGCCACGCGAATTGCGAACGCCGCAGTATACGCCTTTGGTGAACGACGTAACACGCATTGCCGGCGCTCGTGTGTCTTGAAAGTGATCTGCGACGTGGCCAAAGTGCGCGCCCGCGCAGGCCTCGTCTTCAAAGCGATATGCGATGCTTGCAGATTGTGCGCAATGCGGGTAGCTTTGTATGCGCTGTGCTTTCGACGTTTCGTTCGCGTTGAAGCGAGAGATGCACGGAGGTCAAAAGGCTCGCGGCCACTGCCGCGATTTCTAACTCCAGCGTTTTCACAGAGTTTCGCTGTCATCGAGTGAGATGAGTTAATGTTTACCTTTGCGCGCGTGACACCATGCTAGTTAATTTAGTTAAAACACGTTGACGGACTATTTGGTTTGAATGCATGATAGAATGTCTAGGCGCGACTGAAGAACGACGTAGAAAGAAGCAGACACACAAAGACAGCGCTGTCTCCGTGTGTCTGTTTCTTTCTACGTCTTCTTTGAGTCACGCTTACACATTCTATCGTTGTTCATTCAGTTAGTGAGCAAATGTTTACAAGGTTACACTGCCGAGAATACTACAAACCTTACTTCGTACAGCTATCTACTAATTTGCTATCGCAATCGGTGCTTCGCCTTTCGGGCGGAACTGCGTTTTCTTTTTCAACCTGTTCTTAAGCGTATATGCAAGGCAACCATATTTCTCTATGTTAAAACCTTCCTTATGTAAACGGAAGCTGGACACATAAAGAGATGTGTAAACCATACTTAACTGCGTTTATCTACAGGACTGTGCAAAGTGCATACACTGATAAGGGTATTGTTATCACCCTTTTTTATATCGTGTATATATATATATATATATATATATATATATATATATATATATATATATATATATATATATATATATATATATATATATGTATATATATAAATAATTGAAACGAGGCGCTCAAGGCACAAAAGCCGCCAACTTGCGCTTAAACCTTTAAGAATGTTGTATAAATGTCCCTACCACCGGCACAAAAGAAATATTTTAAGCTGCATGCGTGTAGAACATTAACACAGTAAAAATTAGAATAAAATTTGTGTTAAAGGGCTTCATACGTTTCACCGCCGAAGTTAATCCGCTTTTGTCGAAAGGAATTGTGCCCAAGAGTTTGCTAATCAGTCGCTCCAAAAATGCAGTGAGCTCTTTATTCCACTTGAAAACTCAAGCTCTTCCAAAAGCCCGAGGCACACTTACGACCTAAAAAGCTTAGAGTTCTCCTGGGGCATAACACGATGAAAGTATTGAGAAAAAAAAGAATATATATATATATTTTTTTCGGAGCATCAAACATACGCCTCAAGCGCATAAGTTTTTTTACTGAGGTGAATCTTTCTACGCCTTCTTTCTTGAGGATATGTCGTGTCTGCTCGGTCCACTTATAGCCGAGTAAGGTGGATCTTGTCCTGGAGATAGTTCAACAGTAAACTGTGCTGATCCCGCATATGGTGGCGTTATGTAGAGTGCATTCAGCGGTTTCGTGGTTAACGTGGCGCGAGTCTCCTCGTCTTGCCTGGCAGGCACGTAATCGTTCTGCTGCAAAACGCAATATGCAGAATCCGATCATATGCATAGAATTCAATTTACCACTTCACAAAAGCTTCGATTCACAGAATTCAAAAATGTGCGCTGGATCAGCACAACTTTTTATTTTAAGGTTACTGTGTATTATCTGCCCATTTCGATACATCACGAGTTCAACAAAACGAAATCATTGCTCACCAGTCCCGCCGTAGAGATACGCCAACGGGCGTATTACTTGGTGAATTACTGTCCTTATGTCGTTCTGCTAACCGACACTATAGGTAATCAGAACTATACTATACTATAGGTATACTATACTATATACTATAGGTAATCAAACCCTCGAGCAGCCGCATGCAGTCTCATTCCTAATTGGGTGGAATGCAGACATTTGCGAGCCAAGCTTTGGGCGCACGTTAAAGAACCCCTCACCAGGGCCTGTCGGAAATGTAGGTTACTCACCGCGAATTGGACAGCACACTGGGGCGAGCGTTATGCCGCACACAGGGAGAGGGAGAGTGCAAGGACAGGAAAGGGAGGTAGGTCAACCAGACGAGCACCCGATTTGCTACCTTAAACTGGGAATGAGGGAAAGGGAAATACAAAGAGGAAAAGAGGGGGGAATGAGCAATGAGTGCGGGAGGGAGGATGCACGCAGAAACTATACAAGCGGTCTCTTAAGCCGGTGCACTTCAAGTAGTGTACTAGTGCATTTAAAATAAAATGTCCTAGTATTGTAGCTGAGAATCAAGTTTCCCGCGGCAGTGCCTTCGTGGCTACGGCGTTGCGCTGCTGAGTTCCAGGTCACGGGTCCGACCACGGCCACCGTAATTCGATGGGGGCGAAATGTAAAAATGTGCTTGCACTTGTTAGATTTAAATTCATGTTAAGGAAACCCGGCTCGCACGCTTCGGCTTGCCTTATGATTAGATCGCGGTTTTGACACGAAAAGCTCCAGAACTTAGCTTCTTTTCTTTTTTTCCTTTTTTTTCCTTTTTTTAGGTGGAAGTTTCTATAATTTTGATTGCGCCTTCCTCGTAGGCATACACCGTACGTTGAGAGGGCGTCATACGTGCCTTACTTTGCGCGGGTTAACGCAACTTCAAGGATTAATCCTTTTTTTTTAATTTACTGTATTTTAAAGCGTAACTTGTTTCTGGCGATCGTACATCGCCTTAGTCCCCGTGACACAAAGAAGTAATATATACAGGCGGCGCGACTGTGCGGGTGTCACCCGCTACTGCGCTGCTATGCCTCGCCAACTCAAAACATGCTTCGCGTAATTTATATTCCAACATTATGCCGGACATGCGCGGTTTTCTTTTTTTCTTTCTTGTTATCACAGCCTACCCACACTATGCAGGGTGTCCCTGCTAACGTGCATTAGCCAAGGTGTTCAATGAAGAAAAAAAAATGTTTAAAAACGTAGCACGAGAAACGATTCTATAAGACCAACGGTGTTCGGTCGTCAGATCTCTGGCAACCGAACACTGCCGGTCTGATAATCGCATATCTTGCGCTGTGATGTTTTAATCTCTTTTTCTTTCGTTGAATACATTGCTTATAACGTTAACTGGGACCCACGGTATAACATCTTCTGGAGCTTAGGTTTTTTGAAAGGTTGCTACGCCCGCAGTGCCGTACGCGTTCTCCTCCTCCTTGCCACCCCTCCCCCTCCTCCCACGCGCTTTACAGCGAGGTACAACTCCATGCCCGGTATAGGCTCTCTCGTGCTTCGCTGCACCGCTCGTTTGCATATGATTTCAAGTTTGCGCGGGAACTATCTCTCCAATGAGCCATTCATGCAGATTTCTTGCGCCACAGGCATTCATCTTGCCTCCTGGAGCTGAAGAAAAAGACAGCTGTAAGACTCGCTAGGGAAGCTACGCTTGTGTTGGGAAACGCGTCGTTTCCTCCTGGTTTCTTTTTTCTTCCTTTATTTCTCAGGGACATCCGGCAACTAGATCTGTATTGTAAGTAACGTGTGAAGTTGAGAAGAAAACTTCTCGTTTCCCGCTTTTTTTTCCATTGTTCTTGTTCCCGCCCATGGTTATGAAAGGTTTGTGAAACTTGATATAGCATTTATTTATTTATTTATTTATTTATTTATTTATTTATTTAATTATTTAATTATTTACTTATTTATTTCGCGCCCATGAAATCTGAAGCGTGGCACGAATGAAACACTCCTCTTATGGATACTGTGAAATTTTTCTAACGTATCCAGCATAAAAAAAGAATAAAGGGAGTCTGCCCCTGCGGCCTGCCTGTTTAGCAACATTTACCCCGCCGTGCAATCTTTCGCCAGCGTTAGAAAAAAACATGCCAGACCACTCACCCCTATCTTGCGAAGCTGCCAATAAAGCGAAAAATAAGTTTAACTGTATACGTAATTTACATGCTATTACAAGTTTACCGAAAATTGAGAAGGCACTCATATCATGAGAGGAGGCATGGTAAGCCAGAAAAAAAAACGAAACTATAGAAGACAGGTACCGACGCCGCCGCGAACGTCCCGCACCTACACGACGTGGCGTCATGAATTTAGACGGCGTCTGCAAGCGTGTACGTAATTTCAGAGCGAAAGGCACAACTCCCAAGGTCAATCTCGGCGCACGTTTGACCTTCAGCCGCTGGCGCGCAAGTGTGAAGGTGTGGCGTCACGTCACGTGATACGCTGCGGAGAGGCGTCGCAGCTGCGCTCGCTCGAGCCTCGCCGCTGTGTACTACCACGTGACTAGGCGAAGGTTTAACAGCTGCTTCGCCGGCGCTTGGTCGCTCAGTCTCGCCAGGGACGAAGCACGCGCCCGTGCGAGCACGTCAACTCTTCGCCGCAGGCGCGAATGAAGCCTTTGATGTGCAAGAAAACGTTCAAAGAAGCAAAACCATGTCTAACGATGATTAGCAGAGCTTTCGCTCGTGTGACTAGGTTCAAGCCACGTGGAAACTCAGCCACTTTCTTTCTAATCGGTAAAGATGGACACTGTAGTCAAAAGCCTATAAAACCTAAACTTAGCAATTTTGGTGTACTTTTATTGCGCTACAAGGGCCCAAATGCGAGAAAGCACGTTGAGATCCATGACGTCACGCTGAAGCATCGGCGCTTAGATTTCGGCACGAACAGTTCGGCCTTTGTTGTTTCTTTTTTTTTGTAGTGATCAGCCTTAACGGTTAATTAATAAACAGATTTTTGAAAGTATACTTTAACAGTGTTTTACTTTAGTGTTGAATTTTAGTATCACTTTATAGAAAAAATGGCCTCCCTCCAAAAAAAGAAATGAATATGAAAAGGAGGGGGAACGAGGGGGGCGGGGCAGGAGGTTAGCGATTGTAGAGTAGGATATTCACCAAGGGTGTTATTGCCCATTTCAGGAGTTCGTAATCCTTCTGCACGTTCATGGATCCCCATGGCCGTGAATTAACGTCGACTCAAATCGCTCGGGCATACTCAGTGGCTACGTTCGGGAGCAAGTGAGGAACTAACACACTGGAATCACATAACAATAAGCTGCATATGAAAACGCAATGACATATACGGCTTGAATCCGCCAAGAATACAAATATCAAGGAACCAGAAGTCACGAAGTGTGGTTGAACGTTAAAAAAAAGGACGAGGCAGAAGAATGAATGTGCTGGTTCTCCGTCTTTTGTCGTTGTTGGTTTTCCCTGCTTGAAGGGATGTTATCACCTGACACCACGATAAACGATCAGGAAATGACACTCCCCCCCTCCCTCCCCCCCTGAGTGCTGATGGGAGAAAAAAGTAAGCCAATGAAAAAAAAGGATAAAAGAAACAACTTCATGTGGCTGAGAATGCTGGTGGTTTTGCAGTCTCTGAATAGTGAGGGAATAAGGGATGAGGCCTGGCTTTCTGCAAAGCTAGCAAAGTGGTAAGGACAGAAACCAAACAAGTGACTAGCGGTGAGGAAGACCGTAAGTGCGGGACTGACGAACGAGCAGGCATGGTCTCCGAAGCCAAGGACACCAACAGTGGGGCGCGTTCGCGTGTTCTCTGCGTGCGAATGGGACGAATGCCTCGAGAACAGGTGGGAGTACCCTTGTGCCCTTGTGCCCCCTTGTGCCCCCTTGTGCCCCCTTGTGAATCTGTCATCAGCACCAGTATTTCCGGTTCTTTTCGACGGAGAACTGAAACCATGCCTCCCACCGCTTTACGTTCTTCTTTTTTTTTTTGGAATCCTTTATATCATTGTTCACCTTATGTCGCATTTACTCGTCCAAAACGAAGCCTTCTTGTTTTGCTACATACTTTTTCTTCTTCGAAACCTCGACAGCGTGCTTTGCTTACACGATTCAGGCTTATCCCTACATGCTGGCACCACGTACTGAATTGCGACGGTTACGAAGCATACGCGACCACTGACTAGACGCGAGGTAGGCAACTTCTTCTTTTTCTACTTCGCCGCTTTAGATGTCCTCGTTGGTGACCTCTCCCCGTACATACCTTAATGTGCCTGTTCCAAGATAAGGCCTTTTTCCACGTTTTTTCCGAGCTCGATGTTGGGAAATGCAGCCCTTACGCGAAGATGGACCTTACACATATAATACGGCTTAACGCAAAAAAGAAAAAAGAACGTTTCGTTGCAGGTGACAAGTACAGGTATCGGCTTCACGAGAAACGCGAAAAGTACTGACAGTCGAAGACAAGAAAGCAAGAGAAATGCAAGAAACTCCAGCTAAGGAAAAAAAGAAGGCGAAGCAAATGCAAGGAAAAGAAAAGGAATCAACATCAACGCCAAAGATAAGCAGGTCGCAATCTTGGGGAGCCAGATTTGGCACGTGGCACCGAGGGAAGCAAAATGAAGAACGGAATCGGGAATCAAGCGGCCATCGCTTCCGTTGGAGCGACGTAATTAGTTGGGGGTAATTAAGATTGAGTCTCTAACGAGAACGCCAGAGGATCAGTCGCGGCTATGGGCCGGACGGGGGCGTTGATAAGGGGGAGAGCTCGGAGAGTATACAAATGAATACCAGCCCGAGTGGGAGGCAGTCGGCTATGGCTTCTTCTCGTGTATGTTTGTGTACTTGTGCTTGTTTATTCTATCGATCAACAGTGTCTTCATCTGAGCTAGCTCCTACATTAATACTTAATAGAACTAAACACATACACGATGGATCAAGAACGCCAGCCATGTGTTGCTTTGTTTCTCGTAGATCTCTAAGCATTTGCTGCACGCTCTGGCTTTGTAAGCAACGTAACTGGCTATACCGTGCCAGTTACGTTGCTTACAAAGAATTATAGCTTTCTAAATTGATTTATTTAACTTCAAGTTTATGTAGATCACGTTGAACCATTAGTACTGCGTTGGGTATTAGAAATGTATGCAAGAAATAAGTCACCAAATTCTCCATAACGTTAAATTGATGCACGAATTAACTATGGTGTTTGGTGAAGTGGATGCTTGTAATTGACAACTCGTTTTCTACCACACACGACGCAGTCATTTGGTACAGGCTTTTTTTCTGACATGCATTCTTTTAAATCTTCACTTGAGTGTTCTTTTGTTAGTGTTGCGTATTTAATATTTTCTTTACATAATTTTCCATGCAAAATACTTCTTTAATTGCACCAACTACTGCTTGGACCACATGTAAGTGACCTACAAAATTTTCTAAGAAAACATTTTTTTTTTATTTCATAGTCGTGAAGAGGCACCGAAGGAAATAGTCTTCTACGATAGAGAGAGTCACTTCAAACAAACAAGAACTCGCACTTTCGCCGCAGAGGCGAAGCATCGATTGCGATAGCTAAATAGTAGACAGCTATACGAAGTAAGGATAGTAGCTTTATCAGCCGTATAAACTTGTAATTATTCGCTTACTAACTAAATTAATGAAGTTGAGAGTATGACGGAAGCCCGTCTGGTCGGGATGATGCATACTTAAAAGGAAGAGGTCTGGACACCGACCAAAAATGGTTTAAAAGAGTTATTTACGTTTCGGCTCCCCCACGGGAGCCTTGTTCACAATGAAAGAAGCGGCAGAGCTGGCGCCCCTTTTTATGTGCGTCTCAAAACATGATTAAGGCACCTGGCATACATGGGCGGCAGATTGCCTTCGTTGCGATTAAGAGTGTGCGCCGTGGTTTGGATGATTAGGGACTCAAGATAAAGACGCGAAGAATGATTTCGCTCCTTCGCAATCACACGAGATTTCTCCCAGTTAATCTTATGTGATGTGGCTGCGCAGTGTTCGGCCAAGGCATTTGATGCAACGTGTCGTTTCTGGACGTCATTCATGTGTTGCTTAAGTCTTGTTTTGAATTTGCCGGTTTCACCGACGTAGACATATCGACAGTCCGCACACGGAATGACATACACCACGCCTGGGAACTTGTCCTTTTCCAATGGGTCTTTCACATGCACGAGCTCGTGTCTAAGTTTCCGGGAGGGCACATGCGCAGCCTGCACGTCATATGACCGCAGGACGCGTGCAAGAGTTTCGCTTATGCCGGGGACGTACGGAATCGAAGCCCGTCTTTTGGGGGGTCCAGACTGGGTGGGTACTGTGCGAGCCAGCTGACGCCCTACCGAGTCAATGACGTACTCAGGGTATCCACAAGCCATTAATTCCCTTCGCACAAGTGCATTGTCCGCCATGTGGTCTACCGCTGTTGTGCACACGTTTTTTGCCCGACGAAGAAGAGAGCCGACAACAGACCTCTTTTGCGAAGCAGGGTGCACCGATCTGTAGTTTAGGTAGCGGCCCGTGTGAGTGTGCTTCCTAAACACCTTGAATAACAGGTTTGGCCCATCTCGCTGCACTAGGGTGTCCTAAATTAACAACATGGTGTCACGCGCGCACAAGCAAACAAGAACACGTCTCACTCGATGACCGCGGAAACTCGCTGTCAAAGCGCTGGAGCGATCGAGGAAGCGCGACAGCAGCAGCGAGCGAATCGACCTTGGTGCTGCGTCTCGCTTCAACACGGACTAAGCGGCGAAAACACAACGCACACGAAGCTATCAGCATGCGGTGGCCTCTGTCCCCATCTTCCGTGGGAAGGACATCGACATCAAGTTCCTAGTTTGCCACGTCGTTGCCTCGTATGCGGGGGCGATCTCGCAGCATTGGAGGTGGAGTCCGGTGGAACGGTGCGGTGTTATGGGCGGGACCTTGCGAATAGTTCGACGATTGTGATTGGACGAGAAGAGCAGTGAACTTCCCCGACGAGAGAAAGGGGAAAAAGAAGTGCTTAAAAAGCGAATCTTGGTTGTTGTGGGGGTTTGCTCGTGCTCGTGCTGGTGCTCGTACTTGTGCTCGTACATATAAACCATCATCACGTAAATTTGTGAACAAACCCATTTTTTTTTCATCTCTTCGACGTCGCCCCGGACCTCTCGATCGCCCGGCACCACATGATTGTATATATATATATATATATATATATATATATATATATATATTCTTTCTTTATTATTCTTTCTTTATTTTCCTGTACTTCTGCCTCAGGAATGCGTGACACCATAGACGGAAAATAAACGATACCCCGATGGATTTTTCTGTCACGCATGCAGCTTTTAATCTTCAAGTTGTCCCCAGTGTGTGTGTGCATATATATATATATATATATATATATATATATATATATATATATATATATATATAATTTTTTCCATGAATAAATTGTAGTTGAGAGCCAGCGCAGATGTGTGCACCTACCTTTCTTCGTCCTCGTTTGTTTGAACGCTGTTTTGGTCGAGTACAAACCACGCCGTCTTCGGTGGCGCGACCATTTCCCTATCCCTCTCTCCTACACTCCGTCTCATTTGTCTATAGACACGTTAACAACTTGAAATTAACAGAATCGACTCGCAGTTTACCGCATCCTCACAGCAATTCTAATTCATTTAAAACCTCTCGCGGGGCATATCTTCGCCCTCCCGATATCTAAGGAGCGCAATTCTACCCCCTTCTCTCTCTCTCTTCCTTCCTTTTCTGGCCCATCGTCAGAGCTTCCCGCCTTCTCCGTATTCTTCAGGCTTTCCTTTCGCTAAGCGGGTTGTCTGTCACTATCGTTTTCGCATGTACGCATGAGGGCAACAACGCCGCCCAATGACCTGTGCGCCGAAATCACTTTGGTCGCGTGCTTTAAGATACGAACACGTATTAGGCATGAGCTTGAAGAACGTCACGCCGGAAGGTAGAGCAAATTTCGGACACGTCCCACTCGTAACCACACGACCTGCCGACGGCTTCGAAGCTATAGAATTCTCGGCGCGTCTTGTTGGCTCTGGACGAACATTTTATTTTGTCTGCGTGGCCTTATGTGTTACTTCTTCCTTTTTTCTTCTTTCTTTCTTCCTTTCTTTCTTTATTTTCCTGTACTTCTGCCTCAGGAATGCGTGACACCATAGACGGAAAATAAACGATACCCCGATGGATTTTTCTGTCACGCATGCAGCTTTTAATCTTCAAGTTGTCCCCAGTGTGTGTGTGCATATATATATATATATATATATATATAATTTTTTCCATGAATAAATTGTAGTTGAGAGCCAGCGCAGATGTGTGCACCTACCTTTCTTCGTCCTCGTTTGTTTGAACGCTGTTTTGGTCGAGTACAAACGTTCCGTGACTTTCCCCAACTTTCTGCACGTTTCTCTGTTCATAGTTAGGAAACATGCGGAGGGACCAAGACGACAGATAAAAGCAGGACGAGCGCTTACTGAAAACTGATATGTTTCATTATAAACTTACATATATAAATAAACCACAGTGTGCACGCATGAGAGGAAAACTAGTTGTTAAGCAGCGCCGAAGCTAATAAGGTCACACACTCAGTGTAATTGCAACTGTTTGCAGACCTCAGGAAGTTTATCCCGCTACGCAGCAGTACAATGTCGGACTCCCCACTGAATAACTTCGCGGATTACCGACGTCTTACATATCCCTGGTGCAGATAATTTTGCTATACACGAAAAATTAAGTGTAGATCGCGAGGCTACGCTGTCGCATACCGACGCTAGAATTCGGTGTAAACATTCTGTGGTGAGCCAAATAATAATTGCTTTTTATCCTGTAGACGTTTCTCTATAAGAGAAAGGTTACCTATTACAAACTCCGCTACGTTTGTATAAATTTGTCCGCACCTGTGACCCTGTCTTTTGGAGTCCCTGTTTTTGATTTCAACGACAGAAATGTGTGCTTGGCAGTTCAAGGTTTTCTTACTGAATCCAATCGGTTACCCCTCTACATTTACTATATTTTTTTTAATTTTGCGCTTTATGTTAATTTTCTTTTTTCTACTTCGTCCCACACTTTTCATACATAATTGGCAATTTCCAATTATTTATTTCCGTTTCTATTTTGTCCGTTTCTCTTAACCGCCTGATTCATGGCCAATCTGCCGCTCTGGGTATGCTCCATAATCATTAGGTATGAGTTAACACCAGCAAAGTTAAGAGCGTGGATGAAATTCGGTCTGGAGTTGCCTGCAATGTCTCGCGTACATCGAAGCACATCGGCAGGACTGTGGCGCCAAGTCGTGGGGACAAGGGCAATCAAACGGTGGCGTCGCAAATGCCGCGTTCTGCGATTAACAAACCAATGACGTCGGGAATACATTTTTTGTTTTTCGCTCGTGTTATACGGTGGTATTTCATATGCAGAAAAGAAGCTGTAAAACCATGTGAGCCTTGACATAATAGCTTAATAATTCGGTGCGCTATCCACATTTGTGATAAACACTGATTATTCGTTTTCTTCGGTGGAAACCAGTCATCCGCGTCATCAAATGTACGTGTAAAAATTTACAATAAAAAGCGTGCATGAATATTGGATTTCACAATTAAAGTCGCTGAACACAATACCTATAAGCGCCTAAAGTGCATTTTCATATTGCCTAGAGACAATATTCATATTGCTTATTCATATTCGTATTCCCCAGAGACTTCGCCAAGAACCTGTGGAACATGAACACTTCAAATGTGTGTTTGTGCCCTTTAGGAATAATTTGTGTTAAGTTTTGCCGGCGAAATGTTATAGGGCATCCTTTTCATAACATATTCCCATGTTAAAATTAAAGACCATCATAAGGTTAGACACAAAATAACAGCTACGATAAGTAAAACAACGACGCGTAACTCACAGGGGCACGATACGGAAATATTGCATTAAACTCTGTATTATTAAATTGCCCTTTTGCAATAGCAAAATGGCTACTCATATCTAGTGTAAAGGCTGGATAAGCCAGAAAATACTCAAAAGCAAAGGCGGGTGGCAACGCTGCACTGAAGTTCCCGTATCGGCTCATCGTGACGTCATAGAATACTTTGTTTAACGCAAAACAAGCCCGCACCAACTAGCCCGCCAACGCATTGTGACGTCATAGATTTTGAAGGCACCTTTTGAGCCTAGTTAATTATTTGTAAGTAAAAAAACGCTACAGCGCACTCTCAATTAAGAACTAAAAAGTCAATTTAGCGCGTTCGAGAAGCATATCGCGCCCCGAAACGGGTCAAATGCAACGTAATATAATGAAATTTGTGACTTCGAATTGGCGAATTAGCACTATTAAGTTCCGGCGCGAAATTCAACATGGGTAACTTTTCATTCATTTTCTGCAATACTTTTTCAAGTGATTTTTCTCCCCATGAATGAAAGCACATTTTTTAGTGAATGTTCAAAGTTATTTGGTGTTTCTTCACTTACAGGTAAAGGATGGGAAGAAGTACAAGGGAGCGAGCCATTGACAGAATTGCGCTGAGCTGCACCGCTGTCATAGCCGTAGGTGGATAAAATAAATTAAACTCACTCGAACTCAATCGCAAAGTATGTTTCTTGCTTAACTCAGACTCAGACTCTCCAAAATTGTATTCAGTCATGCACACACGTCATTCTGAGTGATTCTGAGTGAGTCGACTCATATGAGTGATTTTGCCGACCTATATGATCGTAGCATTGGCGTCGGCCCTGTTGGAAAATGACCTTTGCTGGGAGATTGCTTTGTCCTTTTGCGTTTTCTTTTTTTGCGGATACAAGCTCCGTTACAGGTTTTTGATAGGAAACTGAAAGAAAGCCCAGCTTCGTAAATAGAAAAACGCTAGAGGGTTAATGCTCGCCGTAAGCGGCAGCTTTAAGGTACTTGGTTCAGAATGTATTTTCTACGCAGCATCGGCAGCGCGCCTTCATAGAGCGTGAAGACCAGGCAAGCCTAGGCCGGTTAGGCTCACGCGAGAATGGAGCTACTTGACTGGACTTGCAAGCAAATTATAAGGGGCACGGCAGGAGAAACTTGCCTTTTTCAAAAGCGTCTACAGTCGAAACGCACCGGAGATTTTATGACGACAACGTAACCTTATCTGGTGAGGATGTCATATATACATATATATATATATATATATATATATATATATATATATATATATATATATATATATATATATATATATATATATATATATATATATATATATATATATATATATATACACACGCAGGAAAGGGACGACGAACTTCGTCGAAAGTGCGTCGTCCCTTTCCTGCGTATGTTACGTCGGGTCCTGCGTGCTGAACTTTCAAGAAAACCCCTATATATATATATATATATATATATATATATGAACCTATAAGTGAACATTACGAGTGCGCCTTTCTGCAAGCTTAAGACCTGCATTGCATTGCAAGTTGTAGCAATGCAGGTCAATGCCCTCGTAGCAATGTAGCAATGCCCTCGTACGGCGGGCGCTGAAAAAAAAAGGTATTTATTGACAATGATAAAGTAAAATAGAGTTGTCCATTCTTTTCTCGCCACGCGTACAAAAAATTGATTAGGAATTTCATTTTGTTGAATGAATGAAGTTGTGTCTCGTGTTACTTCAAAAACTTTGTTTTTCCCCAACGTTTGTTCGCTCCTCAGATAATCGTGCTTCAGTCGTTCCGCTAACTTCCCTTGCTGATGTCGGAGGCAATTTGTTCTGAATCCGATTTCACCCGAAGCTTCGCAGCCTATTTGAATCGACCTTGATTGAACAACGAGAGAATCGTCATTTCTATTCGCGAAATTGAAAAGAAAAGAAAAAGAAACACACAGCAGTACGCGTCATCATAGCCCTGTATGTGTCAGCGTGGTGTTGGCAGAAGTACACCGCGCCCGTGTACTTATATGCATCCGATGCGTATGATCCCGGCAGAGTCACAGCAGGAACCTCGTTGCGGCCGCGAAAAGGGAGAGCATTGTCAAGGCCCACTGAGCATGCTCGCCTACTGCGCGAACCTGCATTCGTTATTGTGATCAGTGTTCGCTGAAGCGAGGCAGCCCTTCGCTGCACCACGGCCACTGCAAAGGCAACCGAATCGTGGTTGGCACACGTGGTCACCCTGTACACCACACAAGCGCGCATATGTCAGTGGAGCGCGGTGCTGCCAAACGCGTGCGAAACAGAGGAACCATGAGCTTGCCGACCTGAGCATGAAACATTGACGCGACCGTCGTGTGATGGCGTTGTATGCCATAATACAGGAAGATACGTAGAGGCCTCAACGATCGACAGGAAAAAACGGAGTGCGTTGAGTTTTGGCGTAGTTCTAGCTAACTGGCCAGAATGAAAGTCCATCATTCGTGGAGCACATTATGTAAGTAGTCACGTTGTTCCTTTTGCCGTAGAAACGAGCGTCATCTGTTGAAAACATTCATATCCCTCGCATCAAGCGACACCAAACTGTCATGTGAGTTTTATAGAGTGTTCCGTATGATCGTGTCGCAATATTTGGTGACGGAGATGTATAAAGACACGGTGCCCTCTAAAGTATGAGTTCTACGTAAGCCAGAGCTTTTACTCGAATGTGAACAATTGCGTTGCGCAAACATCTATACTTGTCGTAAACAGCAGTTACCGTAAACGGCTTTATTCTCAGTTTTAGCTATATCATGTAACTATTTGAGGCCTTATTTCCACTTTCAAGTTTAGGTTCCTTATTTTACTTCCAGAAGAACAGAGAGAGTTTCACATATAGTTACCGAGGTGACGTTTTCCTTCCATCCATGCTTACAGCAGTCGATCACATGACCTCAACCAATCCTAGCACTACCTTTCTGCGCATGGCGAAGCACGTGTTTTCTCCCTGTTGCTGTACACTCTAAAAACTAGGAAGGGTATCGCAGGAGTGAAGCGGCCGGTTCACTCTTCAAAGCGTCGTTTTACTCTCGCAAAATGTCGAGGAGAGTGAAATGCATTGTTCACTCTCTCACCAAGGAGAGAGTGAAATGTGCTTTTCACTCTCCCCTTCAGAGAGAGAGAGTAGTTCTACTCTTGCGGCAATAGAGAACAAAACTTAGCGTAATCTTCTGCTTCAACTGTAGGTGGCTGGCCCCGAACATGGCAATGTATCATTCATGCACGCTCGCTGAGCAAAGAACACATCGTTTTACTTCTAAGAGAACAGGCCGCCGCAGTTCAAAGGAATGCGTAGCGAGCGCTCTACTTTTTCACTCGGAGTTCTCCACCGCGCGCGCGCGCGCTCAAGATCGCGGAACAACACAGCACCGGACAGCGAGCAGCGAGTCGACGCAGGCCTGCAGCCAGGGGAGATCGTGTATCAGCCATCTCGCGTTGCCACGAAAACACGACAGTCGTTCGTCATGCCTTGGATATAGCAACAAATCCTCCACGGTAAGTGAATTCTAACTTAGGTGCACATTCTCCGTATATGTCATGCTATCGCCAGGAAGTCGTCGCTGCGCTTAGCCGACGCGATTGACAAAGGACTAGGCATACGCGCTGTGTCTCTCGATGTCAATCGAAAAAGCCAGTCGTGGCGATAACTGCATGTGATTTTATCACTTTGCCGTTGTCCGTAAGAGCTTTAAAGATCGCAAACGCTGCCAGAACTATGGTATGTTCAATAAGACGCCAGGCGAGAGGACGTTTAAAATGGTTCGTTCACCAGCCCGTGATGCCGAGCCTATGCGGAGCGTGATTAGCGTGAGTTTTGTGTGTTTGAATTTATTCAGTTTGGCAGTCTAGTGTGTACGGAACGCTGTTGAACTAAGGAATCACATAACAGAAGGCGTCGTTTTGCTGGCAGCGTGCTTTTTTTATAAATAAACCGCGCGCTTGACGGTGTTTCGCGCAGGGGGAATCTGCGACCACTGAAGTTACGTGCAGCACCAGTGCTAGTTAGAAACTTTGCCGCAGGCATTCAGCTGCATGCCGCAAGAGGTCAGTTAGGCGCGTTATCTTGAACTTTCTAAAAACGCATGAGCAATCCATGTTTTATGCTGAAAAAAGTATAAACCCCATATATAAGCGATCTTGCGCGCGGCAGCTACAAGCGACGCGATGGAGATGGCTCTCGCGTTCGCTCGTCGCCTACAAGTCGTACTCCGTGCAAGCGACGATATTGAGCGACGCCTCCCCGGTGTTGCCGGCATGAGGGCTGCAATCACGCGTGACGCGTGCTTTAGTAATTTACGTTGATGTATTTTACTATAAAAAGTAGCATAAAATATTTGCGGAGGTCTTGCCGTAGGTTCTTATCCTTGCACATATAAAAATTGAATTATTCGCTCGTTCCGCGCGACAATCGGTAGTATTTGAGCGATGTACATACATCCAGTTCCGGCTTCGCGCTATTGGCTAGTCGCTCATAGCACTTTCGGGCGACGAGCGACGATTTCTAGATTTCCAGAACCGAGCCATCTGTTCAAGCGACGGCCCGTTTTGTCGCTCGAAGCCGTCATCTCGTCACCGCTCGAAGGCAGTCATCTTAACATTGTATATTTATGTAATGTCTCCGATTGGAAAGTCAAATCAAGTATGCTCTCTGGAGACAAACACATAGCAGCAAGTGTCATTGAAAGGTTAGAAATGTGTTTTAAAAAAGCTGATTAGTTCTGAGAAGTGACTGCTTTTTGTCTTGCCTCTCAACAGATACATCCATGTGATAAAAAAATAGTGGTACAATGAAATTGCATATTTGCTTAGTGACATGATACATACTTGCAATGAGCACGGTGCCTGTGTTTACTATAAAAAACAACAGCCCGTGCTTGGTTAGGTTAGGCCCACTACAACATGCAGGCATGGGTGATTGGCACTTTTTTTTTATTTATGTGTCATGAGGTTTATTTACGTGCGTATAGGTGCAATGGCACGCAGTATGGCTAGTACAAAAAAAGGGGGGGGGGGGCTCAGATATATGTAGCTCACTGTACACGACACAGGGCAAAGGAAATCCGTGTTCAGCAACTATGTTAAATGCCATGTACGTAAATTTTACAACGCTACTCATTTGAAGCGCGCACAGGTGCATATTGAAGAAAAGTTTTCCAGGGTACATAATTTAGTGCGTCATTTACACTAATTTTGCTCTAACCACAAGACATAATGATTTTAATATACTGCACGGAAAAACCTAGAGCGACTTAAATTGTGTGTCAGCTTCGTGTGTATACATAAAGTCATTCCTATGCATTAGGTTTTTCGCGTAATGCATTACCTGTTGACAGCCTATCTTATCATGTGTACTCTGTTTACATTACAGTTGTTTATTAGTTTACTCATTTGTTTTGCAACTTATGAAATGCCAGTGTATATATATTTTCAACATTTGACATAACCCTGTATGTTTTGTAGGGACAACCCAGGACGTGCATTTCTCAGCACCCAGTCAACTGCCAGAAGTGACTCGAACACAGGCCACCAGTAAGTGGACATCAATTGCAATTTCACATTATGAAGTTGGCTGCTGCTTTGTACTGAGGCTTTTTTTTTAATGAGATGGTGGTGTCGTTCTAATGTACATTTTGACCACAAAGGTGCGATCATGTCTCACAGAGGCATATATGGTTGCTATTCTCTGCGAGGGACGTGTTCTCGTGTTCGTGAAGCATTTGTGTTTGGCAGTATTGTCGCCCAATGAGTCAGATATAAACACTGTAACTCGCCACTGCCGGCAAGTAGTTGCGAGAAACACAATATATTATGACGCTGTAAAGTTATTTCATTAATTCGAAGGAAAATTTTGCAGCGGGAAAAAAGGTTGCTATTCCAGGTAAACATGTCTTTTTCTCACAAGGTATTTAACCAAACTGGATGCGCGAAATTCGTGACTGATGAATAGATTTTAATCCATCCTTTAGTAATGCTTCTAAAAGAGACTAGAAATAGCATGTGACTACCTCTCCAATCAGCAGATCATACACTTACAGTCATTATTGGTAGTTCCATGCAGTCTCGCACTCTATATAACCTTTCCTTTCAGCACCATTGGAACTGGCGGCTGTGTTTTCAGGAGGAGTGCACTTGGCACTGTATATGTATGTGTGAAGTCGGTTTTCTTTGTATGTGTTGGCTCACTGATACAAACAGTGCAAAAATCAGTTGTACCATGAGGCTGACGACGCCTTCTGCTGCTAGAAATGCGGCACTTCATATTTTATAGTACTGCATGAAATTTAAATCAAAGCTAGCACATAAAATGATCAAAAAAACTAACCGCTGTTATAGCTATTTTCCTCAAAGAAAGCTTGTCCTTTATGGGCTGTGTTAATCCGAGCTCTCCACCGATGTTTCAGTAGTGAATCCCTTAGTGAGTGAGAGATTGGGGGCAATTAATCGTGTTAGTCTTTAAATGGTGTCCCAATTATGTGTATTTGTTCCAACAAAGTTGTCTAGATTACTTTATTGTGTAGTGTAAAGCTTATGAAACCATCAGCAACTAGTGAGTTACTAACATGCATATGCATTTGTCACTATACAGCTGGCACTCGGCTGTACCACTGCAGTGCTGTGGAAATTGCCAGCACCAGCGGCTTTGCAACAGCTGTTTCACAGCATGTCGGTATGTGCTAATTTATAGTTATGTTGGGATGGGTTAGTATTATGGACTACTGCTACTCTGTATTGTGACAGATCCATATGATAAGTGATGTAATGGGCACAGTGAAAACCTGTGAATGTTTTGCTATGGCAAATAAAAAGGCTGTCCTTTTCGTCACTGGAGCAGGGGAGAAGAGCATGCAGGCACTCCTGAATGTACATATATTTCAAAACATGAGAGAGACATATATATATATATATATATATATATATATATATATATACAATTAAACTAAAGGTAGCGACATTCCATCTTTCATATTGAATTGACTTGTACAGCGCAAAAATACAACACTGACCACAGAGAAGCCCACATGTTAATAGGTTTGATACACACAATAATTCAACAGATTTGATACTTCAGGTGTGCTATTTTACGCCAGGGGGAAGGGAAAGGGGACAAAACCAGAAAAAAGTGGAGTGGAAAAGAAAGGAATCGTGCCAAAAAGCATGAGAAACATCGTGTAGCCAGGATCGCCAGCAGGACATCTGAAAAGCACTCCGATAAAATTACATAGAGGGCAACCTTACGTATTGTTTGTTTCAATCAACTCAGATCACATGCAGCCATTACTGCAATCAAGTTGTTTCCTTATGTCATGAGGGAATGATGTGGGCCCAAAAAACTGTTTAGAGCTGAAGGATTATGTTCCATGCTAGCCTCATTACCTGCTTTTTAACATATTGTTATCAGCTGCTTATGTTAGGGACAAAAAGTAAGAGTACGAGGTCTTTCCTGATTGGCCATTCCACACATGTCTTTGTGACTATATGTACATGCAGATGATCCATAGATGAAAAATATTCAGTACAGTAGAATCTCATTACAAGATACACTTGGTTGTAAGAGACATATGAAAATGGTTTGGTTGGTTTTTCGATGTTTGCAACGTTAACAACACTGTACGCAAGAGACACCTTTGTTACTAACGACTTTTGAAGTATTCACTACTTCGAAGGGACACAAGCCAGACACATTCACTTCATGCACCTTGTGTGCTCTGAAGGGCGTAAAGATCACGCAATCCTCACACAAGTCAATTGCGCATGTCTCTTTAGCATGGACTAGAAAAGGAAGGCAACGAGGACAGTGCAGGGCAGAAAGTGTCGACAGTTGAAGCTGACGAGCGTCTAAGAGCACCTCAAAGGCACTGCGAGCAACAAGGCTTGCAAAGTGAAGTGTTTAACTTCCAGAAGTTAGGAAGGAAGCTAGCACAATCTACAGTCACTAAAAAGCTGTGAATGTCTTCTTTAATGGGCCCCTAAGCCACCGAGGTTGAAATTTATTTGCGGTGTTGCAGTTGTACATGTTAAGGCAACGAACACGTAGCCATGAGAGATTTTCGAAACGGTGCAGTAATAGTGGAGCTACGTGTTTGAGTTTTAAAAAGTAGTCCCCGCTCATTTTACTCTTTCATCTGGTACACGCCATCTGGATAGTATCGTCTTTTCCTCGCCTAGTACACCTCCAAATGTTACGGGACAGGCCATCACCAACGAGCTCTGTTGCTGCCGCGCAGGCCCGTCGTCCTGCGAGGGGTGGCGCTAATGCAATACAATGGAACTGTATGGTGACTCTAGTTGAAGAGCCTCATAAGGAGACCCTTCTGTTGGCGTTTCTGTTCTTTGCCCCCATTGGCTGCCCACAATGGCATCGCGAGCAACGCGACGAGGAAGAAGGAGTGTGTATTTGCTTGCAGGCCTTGCCGGCAGTCGTACACTTTCGTTCGACCAATCGACAGCACCGGAAACTGGTGAATCATCAGAGACAGCCTGGTGATGTCAGGACAAACTGGGGGGTGCAGGATAGGTCCAGAGAGGCGCACGGAGTCGTTTTCTTCATATTGTGGTGCTCCCACAGTGCTACGCACTGTGGCGTTTGGCATCGTCAATTGTGACGGCATTCTGATTTTGATGCGCGTGTTTACTTGAAATGTTCAAAAAATGTCGAGAAGTGGTTTAGGGGCCCTTTAAGCCACCCTGAGCAATTATTCCTTCAGATATATCTAAACATACTTTAGTGATGATGCATAATAAAGTGGTCTAGTCTGGCTCCTCAGTGTTTTAAAATTTTTGGTATTGAGAGACATGTTTCCCGTGCCTCTTGAGTATCTCTTCTGAGGCTTAACTGTAATGTACACACACAATTGTATAACTCCTCCTGCAAGTATTATTCATTAAGCCTGGTCACTGATGTGCAAAGCTTGTGGTTAAGTTTTGATGTCCGTACTTTTTAGAGCTATGTTTATTAATTCACGCTGTTATTGGTTCTTCGATGCAGGAGACAATGCCTACGAAATTATTGGCCCTGATGACGAGAGCCCTCAAGGGGCAAACGACATCTCTGTTGCAGAAGTGAGCCCGATACCACCTGAAGTTACCATGACAGGTGGCACGGCAGCAATAGATACAGAGACGGCCATGTCTACTGCAGCTGCAACAGTGTACGAGGCAAGCAGCAGTGTGTCAGCATCAGGAGCACTGTCAGAAGGAACCGCACCAGGCCTGGTAGAGCAACATGTGTGCTATCACTGTGACTTTTTTTGTAGTGCATACAACTCATTTGCTCAACATACGAAAGCTTTTCACCACGACTGTGAGCCAGTGTTCTTGTGCAGCAAGTGCAAGACTAAGTTAAGTGTTATAACACAGTACAAGCATCACTTTAAGATATGAAAACATATTACAGTTGTTGCCTCCCCAGCCAGCCCACATAGCGACAACAATGTGGAACACATGGTGGGACACACCTCTTCCCCATTAGAAGATAGTAGAGACTGTCAGTGTTGTTGTTAGATTAACTGGTCTTTGTAGGCAACTAGAAGGACAACACAGGTGTCATAAGATTGTTGTTTATGTTGTTGTTGAAGAGGTAAAAAAGAAGTTTGATGCAGCTGAAGTGCCAACTGATATTGAGCAAATCAAGAACAAGCACCTGAAAAAGCAACACTATCGAAATCTGGGTATCTGTGTGCCGCCAACTCTGGTAAGGATGGCATAGGACAGAAGTGTGATGAAAATCACATAGACACTGCTGTTCCATCACTGGTCACAGTGCGCAGTGACTTTTTATGCGCAGTGACTTTTATGCCTTTTATAATTATTATTACCAGTTATATCTGAGTGCATTGTATGCATTTATCAGGTCAGTTGGATCAGATGCCTTATCTGCAAGGGAGCCCTATATTCAAGAAATTTGAATTAATATAGGTACATTAGAGACGCAGTCTTTCAGCACTTTATTGCGTGTGGTTTAAGCATTGCTCAATACTTTTGTGGATGACAGTTTCAACCGGCACAGCACTGCGCTTTGTCACGGTCATGTATCTTCAAAGTGGTGTTTACCATTTGTGTTGATCTGTTTGTGTATTCATAGAGCAAGTTCTTAATTTATTTTTTTCCGCATTCTTGTGCTTGCACTAAGCTTGTATAAGGCAGGTACAAAATGGTCGTCACTATAACGAACTGTTCTGTTGAGCTTACACTTGCAAATAATAGTGTTCAGATGGCCGCACTTCTATGCAGGTGCACCGATAGCTTTGTGTATGTTCTCATGTTTGTATAAAGCTTATATAAGCTAGTTACTAAATGTATGTCACTAAACATTGTGATATTCTTTAAAGAACTGCTTGGTTGGTTTTACACTTGTGAATTAGTATTGAGGCGGTGGTATTTCCATGTAGGCCCACTGCTAGCTTTCTGTGTGCTCACGTGTTCGTATTAAGCTTTTACAAGAGAGTTACAGCATGTACGTAACTAAGCGCTGTGATATTTTTAAAGAACTGCTTTGTTGGTTTTACACCTGTGAGTAATAGTGCTCGGGTGGCACTAGTCATGTGTAGGTACACAGGGACCATTTGTATACATTATGCTCATGTAAAGCAGTTACAAAGTGTATGTCACTAATCACTGTGATATTTGTTGAAGAATTGCTGTGATGGTTTTACACTTGTGAATAATAGTGGTCAGGATACAGTACTTGTGATGTATAGTTGAATTTATACAGTGCCAAGACATGGGCTGTATACGTACCAAAAGAAATGTATGTCATTATATTGTTGTGATTATTACTGCTTGGATTTTATTAAACTCTAATAACATTTTTTCTTGTATCTATTGAGGTATGGCAATTTGTCATGCAACCAAACTGAGGACCTGAACTTGTGCATACAAATAAACAGCTAATTTAAGAGTATACTGCTCATATTCTGCGAAACCAGTTTAACAAATCTTGTACTACAATGCTGAAAAAATGACAGAGCTGAGAGGGATGTACAGAAAGAGTTCTGCACTGGCTGAAGGACTGCCCCACACTGGAGTTGGTAATGTTGCCTTTATTAAAGTAGAACAGTAAGTGAGCTTCTGTTAAAAATGTGACAGTCAATGCAGAAACATAAGGCAGACGAGCAGATGTGGCACATTTTTTTCAGGGCCCTCCATGCCTAATACTGCATTTCTAGTCTTCCTGTGCTCTTCGTATCAGCCCCTGTTCAGCCAAGGTTTTTACTCCATGACAGTTGTTCTACTGGGTTCGTAGCAATATTGAAGAAAAAAATGCAATGGTTTTCAAGAACTTTCGAGGCCCCGACAGTAACTTCAAGGATCTCGTGCGATTTTTTTAGTAGTTTGGACAGGCGATAGCTTGTTCAACAACATTGTTAATTTTAATGCAAACAAAAGAATACAAAACAAATCGCAATTCACTGATTTCAAAAATTTGAAAGACTGCTAATTTGCCTTTCATGCACACAAGGAAGCATTTCAAGAAAGCGCTCAGTTTTTCTGCAATAGCACAATTAACTACTTGGACCTGCAACATTTGCAGTTTTTGAATACTGTTTGGTTTGACAGTGTATGGGATGTCATCTGTTGCCTCAGCTTTTCACCACCAAATAAGCAATAGTCATTGGTAATTTCCTTTTATTGTGTCTGTAGCTCTCAATTTACTCATCACGGCTTTGAATGCCTCAACTGTTGAGCTTCCTGCTTCTGCTCCTCCAAGTACATTTGTCGCCGGTTCCATGTGCCTAAAACTGGTATCTGCAGCTCCTTTGTAATTTCAACTTTAAGGATGTCGCTTTCCTTCTATTACCTCCACAGACAATTCACTGTGACATGCGAAGAGTGTCACAGAAGGGGAAAAATACCACTTGGCAATGTCTGCTATGTCTAGCCAAGTGTACAAATTTAAGGACTTTCCAGTACTTCTAAAAATTCCAGGGTTTTCAATGCCTTGAAAATGGCATTTTAGAAATAAAGGGTTTTTCAAGGATGGCTACAAACGCTGGTTTCTAGCACCTCAATAATTTGACAAGCTTATTTTGGCATGGAGTTCGGAAATTCATGCTTTTTAGCTAACGCTGCACTATCTCTGTACATTGAAGCCACGAGAGCGCAACCATTTTGGAGTAAAGAAAAATACTGAAAGCTTTTAATACCACTCTTTTTCTATGGAGCTTCGTATTGCCTAGTTAGGTTTACGAATGTGCCTGGTTTTGGTGGGCGTTTCTTCGACATTTTCTGTGAGAAGTAGATGACTAACCCCCGTATTCAGAAATGTATATTAATACAAAGCTCATGCTTGACTTTATATAAACGACGCCTGGTGCGAACGTCCCCCAGACCACCCGCCGTGGTTGCTCAGTGGCTATGGTGTTAGGCTGCTGAGCACGAGGCCGCGGGATCGAATCCCGGCCACGGCGGCCGCATTTCGACGGGGGCGAAATGCGAAAACACCCGTGTACTTAGATTTAGGTGCACGTTAAAGAACCCCAGGTGGTCGAAATTTCTGGAGTCCTCCACTACGGCGTGCCTCATAATCAGAAAGTGGTTTTGGCACGTAAAACCCCATAATTTAATTTTTTCCCCCAGACGCTCACTGCCTTTCTTTTGGTGCGTTCACGCCTTGCGTCATTTAGATCAAGTCAAGCATGGGCTTCAAGTTATGATGCATTTCTGAATATGGGGGTAAGCGTGCGCGATTCCGGGCAGCGCATTGTGCCATTGACACTGAGAGGAAACGGGGAAAACAAAGTTAACGCCCTATACTCCTAAACTTTCGCCTACCTGTGGTGTGCGTGTATCGTGGAAGAAGAAACAGCACAAACACCAGGACGAAAAAAAGCATCAACCACACCAGCGCTTCGTGGTGTTGTCCATGTTTTTGCGTCGTCCTTGTGTTGCGCTGTTTCTTCTAAAATGCTCAACCAACTAGCCGGCAAGTCTATCCTGTGCATATATATTGAACACACGTATGAATGTAGGTGGTCTTCGAAGCTTTTAGAACGAGCACTGCCAGAGGATACGAGCTGTGCACGCGTAACAAGTGGACACATTAGTCATTTAAACATGCGTGCCAATGCATGTGACGCGGCTATCGGCATAAGCAGTCTCCAAATGCTGGAATGCATGCTCTTCAAAACGCTAACGATCCGCTGCTAATGCAGGACAACAGCTCACAGCGGACTGAACCAAACTCTAAACTTATGCACTTGAAAAGAACGCCTACACGGCCGCGTGAGGCACGTCGAAATGCCTGGTACGAATGGAACTGGCGGAAAAAATAAACAGAAATGCTCACCAGTATACGCGCGACTTAAATTCACATACGTGTATGGTTGGCACGATACTTCGTATCCGCGTATTTTCGGAGAACATATAATGCATGAACTGGAAAAAGCACTCGATCGTGAGCTGAACGGCACATTTGTTATTTTCCTGGGGTGACGACAAGCCGTGAATAGTTCTCACGTCGTCGTCTACGTTGTATTCCTCCGTTAGTCGTAGCAAGGAATGGAAATGATGCAAACGCAAGCGTATTCCAGTACACAACAGCACAGCACACTGCAGAGAAACTCCACCCACCGCAGCCGATTTCTCAAATACATTTGCTTTGTATATAAGATCTAAAACAACACGACTGAGCGCGGTGGCTCTGTGGTGTAATGGTTAGGATGTGTGCTTTGAACTGTAGAGATGCGAGTGTACGCGGGTTCGAATCCACGTGATGTATAGAGCAATGAGGTTCTCCAGATCAGTGTGTGATTCCCTCGACTACTGTGTTCTAATTAGATTGTGTGTCTCCTGATTGTGAAATATGCGAAGATATTTGCGGATTGAACGTGAATTAGCTTTTTTTTCTCCGCAGTGGCGTTCGGGAGACGCATAGGCCGATTCCGAGCAGTCACAACTCATGGTAGGCAGCAAATAGCCTGGAAAAATGACTTTAAAATCCTGCATAACATTGCTCACGCCTATTCTGAAGGCCGCTTGGAATTGGGCCACTGAGTCTGAGGAGCCGCCTAGGGAACGGTGTATCAGCGACCCTAATTTGATCTGATTTCCTGCCTGCATGCGTGGCCAGGACTTCGCTAAGGGTATTGGGAAGAGTACTAGCACTCTGTTTGGGGGAGTACAAGTACTCGGTCTGGTGGAGTGCCATTACCCCTGCGGTGAGAGTATTACCACTCTGCAGAAGAGTACTAGCACTCCCTGTGGGAAGAGTATTATCACTCTGCAGAAGAGTACTAGCAATCCCTTGCGCTAGAGTAACAAAACTCTGTCAACAGGAGTTGACCTACTCTCTCTCAAAGAGGGTCGATCTACTCTCGAAAAGAGAGTGAAATATGGGACAAGCCGCTACTCCCTCAAAGGGAGTGCCCGGCACTCTCTTAGTTTTTAGAGTGTAGCTGTAGCTGTAGTAACTTCGCATATATATATATATATATATATATATATATATATATATATATATATATATATATATATATATATATATATATATATATATAACCTTGCGCTTATATATGCACTTCCATATGTCCTTACTGCGGAGGCATATTTTTGTTGTTGTCCTGTTTTTATAGGCATTTTCTTTTTGTAGAATTGCGTACGTTTAACGCTACAGCTGGCTGAGGCAGATGACACCAAAACGTGCGAAGAAACTGAGTCAAGGCGACACTTTTTCCTCAACTTGGCTAGTCAGGAGCGCTGTAAAAATCTTTCGTTTTCGTTCGTCAGGCGAGGCGTTGTGAGGAATATGCTGCTACCGCTCCTCTTCGTCGCACTGGTCGTGGCGGAGTGGGGTAACTCAGCGCGCTACTATTACAAGTCGACGGAGAAGGAGGACTTCCTCATCGGAGCGCTATTTCCCATTCATCGGCCCCCGTACACCAAGGAGGACGACTCCAGTAGCTGTGGCGAAGTCTGGGAACTGCCCGGTATCCAGCGATTCGAGGCCGCGCTGCAGGTAATGGACCCTTACACTTTTTACACAGGTGAGAGATTTCGTAATACAGGAACAGCACATTCATGAAAAGTGTATGAGTTTTTTTTTTTTAATGCGAAGTCGGTAGACTGTCTACAGATCAGTCCCTGACCTTGGGGACCTATTCCTTTTTGTGAAATAATAAGCATGCTTCCCGCCATCCACTTCTAAAGACTGGACCGCAACTCACTTCTTTTCGAAGTATGGAGGAACGCGTCTGCCAGAGATTTGGAAAAGCAGGACAATCGGAACAGCTACCTTTATAGGCTGGATTCACGCATGAAATGTCGAAGTCCGTTTGGCATCCAACGTAACCAGATTAAATGTCGCGTTCGCGTGACGGTGTATACGCACCGCGTCCGACGAGCGGACTCGCCGAACGGCCATGCCTGTGACGGCGAAGCGCGTACTCGTTGCTTGGCACCAGTACGCCTTTGGACGGCAGGCATTGACTTCTGTGTTTGCGCTCATTGGCAACAATCCATTGAATCAAGGAGTGTTTCTTGACAATCCGCATAAACATTATATCAATGAAGCGAGCGATCCTCGTTTTCCTAAAATTTCTGAGACAAACAGGCTTTGACGCATGGCTGTGGAATGGCTGTGAATGGCACGGCTGTGTCCTACAGCCTGTCCTCGTCGCCATCCTTCATACCCTCTTCTTTTCCTTGTGATTTTCTCAGTGAAAAGACTAGCAGGCTGGCTGACCTTCTGCCTTTCCCAAAATATACTATTTTTTCTCTCCCCTGTGTAGAATTCCTGCAGACAACCTCTCCGGAAAGTTTATACACCACCAAAAAAGATATACTCTTAGCGCTTTTCTTTATGGGCAGTACATAACCTTTCCATAGCCACAAGAACAAATCCAAGCAGGCAAAGTGCTATACATGTAGTTTACAGACAATCTGCAAAATCTATGGATATATATACGGCGGCGGCAACTGACGTGCAATGATAAAATGATTGATCTATAAAGGAAGAGAAGAAACTAGGAGGCAAGATTACGCCGCAAAGCCAGCTTTCACAAACTGACTTTCCATGAAGCCATCCCCTTTGCCTTCTCTCCATTGAAAAGTTGGCCCAGCGCGTGACCCTGCTCGATGAATTCCGCCCAGTGTGCTTGGTTCGCGGTAGGTTTTTAATCTACGCCTACTTGTTCGGGTGCCTTGCCAAGCGCTTGGTGCATATTTCGCTCCCATAATTTTCGCGCAACTACAGTCGTTTATATTCGTAGCGTTTGAATTTGTGGTTTCCTTTAAAGCCTGCGTGCACGGCTTCCGCACGTTGCTGTCGCGCCCACCGTATTTTCGGAAGAGATATCGTCGCGGGAACATACTAAAGCATGCCGCGCCATGATCAAGCGTCGGGCCGACTCTCCTGGCTTCAACTCCATTGCACAATTCTCCCTTCTAACTCTTCTTTCTCCACGTATTAATCCAATTTTGCACCGCAAGACTATTCGGCCTGACTTCTGTGTATGCAACGCATTACACATACAATAAAAATGTTCCCCACAATTTTGTGATCGATTGGTTACCTTTCTTCAACACGGAATTCGACAGCAAGTCAAGTAATTTTAATTAGGTATTCAGCACTGGTTATCAGTTGGTCGCGCAGTTGTTACTTGGCAAATTTGTTTATGAAGAGCCCAGCGGGGTGTATTCTGTAAGTGTCCACCTAGGGGATATGTCTATTTCGTCTGCTGCTTCAGTGCTGATTGGCTAGGGACGCCTGTCTCCTTCTGACGCGTGCCCCAGCCCAGCCAATCAGAACTTCAGCGGCAGACGAAGTGTGCATGTCTACTAGGTGGATACATTACAGAATACACCCCCACTCCAAACATATTCGTGATATTCGTGCCAATCTATACTTTGAGAGCTCACCTCAACCGTCGTCCTCTACATCGAACAGACCGTGGACGACATCAACTCGCGGCCGGACCTGCTGCCCAACTCCACGCTCGGCATCCAGGTGCGCGACAGCTGCCAGTACACGGCCATCGCGCTCGAGCAAGTCTCCCACATGATCCGGCGATCGGCGTGGTCCAAAATCGAGTACCGCGAGGAACCGCACCCGTACCACCGGCCGCCACCCGAAGAGGACCTCATGCACGCCGTACGTTGCGAAGACACGTCTCCGGAGAAAAATATGGTGGCCATGGTCGGCCCGCTGCTAGAAGGCGGCGCCATCGACGTGCACAGCCTGATGAGCCTCTTCAAGATTCCTGTGGTCGGCTACGCGTTCGACGGGCTGCAGCCCGACTTGAGCTCGACGCAGGGCTACTACGTCAGCGTGGCGCCATCGAACGAGTCGACGCAGGCACGAGCCATGGCCGACCTGGTGACGTACTTCAACTGGACCTACGTCTCTACAGTCTTCACCAACGGTGGGCATGCATGCCTCAGGTCTATTTTGTTGTAAAAGTTGAATGGGGGCTTCTATTTGTTCCAGTCATTTAGGGAAAGGACCCACGAGAAAACCTACAAAGTAGTAGTTTGAGGATTTCTGGGGACCAGAAAGAAAGCGGAGTAGAGAGACGCATAGAATGTCGACAGAACAGTAACACTAACTACGACGACTATCCAGGTATGTCAATAGCCGAAATGCGTCATGTATGACGCGCTTACAGCAACTGGGGCTCCACTATCCAGCTTCGCTCTGGACACGCTGCGGCTTCTGGTGGTGCTGGCGTGAAGTCCGCGCAAACTTAGTGGCCCGTAACCAGTGATCCGAGTTGGCGTAGAAAAGCTTCACTGAAGAATGGCACATACCCACTGTCACATACCCAAGTTGGTGACAAAAAAAAAGTCAAACCAGAGGCTTCATGCAGCAGAGCCAACACTAAGTATAACTTATCGCAAGTTTTACGTGACTACACATTTCAGAGGCGCATATGACATAAAATAGACGTCAGATAGGAGGCTTCACAAACCAAGGATAACACTAATTATAACTTGATATGTTAAAGTAATCCGATTTAGCCTAAAAATGTGGTCAATGGTGTGCAAGAGGTAATAAAAATGTATTTATTTGGCTGATGAGGTGAGGCGACCCATCTCGACTCTGGTGAATGATAAAAGAAGTTAGTTTTGCGGAACATGGCAGCTAAATTGGTACGTCCAGGCCTTATAAACCAGAAAATGAAATCTTGTACTTCTGTTGGCTGGTCGCTGTGCTATGCATGCCTGTTAAGTTTATGCCAACCACTTCCTCACTAAGTAGGGATTATAAGCAGGGTCCCTAAATTCTTTGTTTGGTTAAAGGACTCTGGTATAAGTATCGATCCCGCCGTTGCATTTAACGCATTTTTCTTTCGTCATTTGGGCTACCGTTGAAACCGACCAAAAAAGGTAAAAGAGAAAGGTGAGGCCTTTCTAACAAGTGTGTTCAATAGCTACAGCTCGAGGCAGGCGGGATAAGAAAGCAACGTACCATAGCCTTCAAAGCCTAATGTTCCATGAGCGGCGAGGTACCGATTCCAGCAACTTCAGTGGGAACTGTCACTCAGCGAGCAATCCCTTCTAGGAGAGTGACAGCGACATCACAAGGAAGAAGGACCAGACGACCGGCGCAGATGCGCCCCGAAACAGATAGCGAGGGTTGGGACCCGGGACTTCCTCATATTTCTTAACGAATAGTGGCTAATTTTCGTGGCGCTCTCATACATACAAAAGCGTTAGTCTTTTGCACATCACATCAGGGGCACTCGTGCTAGAGCCAACTTAGCTGGTGGTATCTTCTCGAATTTCGATGAGGACTGTGCGGAGCAGGACTGCACAACTCAGAACAGACGAGCGCTAGAACAAACTACTAGGCATGCTACCTTGGCTGCACTCTCGCGAAAAACATTTCAGCTCTATAGTTCTGCAAGGACACTCGGTTTGGCGCCATTCAATCTGAACGTATTGAAAAAGCGCCCGTTCGATTCTGTAATGGATGCCATGCCAATAATGTGCTGTTGGCTTTGGCAACTAGACGAGTGTCACCACACATGTATTAATCGGCATCGACAGGAAAACGTGCTCTAGACTAGTGCTTTCGATTTGAAGTGAGTGGACCTACCTTCGCAGGCATTGTTAGAGACTATAGACTCACCTCTTTTCCGGCAAAGCCAATCGGCGCATAACTGTTCATTCATCGCGGGAATTAAAGTAGCCACATGTATTAATCGGCATCGACAGGGAAACGTGCCGTCAACTAGTGCTTTCGATTTGAAGTGAGTGGACCTACCTTCGCAGGCATTGTTAGAGACTGTAGGCTCACCTCTTTTCCGGCAAAGCCAATCGGCGCATAACTATTCATTCACCGCGAGAATTAAAGTAGCCACATGTATTAATCGGCATCGACAGGGAAACGTGCCCTCAACTAGTGCTTTCGATTTGAAGTGAGTGGACCTACCTTCGCAGGCATTGTTAGAGACTGTAGGCTCACCTCCTTTCCGGCAAAGCCAATCGGCGCATAACTATTCATTCATCGCGAGAATTAAAGTAGCCACATGTATTAATCGGCATCGACAGGGAAACGTGCCCTCAACTAGTGCTTTCGATTTGAAGTGAGTGGACCTACCTTCGCAGGCATTGTTAGAGACTGTAGGCTCACCTCTTTTCCGGCAAAGCCAATCGGCGCATAACTATTCATTCATCGCGAGAATTAAAGTAGCCACATGTATTAATCGGCATCGACAGGGAAACGTGCCCTCAACTAGTGCTTTCGATTTGAAGTGAGTGGACCTACCTTCGCAGGCATTGTTAGAGACTGTAGGCTCACCTCTTTTCCGGCAAAGCCAATCGGCGCATAACTATTCATTCATCGCGAGAATTAAAGTAGCCACATGTATTAATCGGCATCGACAGGGAAACGTGCCGTCAACTAGTGCTTTCGATTTGAAGTGAGTGGACCTACCTTCGCAGGCATTGTTAGAGACTGTAGGCTCACCTCTTTTCCGGCAAAGCCAATCGGCGCATAACTATTCATTCATCGCGAGAATTAAAGTAGCCACATGTATTAATCGGCATCGACAGGGAAACGTGCCCTCAACTAGTGCTTTCGATTTGAAGTGAGTGGACCTACCTTCGCAGGCATCGTTAGAGACTGTAGGCTCACCTCTTTTCCGGCAAAGCCAATCGGCGCATAACTGTTCATTCATCGCGGGAATTAAAGTAGCTACATTTATTAATCGGCATCGACAGGGAAACGTGCTCTCAACTAGTGCTTTCGATGTGAAGTGAGTGGACCTACCTTCGCAAACATTGTTACAGACTGTAGGCTCACCTCTTTTCCGGCAAAGCCAATCGGCGCATAACTGTTCGTTCATCGCGGGAGTTGAAGTAGCCACAATTATTAATAGGCATCGACAGGGAAACGTGCTCTCAACTAATGCTTTCGATGTGAAGTGAGTGGACCTACCTTCGCAAACATTGTTACAGACTATAGGCTCACCTCTTTTCCGGCAAAGCCAATCGCCGCATAACTGTTCATTCATCGCGGGAATTGAAGTCGTCACATGTATTATTAGCATGGACAGTCAAATGTGCACTCAACTAGCGCTTTCGATTTGAAGTGAGTGGACCTACCTTCGCAGGCATTGTTAGTGACTGTAGGCTCACCTCTTTTCCGGCAAAGCCAATCGGCGCATAACTGTTCATTCATCGCGGGAATTAAAGTAGCCACATGTATTAATCGGCATCGACACGGAAATGTGCTCTCAACTAGTGCTTTCGATGTGAAGTGAGTGGACCTACCTTCGCAAACATTGTTACAGACTATAGGCTCACCTCTTTTCCGGCAAAGCCAATCGCCGCATAACTGTTCATTCATCGCGGGAATTGAAGTCGTCACATGTATTATTTGCATGGGCAGTCAAATGTGCACTCAACTAGCGCTTTCGATAGAAGTCAGTGGACCTACGTTCGCAGACATTGTTACAGGCTTACCTCCTTTACGGCAAAGCCAATCGGCGCACAACCGTTCACTCATCACGCGAATTGAAGTCATCACGTATATTCATTAGCATGACCACTGAAATGTGCGCTCAACCATTGCTTTCGATAAATGTAATTGAATCTACCTTCGCAGACATTGTAACCGGCTGTAGGCTCAAGCGTTTTATACGGAAGTGAGTGGACCCAGCTCGAGAGGACATTTTCCATTACTGTTCTTGCAGTGAAAGCCAATTTCCCGTCACGCGTTTATTCATGCTCGTAATCGACGAGAGCTCGTGCACTAGTATGAGCATGTTATTTACGCGCCAAACCAGCGCTCTATAGGGAGATTAGTGGCTCCGTCTGGAGAAGACATTTTCGTGGGCTTACTCGGCTTACTGTTTTTGCAGCGAAAGCCGATTTGCAGGTATGCGTTTCTTCATGCCATTAATCAATAAGAACTCGTGCATTAGTACGAGGAAGGGGTATACGCGCCAACCCAGCGCTCTATAGGGAGGTGAGTGGCTCCGCCTGAAAAAGATATCTTCGTGGGCTATAGGCTTACTGTTTTTGCAGCGAAAGCCGATTTGCAGGTATGTGTTTATTCATGCCGTTAATCAATGCGAACCTGTGCAGTAGTACGAGCATGGGACATACGCGCCATACCAGTGCTCTATAGGGAGATGAGTGGCTCCGCCTGGAAAAGACATTTTCGTTGGCTATAGGCTTACTGTTTTTGCAGCGAAAGCCAATTTGCAGGTATGCGTTTATTCATGGCGTTAATCAATGCGAACTCGTGCATTAGTACGAGGATGGGACATACGCGCCATACCAGTGCTCTATAGGGAGATGAGTGGCTCCGCCTGGAAAAGACATTTTCGTTGGCTATAGGCTTACTGTTTTTCCAGCGAAAGCCGATTTGCAGGTATGCGTTTATTCATGCAATTAATCAATAAGAACTCGTGCATTAGTACGAGGATGGAATATACGCGCCAAACCAGCGCTCTATAAGGAGGTGAGTGGCTCCGCCTGGAAAAGACATTTTCGTTGGCTATAGGCTTACTGTTTTTCCAGCGAAAGCCGATTTGCAGGTATGCGTTTATTCATGCCATTAATCAATAAGAACTCGTGCATTAATACGAGGATGGAATATATGCACCAAACCAGCGCTCTATAGCGAGGTGAATGGCACCGCCTGGAGGAGACATCTTCGTGGGCTATAGGCTATAGGTTTTTGCAGCGAAAGCCGATTTGCAGGTATGCGTTTATTCATGCCGTTATTCAATGAGAACTCGTGCATTAGTACTAGGATGGAATATACGCGCCAAACCAGTGCTCTATAGGGAGATGAGTGGCTCCGCCTGGAAAAGACATTTTCGTTGGCTATAGGCTTACTGTTTTTCCAGCGAAAGCCGATTTGCAGGTATGCGTTTATTCATGCAATTAATCAATAAGAACTCGCGCATTAGTACGAGGATGGAATATACGCGCCAAACCAGCGCTCTATAAGGAGGTGAGTGGCTCCGCCTGGAAAAGACATTTTCGTTGGCTATAGGCTTACTGTTTTTCCAGCGAAAGCCGATTTGCAGGTATGCGTTTATTCATGCCATTAATCAATAAGAACTCGTGCATTAATACGAGGATGGAATATATGCACCAAACCAGCGCTCTATAGCGAGGTGAATGGCTCCGCCTGGAGGAGACATTTTCGTGGGCTATTAGCCCCGAGAACGAACACGGGCGGCGCTGCGAGCGCCGCTCGCGTGACGTCAGGGCACGGACTCGCGCCTGTCGTCTGCTACAGTTCGGGAGTTGTCCGGGCGCTTTCTGCAGTGTTTTCGTTTGTTCGCCCTCGTTCTGTCTGCTTGTATACTTATGGTGGTCGTCTTAAATATATTTTTACGACGTCTTCCTTTGCGAACATTTATTCAAAGAGCTAATTTCTTAGACAACAATGCAGCTCTCGAAGGCAACGCTACAGTGCCAGCCGAAGCGACGCAGACCAGCCCATTGCGGGTTTTTCATGCGCGGATAGACAATCGCAAAAGCATAGCCTATAGGAATCCAGTTATGATACCATACCTGCCGCGGTGCAACAATTATGTCACAAAGCTGGCTATATATGACTTCTACAGCAGTTACGTTGATTTTATTCCGCTAAAATAGGTTTGCTCACGACGAGTAGTTCATGGTATAATATCGAATTTTTGCATTTCCTCACAGAAACGCTCGGCAGTAGCACGGGGACTTAACTAATACTGGAGCTTAGATTCTACAGGCCTCACTTTCTTCTTTAACTGCTTGTCAACATTAGGCGGTTCTTCACGTGTTTATTTTTTTTAAGCGGCGGAAATTTGAAGTAAAGTTAATGAAGGCTTACAGCTATTTACAGAGTACAAATAGGAATGTACCAATATATATTTCCTTTTCCGTGCTACATGTTCAACTCACCTCTTTAGGGCGCGTTTGTTAATGATTAATAATGTAAGTTAAGTTCCTCTTTTTTTGTCTATATTACCAAGTGTATATCATTTATTTATTTCAATGCCGCAGTGTGTTTTGCATTGTTATTGTGGAAATACTTCACTGTTCTTTCATATATTGCATAACTGCAATGTTTTATGGCCACTATATAAATGTAATTTATATGGCGCTTGATGTGTTACCCCGTGCAGCCATATTGTACCTAAAGGGGTGAGGTTACCTCAAGCCGCGTCTGTGCGACTTTTTTCCCTCATCCACCTCCATTTACCACTCCTCTGTACATGTGTGTGTGTAAATGGAAATTAATAAATCAAATCAAACTCACTTGAGAAATTTACTGGTGCTTGCTGCTTCAGGAATATACATGACGAATCTGTTTGGCGAACTGACACAGACTGCTCGGCCCAATTTTTTTAGTGAAGTATGCCTGCTGGACCGCATAGCTGCAGCCAGAAAGAAGTCGAAGCGTCAATGATTAGTAGTAGGGGACATATTGAAGATATCGAAATTCCCCCGGTGGAGGGTCAGAAATCAAGTGAAAGTATATGCAAGGCTTGTGGTGCTTTCTTTATGAATGTTTGCGATTGGATTGGAGCAAACTTAATTTGCCTGCAAGGTTCTCTTTTATGTACCGACGAAACGAATAGTTATCCGTTTGTATAATTGAATAACGCTGGATCGAGACATAACATATAGATCGAGACATCGAGACAGAAGGTGCTTGAATTTTCCTTTTGTATATACAGGAAATCTAAGCTGCGGTGTAGTAGCTCGAGAATACTTTAGCCATTCTAGTTGGCGCTGTAAAAAAAAATGCTTTATGGTTTTAATTCGAAGTTGTAGTGAACTGATGGGTTTCGCGAACATAGCGTGCCTCGCCATACGGACAGTCGATTGCTACCGTTACGTGATCGGGGGTGTGCCATATTGTCGATAAAGGCTACTGAGGGCCACTATGAAACATTTCATCACTTTCAATTGAGTGGCTCTCGATCTTAACAACGAAACTTTTCTCTCAGGTGATTGCTACTATGGTGTTTGTGAATTAACTATGTAAATACTCTACATGACGCGCCGTCGTGTTAGCAGCCATTAACAATTCGTTTTTTTGGAGGCCTGTTTCAGAGGGGGATGGAAGTAGCAGCAAACTTTTTCATAAGAAATGCGCGCCTAACTATTTTTTTACGCATTATTGAATGGCCATGTTTGAATAGAACAACACACCAGAGTAATAGGAATCATGATGAGAGCTTCGCTGGGCAGTGTCTTTCTAAAATCAGATAACATGTTGACGCCAATTACCAAATTTTTCTTCCACGTAAAATGCAATGCCTCTCATAGCTAAATACTAAAGCAATGTTAAGTGTTTAGCGAAGCATCATACACAACTACGCGCGTTGAATTTGCAGATATTCTTTTTTTAGTCAAAATTTACCGATGGACACGGCGCATATATGCATTGCAAAACCTAGTAGACCCCTTTAACGCTACTTAGCTTGCGATAACCAAGCCGCAAAGTTTCTCGACTCACACGCTTTTGAAGAAGAAACTGTGGTTAAGGTATGGCAGCTGAAAGAAGCCGACGTATTCTTCAATACGTACGGCTCGAGCCACCCATCCCCCAAGCATACAAGAAGGGAACGAGCGCGCGCGGCAGCCGAGCGAGCCGGAGCGAGCGGCGTCCTGGCCGTGACGTCACTCGCGAGAGGGCGCCACTCCTAATTCTCGGGGCTAATAGGCTTACTGTTTTTGCAGCGAAAGCCGATTTGCAGGTATGCGTTTATTCATGCCGTTAATCAATGCGAACTCTTGCATTAGTACGAGGATGGAATATACGCACCAAACCAGCGCTCTATAGGGAGATGAGTGGCTCCGTCTGGAGAAGACATTTTTGTGGGCTATAGGCTTACTGTTTTTCCAGCGAAAGCCGATTTGCAGGTATGCGTTTATTCATGCCATTAATCAATAAGAACTCGTGCATTAGTACGAGGATGGGATATACGCGCCAAACCAGCGCTCTATAGGGAGATTAGTGGCTCCGTCTGGAGAAGACATTTTCGTTGGCTATAGGGTTACTGTTTGTGCAGCGAAAGCCAATTTGCAGGCATGCGTTTATTCATGGCGTTAATCAATGCGAACTCGTGCATTTGTACGAGGATGGGACATACGCGCCCTACCAGTGTTCTATAGGGAGATGGGTGGCTCCGCCTTGAAAAGACATTTTCCTGTGCTATAGGCTTACCGTTTTTGCAGCGAAAGCCGATTTGCAGGTATGCGTTTATTCATGCCGTTATTCAATGAGAACTCGTGCATTAGTACTAGGATGGAATATACGCGCCAAACCAGCGCTCTATAGGGAGGTGAGTGGCTCCGTCTGGAGAAGACATTTTCGTGGGCTATAGGCTTACTGTTTTTGCGCCGAAAGCCGATTTGCAGGTATGCGTTTATTCATGCCGTTAATCAATGCGAACTCGTGCATTAGTACGAGGATGGAATATACGCGCCAAACCAGCGCTCTATAGGGAGGTGAGTGGCTCCGTCTGGAGAAGACATTTTCGTGGGCTATAGGCTTACTGTTTTTCCAGTGAAAGCCGATTTGCAGGTATGCGTTTATTCATGCTGTTAATCAATGAGAACTCGTGCATTAGTACGAGGATGGAATATACGCACCAAACCAGCGCTCTATAGGGAGATTAGTGGCTCCGCCTGGAGAAGACATTTTCGTGGGCTATAGGCTTACTGTTTTTGCAGCGAAAGCCGATTTGCAGGTATGCGTTTCTTCATGCCATTAATCAATAAGAACTTGTGCATTAGTACGAGGATGGGACATACGCGCCGAACCAGCGCTCAATAGGGAGATGAGTGGCTCCGTCTGGAGAAGACATTTTCGTGGGCTATAGGCTTACTGTTGTTCCAGTGAAAGCCGATTTGCAGGTATGCGTTTCTTCATGCCATTAATCAATAAGAACTTGTGCATTAGTACGAGGATGGGACATACGCGCCGAACCAGCGCTCTATAGGGAGATGAGTGGCTCCGCCTGGAGAAGACATTTTCGTGGGCTTTAGGCTTACTGTTTTTGCAGCGAAAGCCGATTTGCAGGTATGCGTTTCTTCATGCCATTAATCAATAAGAACTTGTGCATTAGTACGAGGATGGGATATACGCGCCGAACCAGCGCTCTATAGGGAGATGAGTGGCTCCGCCTGGAGAAGACATTTTCGTGGGTTATAGGCTTACTGTTTTTGCAGCGAAAGCCGATTTCCAGGTATGCGTTTCTTCATGCCATTAATCAATAAGAACTTGTGCATTAGTACGAGGATGGGATATACGCGCCGAACCAGCGCTCTATAGGGAGATGAGTGGCTCCGCCTGGAGAAAACATTTTCGTGGGCTATAGGCTTACTGTTTTTCCAGTGAGAGCCGATTTGCAGGTATGCGTTTCTTCATGCCATTAATCAATGAGAACTCGTGCATTAGTACGAGGATGGAATATACGCGCCAAACCAGCGCTCTATAAGGAGGTGAGTGGCTCCGCCTGGAAAAGACATTTTCGTTGGCTATAGGCTTACTGTTTTTCCAGCGAAAGCCAATTTGCAGGTATGCGTTTATTCATGCCATTAATCAATGCGAACTCTTGCATTAGTACGAGGATGGAATATACGCACCAAACCAGCGCTCTATATGGAGATGAGTGGCTCCGTCTGGAGAAGACATTTTTGTGGGCTATAGGCTCACTGTTTTTCCAGTGAAAGCCGATTTGCAGGTATGCGTTTATTCATGCCATTAATCAATAAGAACTCGTGCATTAGTACGAGGATGGGATATACGCGCCAAACCAGCGCTCTATAGGGAGATTAGTGGCTCCGTCTGGAGAAGACATTTTCGTTGGCTATAGGTTTACTGTTTTTGCAGCGAAAGCCAATTTGCAGGCATGCGTTTATTCATGGCGTTAATCAATGCGAACTCGTGCATTTGTACGGGGATGGGACATACGCGCCATACCAGTGTTCTATAGGGAGATGAGTGGCTCCGCCTTGAAAAGACATTTTCCTGGGCTATAGGCTTACCGTATTTGCAGCGAAAGCCGATTTGCAGGTATGCGTTTATTCATGCCGTTATTCAATGAGAACTCGTGCATTAGTACTAGGATAGAATATACGCGCCAAACCAGCGCTCTATAGGGAGGTGAGTGGCTCCGTCTGGAGAAGACATTTTCGTGGGCTATAGGCTTACTGTTTTTCCAGTGAAAGCCGATTTGCAGGTATGCGTTTATTCATGCTGTTAATCAATGAGAACTCGTGCATTAGTACGAGGATGGAATATACGCACCAAACCAGCGCTCTATAGGGAGATTAGTGGCTCCGTCTGGAGAAGATATTTTCGTGGGCTATAGGCTTACTGTTTTTGCAGCGAAAGCCGATTTGCAGGTATGCGTTTCTTCATGCCATTAATCAATAAGAACTTGTGCATTAGTACGAGGATGGGACATACGCGCCGAACCAGCGCTCTATAGGGAGATGAGTGGCTCCGCCTGGAGAAGACATTTTCGTGGGCTTTAGGCTTACTGTTTTTCCTGTGAAAGCCGATTTGCAGGTATGCGTTTATTCATGCTGTTAATCAATGAGAACTCGTGCATTAGTACGAGGATGGAATATACGCACCAAACCAGCGCTCTATAGCGAGATTAGTGGCTCCGTCTGGAGAAGATATTTTCGTGGGCTATAGGCTTACTGTTTTTGCAGCGAAAGCCGATTTGCAGGTATGCGTTTCTTCATGCCATTAATCAATAAGAACTTGTGCATTAGTACGAGGATGGGACATACGCGCCGAACCAGCGCTCTATAGGGAGATGAGTGGCTCCGCCTGGAGAAGACATTTTCGTGGGCTTTAGGCTTACTGTTTTTCCTGTGAAAGCCGATTTGCAGGTATGCGTTTATTCATGCCGTTAATCAATGAGAACTCGTGCATTAGTACGAGGATGGAATATACGCGCCAAACCAGCGCTCTATAGGGAGATTAGTGGCTCCGTCTGGAGAAGACATTTTCGTGGGCTATAGGCTTACTGTTTTTGCAGCGAAAGCCGATTTGCAGGTATGCGTTTCTTCATGCCATTAATCAATAAGAACTTGTGCATTAGTACGAGGATGGGACATACGCGCCGAACCAGCGCTCTATAGGGAGATGAGTGGCTCCGCCTGGAGAAGACATTTTCGTGGGCTTTAGGCTTACTGTTTTTCCTGTGAAAGCCGATTTGCAGGTATGCGTTTATTGATGCCGTTAATCAATGAGAACTCGTGCATTAGTACGAGGATGGAATATACGCGCCAAACCAGCGCTCTATAGGGAGATGAGTGGCTCCGTCTGGAGAAGACATTTTCGTGGGCTATAGGCTTACTGTTTTTCCAGTGAAAGCCGATTTGCAGGTATGCGTTTCTTCATGCCATTAATCAATAAGAACTCGTGCATTAGTACGAGGATGGGACATACGCGCCAAACCAGCGCTCTATAGGGAGATGAGTGGCTCCGCCTGGAGAAGACATTTTCGTGGGCTATAGGCTTACTGTTTTTCCAGTGAAAGCCGATTTGCAGGTATGCGTTTCTTCTTGCCATTAATCAATAAGAACTCGTGCATTAGTACGAGGATGGGATATACGCGCCAAACCAGCGCTCTATAGGGAGATTAGTGGCTCCGTCTGTAGAAGACATTTTCGTTGGCTATAGGCTTACTGTTTTTGCAGCGAAAGCCAATTTGCAGGCATGCGTTTATTCATGGCGTTAATCAATGCGAACTCGTGCATTTGTACGAGGATGGGACATACGCGCCCTACCAGTGTTCTATAGGGAGATGGGTGGCTCCGCCTTGAAAAGACATTTTCCTGGGCTATAGGCTTAGCATTTTTGCAGCGAAAGCCGATTTGCAGGTATGCGTTTATTCATGCCGTTATTCAATGAGAACTCGTGCATTAGTACTAGGATGGAATATACGCGCCAAACCAGCGCTCTATAGGGAGGTGAGTGGCTCCGTCTGGAGAAGACATTTTCGTGGGCTATAGGCTTACTGTTTTTGCGCCGAAAGCCGATTTGCAGGTATGCGTTTATTCATGCCGTTAATCAATGCGAACTCGTGCATTAGTACGAGGATGGAATATACGCACCAAACCAGCGCTCTATAGGGAGATTAGTGGCTCCGCCTGGAGAAGACATTTTCGTGGGCTATAGGCTTACTGTTTTTGCAGCGAAAGCCGATTTGCAGGTATGCGTTTCTTCATGCCATTAATCAATAAGAACTTGTGCATTAGTACGAGGATGGGACATACGCGCCGAACCAGCGCTCTATAGGGAGATGAGTGGTTCCGTCTGGAGAAGACATTTTCGTCGGCTATAGGCTTACTGTTGTTCCAGTGAAAGCCGATTTGCAGGTATGCGTTTCTTCATGCCATTAATCAATAAGAACTTGTGCATTAGTACGAGGATGGGACATACGCGCCGAACCAGCGCTCTATAGGGAGATGAGTGGCTCCGCCTGGAGAAGACATTTTCGTGGGCTTTAGGCTTACTGTTTTTGCAGCGAAAGCCGATTTGCAGGTATGCGTTTCTTCATGCCATTAATCAATAAGAACTTGTGCATTACTACGAGGATGGGATATACGCGCCGAACCAGCGCTCTATAGGGAGATGAGTGGCTCCGCCTGGAGAAGACATTTTCGTGGGCTATAGGCTTACTGTTTTTGCAGCGAAAGCCGATTTCCAGGTATGCGTTTCTTCATGCCATTAATCAATAAGAACTTGTGCATTAGTACGAGGATGGGATATACGCGCCGAACCAGCGCTCTATAGGGAGATGAGTGGCTCCGCCTGGAGAAGACATTTTCGTGGGCTATAGGCTTACTGTTTTTCCAGTGAAAGCCGATTTGCAGGTATGCGTTTCGTCATGCCATTAATCAATGAGTACTCGTGCATTAGTACGAGGATGGAATATACGCGCCAAACCAGCGCTCTATAAGGAGGTGAGTGGCTCCGCCTGGAAAAGACATTTTCGTTGGCTATAGGCTTACTGTTTTTCCAGCGAAAGCCGATTTGCAGGTATGCGTTTATTCATGCCATTAATCAATGCGAACTCTTGCATTAGTACGAGGATGGAATATACGCACCAAACCAGCGCTCTATATGGAGATGAGTGGCTCCGTCTGGAGAAGACATTTTTGTGGGCTATAGGCTTACTGTTTTTCCAGTGAAAGCCGATTTGCAGGTATGCGTTTATTCATGCCATTAATCAATAAGAACTCGTGCATTAGTACGAGGATGGGATATACGCGCCAAACCAGCGCTCTATAGGGAGATTAGTGGCTCCGTCTGGAGAAGACATTTTCGTTGGCTATAGGCTTACTGTTTTTGCAGCGAAAGCCAATTTGCAGGCATGCGTTTATTCATGGCGTTAATCAATGCGAACTCGTGCATTTGTACGGGGATGGGACATACGCGCCATACCAGTGTTCTATAGGGAGATGAGTGGCTCCGCCTTGAAAAGACATTTTCCTGGGCTATAGGCTTACCGTTTTTGCAGCGAAAGCCGATTTGCAGGTATGCGTTTATTCATGCCGTTATTCAATGAGAACTCGTGCATTAGTACTAGGATGGAATATACGCGCCAAACCAGCGCTCTATAGGGAGGTGAGTGGCTCCGTCTGGAGAAGACATTTTCGTGGGCTATAGGCTTACTGTTTTTGCGGCGAAAGCCGATTTGCAGGTATGCGTTTATTCATGCCGTTAATCAATGCGAACTCGTGCATTAGTACGAGGATGGAATATACGCGCCAAACCAGCGCTCTATAGGGAGGTGAGTGGCTCCGTCTGGAGAAGACATTTTCGTGGGCTATAGGCTTACTGTTTTTCCAGTGAAAGCCGATTTGCAGGTATGCGTTTATTCATGCTGTTAATCAATGAGAACTCGTGCATTAGTACGAGGATGGAATATACGCACCAAACCAGCGCTCTATAGGGAGATTAGTGGCTCCGTCTGGAGAAGATATTTTCGTGGGCTATAGGCTTACTGTTTTTGCAGCGAAAGCCGATTTGCAGGTATGCGTTTCTTCATGCCATTAATCAATAAAAACTTGTGCATTAGTACGAGGATGGGACATACGCGCCGAACCAGCGCTCTATAGGGAGATGAGTGGCTCCGCCTGGAGAAGACATTTTCGTGGGCTTTAGGCTTACTGTTTTTCCTGTGAAAGCCGATTTGCAGGTATGCGTTTATTCATGCCGTTAATCAATGAGAACTCGTGCATTAGTACGAGGATGGAATATACGCGCCAAACCAGCGCTCTATAGGGAGATTAGTGGCTCCGTCTGGAGAAGACATTTTCGTGGGCTATAGGCTTACTGTTTTTGCAGCGAAAGCCGATTTGCAGGTATGCGTTTCTTCATGCCATTAATCAATAAGAACTCGTGCACTAGTACGAGGATGGAATATACGCACCAAACCAGCGCTCTATAGGGAGATGAGTGGCTCCGCCTGGAGAAGACATTTTCGTGGGCTATAGGCCTACTGTTTTTGCAGCGAAAGCCGATTTGCAGGTATGCGTTTCTTCATGCTGTTAATCAATGAGAACTCGTGCATTAGTACGAGGATGGAATATACGCACCAAACCAGCGCTCTATAGGGAGATGAGTGGCTCCGCCTGGAGAAGACATTTTCGTGGGCTATAAGCTTACTGTTTTTCCCGTGAAAGCCGATTTGCAGGTATGCGTTTCTTCATGCCATTAATCAATGAGAACTCGTGCATTAGTACGAGGATGGAATATACGCGCCAAACCAGCGCTCTATAGGGAGGTGAGTGGCTCCGTCTGGAGAAGACATTTTCGTGGGCTATAGGCTTACTGTGTTTGAGGCGAAAGCCGATTTGCAGGTATGCGTTTATTCATGCCATTAATCAATGCGAACTCGTGCATTAGTACGAGGATGGAATATACGCGCCAAACCAGCGCTCTATAGGGAGGTGTGTGGCTCCGTCTGGAGAAGACATTTTCGTGGGCTATAGGCTTACTGTTTTTGCAGCGAAAGCCGATTTGCAGGTATGCGTTTCTTCATGCCATTAATCAATAATAACTTGTGCATTAGTACGAGGATGGGATATACGCGCCGAACCAGCGCTCTATAGGGAGATGAGTGGCTCCGTCTGGAGAAGACATTTTCGTGGGCTATAGGCTTACTGTTTTTCCAGTGAAAGCCGATTTGCAGGTATGCGTTTCTTCATGCCATTAATCAATAAGAACTCGTGCATTAGTACGAGGATGGGACATACGCGCCGAACCAGCGCTCTATAGGGAGATGAGTGGCTCCGCCTGGAGAAGACATTTTCGTGGGCTATAGGCTTACTGTTTTTGCAGCGAAAGCCGATTTGCAGGTATGCGTTTCTTCATGCCATTAATCAATAAGAACTTGTGCATTAGTACGAGGATGGGATATACGCGCCGAACCATTGCTCTATAGGGAGATGAGTGGCTCCGCCTGGAGAAGACATTTTCGTGGGCTATAGGCTTACTGTTTTTCCAGTGAAAGCCGATTTGCAGGTATGCGTTTCTTCATGCCATTAATCAATGAGAACTCGTGCATTAGTACGAGGATGGAATATACGCACCAAACCAGCGCTCTATAGGGAGATTAGTGGCTCCGTCTGGAGAAGACATTTTCGTGGGCTATAGGCTTACTGTTTTTGCAGCGAAAGCCGATTTGCAGGTATGCGTTTCTTCATGCCATTAATCAAGAAGAACTTGTGCGTTAGTACGAGGATGGGATATACGCGCCGAACCAGCGCTCTATAGGGAGATGAGTGGCTCCGCCTGGAAAAGATATCTTCGTGGGCTATAGGCTTACTGTTTTTGCAGCGAAAGCCGATTTGCAGGTATGTGTTTATTCATGCCGTTAATCAATGCGAACCTGTGCAGTAGTACGAGCATGGGACATACGCGCCATACCAGTGCTCTATAGGGAGATGAGTGGCTCCGCCTGGAGAAGACATTTTCGTGGGCTATAGGCTTACTGTTTTTGCGGTGAAAGCCGATTTGCAGGTATGCGTTTCTTCATGCCATTAATCAATACGAACTTGTGCATTAGTACGAGGATGGAATATACGCACCAAACCAGCGCTCTATAGCGAGATTAGTGGCTCCGCCTGGAGAAGACATTTTCGTGGGCTATAGGCTTACTGTTTTTGCGGTGAAAGCCTATTTGCGATATGCGTTTATTCATGCTGTTAATCAATGAGAACTCGTGCATTAGTACGAGGATGGAATATACGCACCAAACCAGCGCTCTATAGCGAGATTAGTGGCTCCGCCTGGAGAAGACATTTTCGTGGGCTATAGGCTTACTGTTTTTGCGGTGAAAGCCTATTTGCGATATGCGTTTATTCATGCTGTTAATCAATGAGAACTCGTGCATTAGTACGAGGATGGAATATACGCACCAAACCAGCGCTCTATAGGGAGATTAGTGGCTCCGTCTGGAGAAGACATTTTAGTGGGCTATAGGCTTACTGTTTTTGCGGTGAAAGCCTATTTGCGATATGCGTTTATTCATGCTGTTAATCAATGAGAACTCGTGCATTAGTACGAGGATGGAATATACGCACCAAACCAGCGCTCTATAGGGAGATGAGTGGCTCCGCCTGGAGAAGACATTTTCGTGGGCTATAGGCTTACTGTTTTTGCAGCGAAAGCCGATTTGCAGGTATGCGTTTATTCATGCCGTTATTCAATGAGAACTCGTGCATTAGTACGAGGATGGGATGTACGCGACAAACCAGCACTCTGTAGGGAGGTGAGTGGCTCCGCCTGGAAAAGACATTTTCGTTGGCTATAATCTTACTGTTTTTGCAGCGAAAGCCGATTTGCAGGTATGCGTTTCTTCATGCCATTAATCAATGAGAACTCGTGCATTAGTACGAGCATGGAATATACGCACCAAACCAGCGCTCTATAGGGAGATTAGTGGCTCCGTCTGGAGAAGACATTTTCGTGGGCTATAGGCTTACTGTTTTTGCAGCGAAAGCCGATTTGCAGGTATGCGTTTCTTCATGCCATTAATCAATAAGAACTTGTGCATTAGTACGAGGATGGGATATACGCGCCGAACCAGCGCTCTGTAGGGAGGTGAGTGGCTCCGCCTGGAAAAGACATTTTCGTGGGCTATAGGCTTACTGTTTTTGCGGTGAAAGCCGATTTGCGATATGCGTTTATTCATGCTGTTAATCAATGAGAACTCGTGCATTAGTACGAGGATGGAATATACGCGCCAAACCAGCGCTCTATAGGGAGGTGAGTGGCTCCGCCTGGAGAAGACATTTTCGTGGGCTATAGGCTTACTGTTTTTGCAGCGAAAGCCGATTTGCAGGTATGCGTTTCTTCATGCCATTAATCAATAACAACTTGTGCATTAGTACGAGGATGGGATATACGCGCCGAACCAGCGCTCTATAGGGAGATGAGTGGCTCCGCCTGGAGAAGACATTTTCGTGGGCTATAGGCTTACTGTTTTTCCAGTGAAAGCCGATTTGCAGGTATGGTTTTATTCATGCCGTTAATCAATGAGAACTCGTGCATTAGTACGAGGATGGAATATACGCGCCAAACCAGCGCTCTATAGGGAGGTGAGTGGCTCCGCGTGGAAAAGACATTTTCGTGGGCTATAGGCTTACTGTTTTTGCAGCGAAAGCCGATTTGCAGGTATGCGTTTATTCATGCCGTTATTCAATGAGAACTCGTGCATTAGTACGAGGATGGGATGTACGCGACAAACCAGCACTCTGTAGGGAGGTGAGTGGCTCCGCCTGGAGAAGACATTTTCGTGGGCTATAGGCTTACTGTTTTTGCAGCGAAAGCCAATTTGCAGGTATGCGTTTATTGATGTTGTTAATCGACAAGGGCTCGTGCATTAGCATGAAGATGTGATATGTGCGCCAAACCAACGCGAGTCGATTACCATGTTCAGTGAAATGTGCGCTTTGCGAGAGCTTTCGAGAGAAGCGAGTGAACGTATACCTTGGCAGACGTTGTTGCAGGCTATATAGGCTTACCTCTTTTCCGACAGAGCCAATCTGTGCATATCCGTGTATTCATTACTTGAATTGAAGTCCCCACGTGTATTAATTGACTGGGCAGTGAAATTCGCTCTCAACCAGCACTTTCCATAAAAGTAATTGGAGCTACCTTTGCAGATATTGTACCAGGCTAAGGTTTTTTCCGGGAAAGCTCATCTGCGCCTTTCCATTGATGACCGCGCGAATTGAATTCACTAGGTGTTTTATTTGCGTTGACCAGCGCTTTCGAGAGAAGCGAGTGGACCGACTTTCGCAAACATTTTAACAGGTTATAGGCTTACTTTTCAGCAAAAGTCGACCTGCTTATATCTCTTTATTCATCGCGTGAATTGAGGTCACCACGTGTATTAATTAGCATGGGACGGGAATTTTACGCCGATGCAGCGCTTTCAATGGAAGTGAGTGGACCTACCTTCGGAGTGATTGTAAGGGGCTATACACTCACCTTTATCTTCAGGCAAAGTCAACATGCTCATATCCGTTTATTCATCGCCTGATGTCCTCTCTTGTATTAACTAAAATGGGCAGGTGAATGTGCGCCGAACCAGAGCTATCAATCGAAGTGTGTGGACATATACCTTCGCAGACATTGTAACAGGCTAGATGCTCAATTTCCTTTTCGTGAAAGTCAGTCTGCGCACATCCATTGATTCATCGTGTGAATTGAAGTCACCATGTGTGTTAATTAGAATGGGCAGTGAATTGAACCCCAAACCAGCACTTTTGACAGAAGTGAGTGCACCTATCATCGCAGGCATATTATTATGCTAGAGGCTTACCTTTCTTCTCTAAAATCCAATCTACGCATATCCGTTTATTCATCGTGTGAATCGTTGTCAGCATGTGCATTAGCATGGGAAGTGCGCCTGGCTACACCGAGATTGTAATAGGCGATAGGCCTACCCTTTTTTCCTGTTTTCGGAAAACACGAGCTGTGCATGTCCGTTTATTCATTGCGTGAATCGACGTCTGCGCCTGACAGCTCGGGCAGTTATGTATTCGTCGAGCCATCACTCCTGAGAGACGTTAGTGTAGATGGCTACATCGACATTGTATTCAGTTATACAGTGTAAAAATGTTTACGCACTTAAGGGTGTTTTCTGGTCGCGTTGGTAACAGCCCTTACTGTTAGTGCCTTAAAAATTTACGTATACAGCACGATGACGGATCTGTAACTAGACATGCGATGACAAAAGACGTAGTTGAAAACGAATTAATCATTCAGACAGCGTTGGTGGCTCCGAAATATCCGACAGGAGAGTTTCATATCTCTCCTTGTGAAATTACCCTGTCGGATATTTTTGTGCGCCCAAGGCTGCCAGAATGATCACGTAGTTTTCAACTACGTCTTTTTTCATCGCACGTCTTGTTTGCGATCCGTTTCCGTCCTGTATAAATTTTTGCAAGGCCACTAACGGTAGGAGTGTTTGTTACCAGTGCGACTAGAAAACATCCTTAAGGGTGTAAACGTGTTTGACAGTGTATGCTTACCTGCGGAAGCTATCCTTCGCATATTGATTATTCCTTCGTGTGAATCGGCATCAGTACGTGCCTCAGCACGGCGAGCTGTGTATGCGGATACTCATCGCCTTCCAGAGAAGAGTGCTTCTGGGTACGCCGATGTTGTAACCTGCTGTTTGTAGGCTCACCTTCTTAATGTGAAGCATACTTTGCCTTATTCTCTGCAATTTGTGGCAGTTTTAGGTAAGTAGGTTACCGTGTTTTTCCACATTTATAAAAAGACAATTAAGTGTGAGCGATGGTGTATTCGCGTCTCTGCCACCGAGCTCAGCTCGGCATTTGACCATTAAACGATGATTTTTTTTCTTTTATGGGGTTTTTACAGATACGCAATACTCCCGCGAGATACAAACAGATTAGCGAGCTAAGGAGTCTATTCTAGTTGCACGGCGACGAAGAGACACACACAGAGCATCATAGAGTTCCTCTTTATTCTTCACAAGAAACACGAAAATGGTGGTAAGTTGCTTATCACCAATACGAAACACCAACCTGAACGAAATTCGATATGTTCGTATAGATATTTCCGTTCGACGATCATTTGAATAAAATGAGTTGCTGATGAAATTTTAGGTTTGGCATATCGATCCACCGTGCATGTTTCCTTCGCATTCTATGCATTTCAATGATTTGAAGCGTGTTAATGGGCACATCGTCGCTATTGGTTGGCACCAGATACTGCACGTAGTCTTCGCACTCATTCTGCTGGCGTTCCAAAGCCAAGCAGATCCTTAAACGCCCGACGCGTTCGTTTCGTGCCACTTCCTCGTCTTCTTGTGGCAACTCGCGCTGTGAGGCGTTGTGTTAGACTGCACTGTCTCCGGGTCCGAACAACTTTCCTCGGTACTTTTCTCGGAGCACGCGATGTAGAAAGTGTGCGACATTGCACCGACTTCATGATCGCCCATGTTAATCATGCTGTAACATCACTTCACCGGAGTACAACTGACATCGTTGTTTTACATACACCTCATGGCATATCCATATATATACGTGCGATTCCATAACACGTAATCCCTGATGATGTCACAATCTATGCTTATCTCGTTTAACGCTCGTCCACCACCTATGTAAAAAGCAACAATTGCTTAGCCGTTAGCAAGCGTCCAATGGTCGCTGTAGAAACTCTGCCGTTGACGCCACACGGCCGTCTACCAGGTGGTCGTCGCCTTCCTGCTGTCGTCACATGCATGTGTGCTCATGACCCACACGAACTATTTAATTTACACGGACACGTTTGGTGTACCTGGTATCGCTTTGCGGAACACGAAACAATGCTAGATATAGCTTTGCGAAATAAGACCGCAATAAGATCTCCATTTTTTTTTCCTGCAAATACTGCCATGGTGAATGTTGTTTACATTATGGTTGTGCACAATACGCACACTACTCTGTGGAGTCTAAGGGAAACTCAAGGCTGAGAGAACAAACACAAGAGCAGGTGACGCCACTATGGAGCGGGTTAAAATTTAGTGTGACAGCGATACGCGCTTGAGCAGCTTTTTCTCGAAAGACAGAGCTTATCGAGCCAAGGTGTTCTAGCGTATCTCTGCTATTCGACTCCTTCGTAATGAATACAATCCCGCTAGCACGCATGAGGAAATCAGCTTCGCGAAAATCGATAACGTCCAGAAATATACCTGAAAGAAAGAGACAGTATTTTCTTAAAGGAATTAAAGCGACAAGCGTCTTTCCTCACTCTCCCTAGCTTTCGTTTGAATATAGTCAGCCCGTTGACGTCATGTCAGGCCAAGTTGCAGCTGTAGCAGGTTTTTCCTCAAGCCAAACAACGGCTACAGCAGCGAGTGCTGTTGAAAACTTGTTTCGGTTTATTTTTAGTGAATCAGTAAAGAAGAAGAAGTATTTTAATGATTGCAAAATGTAGAGAGGTCGGCCGGATAATGGAGAATCTGGCCTGCTACTCTACGTAGGGGAAGAGGGGAAGAAAAAGGGTCACAATGGGGGATGATAATGGGAGGAACGAGGTGAAGGACACATTACACAACTGGTATCACAGGCGTGAGTCCAGGCCCGTGTCACCTAGGAAACGTGAAAGTGCACGCATTGTCTCTGTCGTCTGCCAACTCTGTGGCCATGCGCCTAGCAAAAGGCCCTCCGACAGTGGTCCATTTCGTAAATGTCTCAATGTATCTTCCATTGTCAGTGGGGGATGATAATGGGAGGAACGAGGTGAAGGACACATTACACAACTGGTATCACAGGCGTGATCGAGTCCAGGCCCGTGTCACCTAGGAAACGTGAAGTTTTACAGATAAACTTGGGAGAGACAGTCACCGCTCATTTCACTCCCGGACGCAGATGTTGCGAACGAAGCCGCCTTGGCAGAGTTCATGGTGGTGTCCAAGGACCGAGGCGTCTGCATCGCGCAATTTCTGGCACTGAGCTCCAGCGCGACGAACACGGAGTACTACGAGGCGATAGCCAACCTGCAGAAATACGAGAGCAGCCGAGTGGTGGTGTGCTTCTGCTCCTCCGTCACCGTCGTCAGGCTGCTCAGCGTCATTCGCGACACGAACATCACGGGACGCTTCACGCTCCTCGTAAGGTGAGTCGGCTGTGATCGCTGTGTGTTCGGTTTCTTATTGCGATAACAATTGTATGGAAACTCCAAGCGAATTTTCGCCCTCGGCGTCCCCTGGGGTTCCGTATATATTTAGGCATATGTATGCAACATACCACGCAATGCTATATGACATGGGGTATATACTTATTGCCGCGTCATGCTATCACTAAAGTCTCTTATACCAGGTCTTACATTCTTGACAAAATCATTCTTCAGGATGTTGAGAATGGCCACCCACAAACAACTGTCATTAAAGAAAACACCGACAGCACATGCCTTTTATCTTAAATCTTCTAAGGCTTAAACATTAAAAGTGCGAAACAACAACCGAGCTCAAAGGTGAAAATGATGTAATTGACGTGGCTGTGCACTACCTACGGGAACGGCCCAGAAAACAGGTTTGAACTATACCCGATACGGAAAAGTGGTGGTAAAGTCGCTATGAAAAACGTTGGTTTTAATTAATAAGCACATATGAAATCGCCCGATGGCAACATTCGAACAGAGGACCCCTGGCACAACAGCTCGTTTTTCCTTAGCTTACGCTTGCTTCAATTCATACTGCTACTACAGCTGCGAGCCTTACACTTCGTATAATAATCTAACACGTTGCTCTCGCATTCATTTCTTCGCCCTTATAGTGAAACTGTAATATTTTTTTGTTCTTGTTTCTTTTGTCTGTGTTTGTGTCTTTGCTTGATTGCTTCTTTGCTTGTTTGTTGGTTTGTCTGTTTCCTTGCTTGTCTTTTGGTTTGTCTGTGTCCCTCTCCGTCTGTCTGTTTCTTTCTTTCTTGCTTTCTTTCTTCCTTTCTTTCTTTCTTTCCGTTCGTTCGTTCGGTCGTTCTGCCCTGCCTAGCGTTCGTGACACGAAAGTAACAGGCGCGGAGTTTTCAAGAAAGTAAACGAAGTCAAGTTAGATGACGAATATAGTTTGTTATGACGAAAGTAAGCCCCAAAGGGTGTAACTGTATTTAGAGTGTATTAGTATTCTCAAAGCTTACGCCGACATCACCTCTTTCACGTGACCTCTGACGATTCTCCTACGTCATTGTTATTCCTCTCTTGGCTCGCACAAACTCCTTCCCCTGCCTTGAATTCCACGTCGACGGCTGCAGTGAAGACCGGCAGCCGTCGTAGTACCATGCTAGTACCATCAGTACCGTGCTAATGCATTCAAAAAACTTGGTGTAATAGGAACGGCGAACTCTATAGCTCCTCCTATCCCAGAACTACAACTGTGAGAGCAAAAACTATCTACCACAACCCGGGTTGGCGCTCTTCGGCGTGGACAGGTTGATATCGACGCGTGTACTCATCTTTTATTCTCGAAGACAGCATTTCAGCCGCTAACTTGAGTTATCGCTCAGCGCAAGACGCGCCTGCATGATTTGGAACTTACTTGAATGTTATGGTTGATTCTGTCTGTGTATGTTCTCGCCGAATCGTTTATAATCAGATTATAACCACGCGAACTGTGAGGTAGTTTCTGGAAGGCACGCGGGCACCAGCGAATACTCTGGAGCTTTCGACGAGTCGTGTGTGAAAGCCGACGCGCTTGACCCGCCGATCAGATTTCGACGATCGCAGACTGCGCTCGCCGCTATCGTTGTGATTTAATGCCGACTGTTTTCGGGGCGCAGAGTCGCCCAATAAAGAGATAGTTTCGTGATTCCCCGCTTTCGCTACTGTGTTCTTCACCGTCACTACAACGTTACAAGTGACAATATAGGTACTTGAAGGGGTGCTAGATTTTATATGGACACTCCAGGCGCATTTTTGCCGTCGCCGTCGCCGTGATGTTTCGTACAAAGTCCAAGGGCGATAGCACCGTCACCTCGTGTCGCATGCTGTATGTGCGAGTGAAAGCACTCGATGGAAGCCGGCGATGGAAGGAAGCGGAGCGCAAACACACCGTCTTCCGTCGCGCGAAAGGACGTGGGGTCAAGGGAAGGTGGGATGTGGGGCGGCGTTGTGCTCCGGCAGCAACTGCGCATTTCACGACCTGGCGCAAAGGCAGCTGTCTATTACGGCTCAATCTCGCGCGCCGTATATGAAGGAAAGCGGGGAGGCAGCGCCGTGGGAAGTGGGGGGGGGGGGGGGGGGCTTGGCTTCTACTTCGCTAACAAGTGCGTACTTTGCACGGCCGCGCGTGGTCGCGCGCCATATCTTGAAAAGGACCTGCAGACAGCTCATACCTTTGTGCGCGCTGTGTTATCGCCGCTCTAGCGTTGTAACGATAGGCCGCACGAAGGTCACTTCGCTCGCTGCTGCTGCCGCACTTGCTCTAACCATCGTTTGGACAGCGAATGTCCGCGCTCATCGAGTGTGATGTGTCCATGTTTGCTTGTGCGCGCTGACACGACGCTTGTTATTTCAGTTGGTGAGCGAATGTTTCCGAGTTTATACGACCGAGAAAACTACTATCCTTACTTCGTTAGCTGTCCACTAATTTGCTATCGCAATCGATGCTTCGCCTTTCGGGCGAAACTGCGACTTTTTTTTGTTATTGGCCCTTGAAAAATGGAGCTCATAAATACTTATGCGCCCTTTGGAGACGCATACGTATTGTCAGGAGAATGCGAGACGAATACGTTGAGCTGCGTATGATTTATTCACTCGTGTAAAAAAATGACATGCATTACTTTGTTTCGCTAATCATTACACTCTGCGTAACACTGCGATTTGCATGCATAGTTGGAACTTCTTACAACTTTCGTCGAACATTCGTGCGAATTTTCGTCGTACTCTTCGTGCGTTTTCTATCGTCCTTTTCGGCAATGACGGGCTTCACTTGCGGGGTCTAGGCTTGAGTTTCGCGTTATCTAATTTGTCTAAATGACATGAGTTCCACTATGACGATGATTTTACTTGCGGTTCGGAAGTAACACCCTTCCCCACCTCTTCTTGCCCCGAGCTGCATAAAATTTTCTAGTGTACCACTTGTAACGCCACCACAGTGATATCTAGCATATGTCATCCCCTTTTCTCAGTGAATCATGGATGGCGGACATGGAACTTCTGACGGGCTTCGAAGAACAAGTTGCCGGTAGTCTCGCTTTCCGCAATCACGCAGAGCCAGACGATATGTTCAAGGCATACTACACGAGCCTCAACCCAGGCAACAACGTCAGAAACCCATGGTTTCCCGAGTTCTGGGAAACTAAGTTCCAGTGTTCACTTGGCCGTCAAGGTGGAACTGCTGGAAAGTATGAGCGGGAATGCACAGGTAACAGAAACACGCTGTTGTCAAACGCTCATGTAGGCATGCCATAAATTACTTGTAGCTGTGCTGAGAAACCTATAGGTGTGCGAACTACTCGAGAGCCATTCTAGAACCATTTTCACAACTGCATCTCAAAGCGCGGTCAGTCTTCGAAATTATGTCCATAATAGCCCTAGTATACGCGAATGACTAAACAATAGATAGTGCTACGCTGAGCCCGGTCAGAAGCCCTTATATTAAAGACCGTTCGTCGACTGACTAGGACCTTGACCAAAATGCGACCCTCGGAACAATTGAACCAAGTACAGACTAGCAACATCCGCTCTTCCCCAACAGAAGCCTCGCGTTGATCAGTAATGCACTGTCATGTGAGCATTGATGCGCAGCGTTGAGTTCTTCATTTTAAAAGCAAAATAAATGATATCGAGAGGCAGCTTGAACAGATAGCTTTCATGTGACGTCATGGATGCCATATTGAGACCAAATTCATACATTTCACTGCGCTGCTGGCGATAAGCTGGGAACAAATAAATCAGATTAAGGCACAGCTTCTCACCTCGCTCTAGCCATACTCTCACCGTTGTCACAGTACTCACATGGCGATGGGTTTGACGTCACTGCAAACCATCTACTAAGCATCGATTCCGTATAGCCTCCACTTCAGATGCAGGGACCCATACTATCCATCCTAGTTACCAATGCAGCAGTGCAAATATTCTTACCGCGTAAGATTTGGAAAAAGCGAAGTATAAATTACCAGCACACTTCTCAGTTGAATGCAATGTCTGGATATCACGTTGTATTGCAATCCTTCAGGGAAAAAAAGGAGGGAAATTTTGAAACCAGCTATTCTATATTTTTCTTGATTATCTGTCTTCTCAGTGGTTATAAACGTTTTAAATTTTTTCGTCCCACATTCGTGCCTCACGATTTGCACTTACCTTTCTTTTTTTTTTTGCGCAGGGAAAGAGTCGCTCAGTGATGGCTATGAGCAAGACGCACAAATTGACGGAGTCAAAAGTGCCATCTACCTGGTCGCTCGGGCACTGCACAACATGTTGCAAGACTACTGCCAGACGAGCGTCGACAAGAATTGCTATCGGCACATCCACGTCAACGGCGACCAGTTTTTCGAATACCTCGAAGACGCAGCCCCTGTGTACCAGCGAAGCATACCTGAGCTCAATAAAGAACGCAGTGCGACCCCGTGGTACGTACTGCATGCCTTCAGACAAATAGTTTGCCATATCTTGAGGCAAACAGTGGCCACAACGATGCTTTATTATCTGAAACGCACATCACATGATTCTTTTGAAGAACAGTTGCGAACCCACCTCATATGAGCCCTCTGCTCCTGCTTAGGCAACACTGCTGCCTGCGGTGTTAATTATTTGATTAATAATTTTTAAATTAAACGCGTAGAGAGCCTCCTTTGGTTAGCAGCATGATGATCTACATGGGAAGAGAAGTGAAAGGAAGGAGCGATCTTTCCTTTCACTTTTCTTACTTCCCATGTAGATCGCGCTGCCAACCAACGACGCAAAATTGCCAACATGCCCGTTCAGCTACCCTTACGCAGAAAACAGTTGAAATTCGAAGGCAGCAATATGCAGCAGCATCGGTTGCTGGGTTCCATATAATAGTGCGCCTCTTTTTATTTCCCCCTTGAAAATAAATATTGCGTCACAGCTTCAACTTCTAATTAAGTCACAACTTCAACTTCTAACAGTGTACACGATTGCGACACTAGCGTAACACGTTGGTGCAAGACAGGATCACGCGCGTAAGCAAAATTTTGCAGTCACTTTATCATACGCTAAAGAAAATGAAGGCGAAACAGGGTGCGAGACGGGGCTAATTGGTATTCCATGCTGAAGTGACTAGCGCAGGAGGGGGCACGGGGCACCAAAGGGCGACAAGGACAAACGCACTTGTTTTTGTCCATGTCTTGTCCTTGCGCTCGTGCTTCCGCTTGTCCTTGTCGCCATTTTGTGCCCCGTGTCCACTCCTGCGCTAGTCACTTCAGCATGAAGGCGAAAGCTTGTGCGCTCACGAGACGCTCATTAAATTACTTGACATTCTCATTCGAATGCGTTGTTACTTACTCTTACTTGTTTTCCCCCACCAAAGCTCGCCGGTTCGGATGCCTTAGTTAACTCTATTCAAATTACCTGTGTCTTAATTAACTTCGCCTTGAATAACGTAAAAGGTCGTGGGCTCGACTCCTACCAATGGTCGCGGGTTGGACTCCCATCAATGTTGGTGCCATAACGCCGGACATAGGATTTTTCGTTCCGTGAGCCACTTAAGGCTTTAGCCTTAAAGCTTAAGGGGGTAAGTGGCCTCTAGTGAGCCGATGTAGGCGGCTAGCACATAGCATACAGAGGAGAGAGGGAGAGTAAGCGGGACTACCGGCATTTCTTCTCCTCTACTCCTATAGGCGTGTCGTGTTCGCTATAAACGAACGCTAAGTCGATTCGGACGCCATTTGATGAAAGCTCACGCGCTACGTGTAAACGGGGATGCATCCCATCAAAGTGACGCATTGCAAAACTTGAGCCGCGCTGTCACATTCACGTAAACGCCGAGTTCTTTACCTCAAACATATATAGTATTAAATAGTTTCGGTGTCCAGATATCGTGTAAGGTAAAACTATTCCATTCTGATTTTATTCCAACCTCCTGACGTCAAATTTATGTAATTTATGTAAGAAGGAGCTGGCAAAAGCGTGGCACGCGCTCCGGTGTTGCTGCATAGAGAAAATGGCTGCCGCTGCTCGCACATATGCCAATTATGTTACGTGCATGTGCAGGGAGCGCAATAGACGAACTCCTCACACATTCGCCTGTGTAGGAGTTAGAAAGAGAGGAATGTCCCGCTTAACGTCGGGCAGAACTAGCACTGCATGCTGGACAAAACAAAACATTGGACGAAGCGGGAAAGAGGCGCTGGTTACATTGCGGTTTAAGTGTGCGCTCCTTGGTGATAGTCTATACCAGTTACTGTTTCATATTACCAACAAATTTGCGCTTACCTTTATGTGGCATCAAATAACCACATTCATTTCTTGTATTTGTGCTTTCTTCCCTAAGGTACGACGTGGTTAATTTCGTCAAGTCCGAGGACGGAAAATACGGCATCAAGACCGTCGCGTCGTGGTCCGACAACCAGCTCACGGTGCTCAAGACGCCCGAGTGGAACGCGCAGGGCAGCACCGAGGTTCCTCTGTCCGAGTGCGGAAGGCCGTGTCCACTTGGACACGTGAAGGTATGTGGCTTCGCGGTTTCACAAGCAGTTACGAGCACTGCAACTGTGATATTGGATTTGATTTGATTGCGTCAAGTTCCATAAAATTGTAGAGGCACATGGGAGACCTTTAAAAGCTACGGCTGCTTGTGTTGTCGCCGCCGTTGCTATTGTTGTTGTTGCTGCTGCTGTCGTCGTCGTCGTTGTTGTTGTTGCTGTCGTCGTTGCTGGTGTTGCTGTCGTCGTCGTCGTCGTCGTCGTTGCTGTCGTCGTCATTGCTGTCGTCGCTGTCATCGCCGTTGCTGTCGTCGTCGTCGTCGTCGTTGCTGTCGTCTCGGACACTCCTACACAGCATGTCTTTTCATTGCTCGTTTGCGTCACGTTGCCGGCCGTCGCCGTAGAAAAGCTGCGTTCCGTGTGCATCGATATCATCGTGTTGTAGCCAGCTTTCCAAGTACTTATGTTCTTCGTGGTAGCTGCATCGGCGTATCCAGCTGAGTGGCGCTCCTCTCTTGTTCAGCGAAACGGAGCCTTCGGGCGGCGTTACCATCAGTGGGTGTCGATAGGCCCGGTACGTTTCTTGACTAAAGCACGGGTTATCTTCTCAGGGATGACCGCGCCTTTCTGTTTATCCATTCATTTCCTGGTAGACCGGAAGCCCCACACGATGGTTAATAATTGCTACGGTCCCGAACACAGCAATATAAGCAGCGCAACTTCTATCTGACCTCACATCATTAACAGCCTGCACTCGCTCACAGATTGACATCCATTGATACTCTACAGCATCATCTACATTCGGAGAAACCGCAGGACTTCGCGGACTGGAGCTGTGCTTTTATCACAAAGTCATTGCAGGCACTTACAAGTACTTCGAGTGGAACAGCAACAAGGCAGCTGTGACCGGGAATGCTCCGGGTACTATAGAGCTTGGTGACTGGCTGATTCATTTTCCGGCTTTAACTTTTTGCCTCCGTCAAGATTAACTTTCAACCAGTCAATCTGTTTATTTCACGTGAACTGAATGAGGCAATGCCCTTTTAAAGCTGTGGGTGCACTTTGGCAATGGCTACTTCATTCAAGTAATCCCGTTTCTTTTGCAGAAAGATACAGAACGGTGGCAGGCAACCCCTCCAGACAATGCAGTTACGAAAACTGCGCGTGAAAAATTCGAGCAAATAAACACTCATGTCTAGGAATTTTGTACAACACAACCCACCAGCTCAACGCAATGGGCAACACTTTCGAAAATTCCATTTCAGAAGGTCGACCCAGTTTCAAAGACACTTTGTTAGCAACGTCGGGAGGGCACTTACTTCTAACATGCGCATGCGCAGTTACGAGGCTTAGTCAGCACTTAGTACTCTACTACAGTAATGTTTTGGTCCTGAGAAAAACACTGCTTTAAAGCAAAAGCAAAGTTAGGACAAGTGCCGTTAATGTTTGTGTTGTTAGGAGGAAATACCCTCTCGAGTTCTTGATTGAAGCTTGATGAAACTGGGCCAATCTTATGAAATATATATATATATATATATATATATATATTTGAAAACATTGCCCATTGAATTACGCTGGCTTATTGCAGTGAGGTACAATACATTTTTACAAATGGCAATGTCCAAAATTCCTGGACATGCGGAACGCAGCGTTTCTGCTCACATTACCATCACCATAATGTCGTTCAGGTAATACAGCCGTATGACCTAAAATTTCATATACTTATAAGTCATAAATGAAAAAAGGCCAGATGCTGATTTGTTAAATAATTAAATGTTTGGAATAACCGAATGTTTGTATTGCTAACCAGCCCCGAAATGCGCAATTTCTTTAAGCCGCAGAACTATTATGTATGAGTGCGGTGTTATTCTGTCTCAGGTATTCTTTTTCTCTACCCTTTCTTTATTACGCCTTGGTGTCAGCACGAGACTCGAATTTAGAAGAAAGGGGCACACGGGGCTTGGGAAGACCACAACTATAGCTTGGTCGGTGGCCATAAATGAAGAAAAGAGCGCGAATAGATATGCTCACTTCCCGAATGCAGAAGCCATGGGTGTTAAGTTCGTCTTTACTCTCACCGCTCTTGAAGCGGTGTCTGCCACAACTACTGAAGCCTCACGTAAAAAGGGGAGGCGAAGATGTCACTATATTTACGTGCCGGTCGTTCTCCTTGCGCAGATCCACGAATCGATCACAAACCCGTGCTGCTGGAAATGCGTACAGTGCGCCGACAACCAGTACGTGGTGGACGATTACATCTGCGCCCAGTGCAAGCAGGGAACGTGGCCGAACGAGAACATGGATGGTGCGCTGAGCTTTAATTACACATAGAGCCTTACGTGCATGCCAATGTCGAGCCTTACGGATGTATAAATTTAGAGTACCTTGGAGATAAAACTGTTGTGTGTACTCGAAAGGTCTTCCTTATAGCAGCTCTTAGAATTGGTGCGCGTTAAAAAAAAAAACACAGGCTGTCGAAATTAATCCGGAGTTTCCCATTACGGCATGCCTTTTTACCATACCGTGTTTTGGGCATGTGAAACATCGGAATGTTTAGTCTTAGAGCGCAGCTCTTTGGCGTCCGTTCCTGGGTTTCGCGTCGTCGTCGGCGTTGTCGTCGGCCTCGTAACCAGCTCCGCCCCCCTTTCATCCCCCCAGCGCTAGCAGCGACCGACTGATACCGCTGGATGCCGCTGACGCCGCTAGAGAGTCAAGATAACGTGACTGCATAGAACACCGTCGCCGCCATGCAGAAAGAGGAGGAAAGGGTCCCCCCCCCCCTGTTCTTGTGTGGCGGATAGGGTGCTCTTCAGTTGCCGACGCGCCGGTTATTTCACGTAGGCCCCGGCACGTCGACGAATACGTGACCACCTTCCCACGGCTAGACCTGGTTCTTAGCGCTGCGGAAGCGAGGGTATCATATTGTTTGTGTCGGCATCGGCGGCGTTGTCCCTGAAACCAACTCCGCAGCTGGGGTTGACTCACTATCGGCGTCAGCGGCATCAGTCAGTCGCTGCTATCTCTTCCCTCCTCCCTTTATCGTGTTGTCCGCTTGCTGCGCGCGCTTCTGCCCCCATCGTTTGCCGCTGGGTGTACACGCCGCCCCCCTCCCCCCTCTTCCTGCGAGTCTCCGGTTGTCAAAGCGCCGGCTCGAACTTAATTCCTTTCTTCGCTCCTCCTCCAATGCAACCCCTGTGCGGTGGCAATCAGAGAGCCAGATCGGTGGCGGCGGATCTGTATATGTGCACCGCCCGAGCCGAAATTGCCGCTGCCGTTCGCCCTGTGCGGTGGCAATCAGAGAGCCAGATCGGTGGCGGCGGATCTGTATATGTGCACCGCCCGAGCCGAAATTGCCGCTGCCGTTCGCCACTGCGAAATTATCTGCCAGTTCTTTAAATAAAAAAAAATTCTGTGATAGCGCATACATGTGTTGCTCGATTTCTTTGCCTCAATCTATCGAAAAGGTGAAACAGCTTATTTGCTGCGCTCAAATTTCGCATTAGGAAGTAACGTAATCGTCGGTAATTTTTTTTTTCTTAACAGCTAGCTAATTTAAAGGCAGACATGACCTGTAACCGGTAGCACACGCTGTTCAGGTGATACGCGGACTAGCGAAAAATGTCACGGACCAAACATTGGCGCAGCGGCACATTGTCTTATGCTAACCGAACCGCGCACACAGTTCGTCCAAGTGAATCTCGATTGTGGATCCCATGAACGAAGTCGTTGCCGATAGCAGGCTAATTGCACTGGGACCTACCTATACCAACTACAAGGGAAACTTGAGAGAGTTTGCGGTGCTTCATGTTTTGGAAGGTAACAGCGCTAAACGGACAAGGACTTAGGCACAGAAGAACACGACACTCAGAATTCCCCCACAACTTTCGCAATAAGGTGTTCTTCAATCAGCGTGTACACATAAAGGGCACACACCGCATTGTCAGGAGCTGTTAAACGCGATGACACTTTAAGTTCTCGCTTTTACTAAATAAAGTACGGGGCATTACACCTTGAAAGAGCGGCAGAGAGAATCCACTAGCCCGACAGACACCTTGCACCAGTGCTACCGGCGTACTCCCTGAGTAAAACTTGTTTTTTTTTTTACATCGCTTTCGATTCCTGTGCCCGAACGACGTCCCGCAGCTTGTACAAAATAAAACTTCCGGAACAAGAACGTTTCGCAGACTCTCGAAACATACCTCCCCTCTCTCCCCCACCAAACGTTTGCGTTATTACACGCTCGCAGGTTGTGACTCGATCCCTCAGAAGTACGCACAGTGGACCGAGACCGCGTCCGTAATGGTCTTGGTCATCTCTGTCCTGTCCATTACAAACACCGTCTGCACGACGGCCATCTTCATCCGGTACGCCCACTCGCCCATCGTCAAGACGACGTCGCGAGCGCTGTCCTTCCTCGTGCTGGCGGGTGTCCTGCTCAGCGAGGCGGGCACCTTCGCCGTCGTCTCGAAGCCCTCCGTGACGTCCTGCCTCCTCGAGCGACTCTGTCCCGTGCTGGGGGTGGCCACGGTGTACGCGGCCATCTTCGCCAAGACCTACGGGCTCTGCCGCGTCCTGTCGTTGGCCGAGAGGCAGGGCTTCCCTGCGGCCGTCAACGCGCGGATCGTGAGCAGCGGGACGCAGCTGGCCATCGCGGGAGGCCTGGTGGCCCTGCAGTTCTTCACCACGGCCGCCATGCTCGCCTTCCAGAGACCGGGAACCGTACAAGTAGGTCATTGTGGCGCGTATTCGTGTGCGCCCGAACGTGCTATAAACGTACCCAGTTACGAGAATGCTGTCGGGGTTGTCTAAAGTGTGTCCCTGCGTCTGTGCAAGAGGACTCTCGCAAGCAACTGAAAAGCGATTTTCTGAGACAGCGCGAAGGGCACATGCCCAAGAAACTATTGTCCAGCAGGTGCACTACTACTCTCTTTGAATTAGTTATGTTGGAATCGATCTATATCATGGCTTCAAAGCGAAAACCAAATAAAAATAAACGCGGGATATAGCACACCTAGCTAGCACATTGTTTGTTACAAATGTTGAGAACTGAGGTTTACGTTTGTCCATGGGGAGCTTGCAACATTCACCTACACATATACATGTTGTTATGACTTATTGATTTACTGATCACTGGCTACAATATACTATTCAATAATATCGTTGTTCCAAGGAGATGTGGTAAAATAATTACATAAATTGGAATGTAGTATATTCAGCTATAATAACGTAGGAGGAGGAGGAGGAGGAGGAGGAAATAAAGAGGGATGGCACGGATGTTAACCAGAAATGCGTCTGATTGGCACCCTGCTCTGGGGGACGGGAAAGAGGGAATAGAAAGATGAGATAGAGAGAGAGAGGGTGAGCCGTGGTGAGCTCGCGCACGCACGCGGAAGTTCTGAGCGAGTCAAAGATGTTCACATAGGCCAGTCACCCTCAATAAAGGACAAAAGTGCCTATTGTAACGCATTATTATTTTATTATAACGTATATAATCCAAAATTGGTCATTTGTAAGACGTTGTTTCGCAAATACACTGCGGCCCTTGCACTTACCATCCGCACTCCTGCCGCAGGTCTACCCGGCACCGAATCGTTCTGTTCTCATCTGCGACTCGACCGACCTCGCCCATTTCCTGCCGTGGGGTTACAACTTCCTCCTGATGGCCCTGTGCACGGTGTGCGCCTTCAAGGTCAGGAATCTTCAGACCAGCTTCAACGAGGCCAAGATGATCGGTTTCGCGATGTACGCGACGGCGATCATATGGGTCGCTTACCTGGCCGTGTACGTCGGCAGCGAGAACAACCGGAAGTTGTCGCTCTGCCTCGCCATAAGCGGGTCCTCTCAGGTGCTCGTCGCGCTCCTCTTCCTGACCAAGATATACGCACTCCTCTCCGAGACCGTGAAGAACGCCTGCTGCTCCGTGCTCGGCGCTCGACCAGAAGCAGCCAGCACTGTCTCGATAGTCCAGGATATCGGACGTGAGGGCCCGCAGAGCCCCAGCGGGTCGCTCGAGAGTTTGGCTCAAGATAAAATAAACTGATGCGTTCTGTGCCCGTTCCTAAGCGTATCATGGCCGCAGCTTCGTAAGAACAGGAGCTGCCGCGTCCCTTTCTCCATATCCTTGTTCACCCGACTCCTGCCTATTTTTGCAAGCACCGTAGAGATTTCCAAAAAAATGGAAAGTAAAGTGCAAAGTATGGGGGTTATCGACTTTTGTCCCAGTGCATTTCTTTTTTTATTATTATTCGGACAGTTTACTATGCGGCATATGAGTGTAACAAAAGGAAAGGGTGCACACCAAAAACAGCAGCAACAACTTGAGACTTACAGAACTTGTCAAACTGCCGTTCTGGTTGATAAGTTACTAAATACAAAATAAATCAGCTGCATAAGAATTCAGTGTAATGAGATCCTTGTGAGAAACGTATTCGTCTCAGTGAAACATGACGCACGTAATGGCCATCTGCGTTATATTTTAGCATTTAAAACTGTCGTCTTGAGAGCGTTCAACGCTTACAAGTCCAATTGTTCACGCGTGTCGCCCGCTCTCTTTATGAGGTCATCACGAAGAAAAAAAGAAAAAAGAGACAAAAAAAGCAAGAAAGCTGTCGGTAAATTTCCTATTCTTTCTCCAGAAAACGAAGCAGTATGCAGCGTTGCTTGGAAATTGGCAATAAGTTTTAACCGCAATCTCATATCGATCGTATGCCGGTCCGAGCTGCTCAACATGAGATAGCGCTGTGCCATTTTTTTTACTCAACGCTTAATTGACTTACTTTTCTCTTTGCCACCATCGACGAAGAAACCAACTGCCTGTTGCGGGGCCCACTTGGTCAACGCAACAGGAGTAAATAACGAGAGCACGAGACTGCGGCTCGACACTCTGTTCCGATGGAGTGTGGCTCCTCAGTGGAATCGTGTCGTCATGCACGTGTCCCTACGACGTGTGCGTTCCTCAGCGACCAAGTATCGCCTTCTTATTTTCGAGCAGTCTCGGAGGCAGTGTCAAGAGCCGGACTCATTCAGGAATCATTTATATTATGGAGTTCAACGTCCAAAAACTGCACAGTTTTTGCACAAGGGACGCCTCAGCAAAGCCACAAGGAAAGGAAAAACAACACAACGCACAAGGAAGAAAGGCACAATGCACAAGGAAAAACTGCAGAAGGGACGCCGTAGCAGAGAGTGCCAGGTTTATTTCGACCGAGTGGGGTTCTTTAAACGGACACTAAAGAGAAACACCTTAACCGGTTTATCACTGATAAAAAATGTGGTGTTGCGGTCCTTGCCGTATGCCGAGCACAGCCGGACTAGCTGCAGGAAAGAACCGAGCGGTGACTCCCATGGCGGGCATGATAACAGCAACAACAACCTTCATTATATGTCAGCAGCCTACATATATAGCGAACACTTATGTGACAAGTGACGTCACTTACAGGCGTTCCCGACATCAGGGCCACAGCGCCAGACAACGTGGACGTGTATGGTATGGTATGGCATAGGCGCTATCACCGCAAAAGTCTTCTTTCAAAACTGCATTTTCGCTCATTTCGCGGTAATATAGGTTGATTTTTACAAAAGACGATTAAGGCCAAACTAGCCAACACCGAAACCCCAGTGCCGTTACGTCGGTGTGACGTGACCAATCTCAAGCTATTTTCACGTGTTTTGCTCATCGTGTCTTAGCAGAAGTTCATGAAACTTGCTTAAGTACACAATCTTTGGCTCTTTTAGAACTTAATGTAGCCCGTCTTTATCGATAGCAAGTTAACTAGGTCCGAGAAAACGCCTCCAGAAATCTATGAAGTCACCTAATTAGAGCTGACTACACGGCGAGGTGGTTGGAGAAGTTGCCAAGTGCGTCGCCACCTGCTCTTCGTCTTTTTTTTTTCTTTTAGTCATTTATGTCTTACCGAACCCCCTCCAACGGTAAGATTGACATTTTCTTTTCTTTTTTGGTATTGTAGGAGAGTAATTCATTAATGGCAGCTCAGCATATTTCTTTATTTTTATAATTCCTTAACGATCACCTAAACCTAGGCTTTCAAGCAATTCAGCATTTTGCCCCCCCAGTGGAATCCGGCCGCCGCCCCCGAGAATCGATCCTGCGACTTCGCAGAGCAGCCCAACGCCATCGCCTCTGAGCAAAGGCCGCATCCCAACCTTAAGTGAAGTGAAAAAGAATTGTGCACGTATACAACGCACGTGTTGTAACCTTTGTGAAGCGAAGCTTTTTCGTAAAGCGGTTCTCTCGTGTGCACGTGCTCTCGTAGAGCACGTGCACGTGATACGCGACCGTGACGTACGCGCCAATCGCTTCAAAGAGCTACTCGCCGTTGCCCCGAGATAAGTATATGCGTGATGACTAATTAAAGCATGAGGCTGCTATACTGGGAGACCGAGGTTCAATCCCACCATTAAGCACGTGATTGTTTTATTTTCTCTATGTAAGCTGTTTAGCAAGACAGCAGCGGCAGCCACGGTTAGCGAACTGCAAGAAGGCTAGGAATCTTCTAGTCGTTTTATTACCTTTATAAACTGATGTAAGGATTCGCTTACTAACTAAATGAACAAGCACAGTGTCACGCGCGCACAAGCAAACGTGAACACATCTCACTCGATGACCGCCAACACTCGCTTTCAGAACGCTGGCGTGATGAAAGGAGAAACCGTATGGAACGTCACTTCTTCTTCGGTTGCACCCTCTGGCATCTTTCTACTTACGGGTTGCACCCTTAAGTAGAACGATGCCGCAAACGTATTTTTCTAACCAGTTAGCTGCTACTTGGAAAAGCTCAGCTACGCATCGGCGCACCGTCATTGTTTTTCGAAGCTGACTGTGCTTCAAACGCTTTAAACATCTGCATTGCACTGAGATTACACGACAACGTCAAAAGCCCGTGCAACAAGGGACACAAGCTGTGAGACTACAATGCTGTAAAAACAACGTTCACTTTTTGTCACATAATTATTCGTCCGCAAACCTGCAGCATACACGCGTGTCAAAAGGCGTGCACGATTGGCGCCGCGGTAATTTGCGTCCCGACTCGAATGAAGCGGGAACACCGATTCGCGTTGGCTTTTTCATCGCTTAATTCGTCATCGATGAGTGCACACGCATTCCGGCTCCACAATTGTCTACACGTAGCTCATGACGAGCCGCAAAATCGATGCTTCTCAGCGCAAGCCGTCAAATGGGATTATGATGAATGCGGTGTTTTGTGGCACAAGTGCCAAGTAATTATGACCTAAATAGCGCCAGGCGAGTGCTAACTAGTTTGCACTTGCGGCAATGATATTATGAGAGGTACAGATCTAAGTGGCTGTAAAGGAGCCTAAAAAAACACTCGCTGTAATGCGCCTAAAATCTACATGTAATAAGGTTATGGCAAGGACTGATGAAGGGTACTACGAGCACGAAAGATGCATTGCGAAAGAATGATGTGATATACTAAAACATGGCTACGCCCGAAGGCGAGGGGATCGAATCCCGGCTTGCGGCGGCCGCATTTCCATGGGAGGTGAAATGAAAAAAACGCCCGGAGGGCATGCGTTGGGCGGACGTTAAAGAACCCCAGCTGGTCGAAATTAATCTGAAGTCCCCCACTACGGCGTGCCTTATAATCATGTCGTGGTTCTGGCACTTAAAAACACCAGAATTTTTTTAGTACTGAAATATGTCAGAGGCAAAAATTTGGAAGGACCACTATTGCCTCAACAATGCACTTGAAACGCAAATGCCTGGAGCCATGTGTTATACAAACCACTACTACCAAGCGGAAAGTTCGCTAGTGAAAAACAGACGAAGGTGCTTAATATGACCAACTCAATTCCGCTTATTCCTCCTAATCTCAACTAGAACTCTATCTGCTCGAACGTGATAAGTTTTTCTATCTTATCGTTATGTTTATTATTCTTTCTTTTCATCGCTGGCTGCAGGCTCTATAAGTTTTTCTTTATCCCTTCCAAATTTCCCCGCTGTAGATTAGTGCTGGCACTTTGTTCTTTTCAAGGATAGCTGTATAGCAGAACGAATGCGAGGAAAAGAAAACATTCGAGGGCGGCGAAGGATTAGTTGGTGACGAGGATAGGAAATTTCCAGGCGCATAGCGCGGGTTCGGTTGACGCAGGTAATGGGTGACAGGAGATCGCTGCGGAAGGCCCTCTTCCTGCAATGACGCCTAATTGGGCTGATCAGAAAAAACGCGCGTTTTAGCATACAATCGCCGCTCTGCACAGCCACCGCTATATGCGATTGCCAAGGGTTCCACCTGCGCACGTACAACACGTCATGAGGCTGTGGACGTCACCCCTGCCATAGCAGGAGCGCGCAAGCTTGGAGGCAAGAAGCCCCGTCGGGGTCTGTTTATCGCAGGCGTTTGCAACGATGATCTGCTTGAACCAAGTGACCTATTGTGTACTCTCGCATAAGCGAAGTGAGCAAAGAGTTTGCATCCGTTCGTTAGAACGAGGTCTTTACTTCGGCGGCTTCGGAAAAAGGGATTCTCGCATCCGCATCGGCAGGCTCGTTGCAGGCACATCGCAATGTTCGGGTGCCCGCTGGAAAGTTACTCAGTGACCGTTTCGTTGCGCAAGATGGAATAGCTGTGCGGCTTTTATGGCCATGGGTATAATACTGGCCTCTTCTAGGTTTATTAAATTTTTTTTTCATTTTCCGCTTGGACTGCCACGCGGCGTAATGCAGGGATGAAATTATATGTGGCCCGTGTAATGCGGATACTGCAACAGCGACTGGTGAAACGCATTGTCCACGATTCACCGTTCATAGCCGTCAGGTTGATTGGTTTTTAAAATGAATTTTCACGGACCGCCTTAGTCCCAGAGCATATGCATGTCCTTTTCCCGTAAAAAAAAATGGAAAAAGAAAGAAAAAAAGAACGAAAGAAAAACCAATGCCTTGCATTGTGTATTTTGCATCAAAATGTATATATATCGTTGGACGCCTTGCTGACGAGCTCGGATTTCACGAACCAACTACAGGCCGTCCAGAGGGCCCGCGACGTCGCGGAGAGCCACCAACTTGACTGGGGAGCCTTCGCTTCCCCCCAGCCAAATTCCTCAGGACACTCTAATAAACTTCTTGTCACTGTCACTATCGTTCACTCACGCAGGGTCAAGCAGGGGACGAAGTGAACAGCTTCCCATATGGCAACAAGTTTTTCGGCTGTTAAAGACGGCCTGTGGCCCGTTTTGAACGGACAAGAGTCACTTATCTAGTTGGTGGCATCCGAAAGACCACTATCGAAACGCATAAAGTGACGGATCTGCCTGTGTGTTAGCGTAGTTTAATCGTTGCCTAGGCACCTAGCCCCCCTGGACCAACCTGCATGTAAACAAGAACGCGTTCAGTACTGTAAACTTGTGATCGCGCCAACTCTCGCACTCAAGAGATGTTTGATCGTCATAGAATAACGAAAATTAATCACCTCTGTAACTACCGCCTAGCGCAATCATACTCATTAGCTAATAGACACAATAACTCATTCTATGTTGACCTGTCAATGTTAAAAAAAAACGCAGTATATCTACAACATACGCTGTCCGGAAACATGGATTGTTCCCTACACCAGAAAATAATTATTACTTTCGATCAATAGCTTACGTGCTCCCCCGCCTGTTAAACAAATTTTCAGAGAATAATGCTGATCTCACCCAGCTACCACGGGATGATATCTTTCTCTCATCGAATAAAACTACTGATTCTTTGCTATCGTAATTACTTGTTGAGGTGTCTTAAACGTTGCATTTGCTTGAGTTAAAATGTGTGATCTTGTCGTGCATAGAAAATTACCCAAACGAGTAAGGTGTTTTAATTATCTTGTCTGCATTTCATGGTGCTTAGAAAACGCGCTTTATGTTTGTCTGCTCCTCATAAAGTGAACGGGATCTTGCATACACTTCAGTTCCTTGATATGTCGTATGTCGTTGCTAATATAGAGCCCATTGCCTCGTCAAGCTCCTTGTAAATGTAGATTTTAGTGGTTGCGCCATCCTTTTTTGTAAGGAAACAAATTCTTTGATTTGATTTGATGTATGGCTCAAGTACTCACAAAGCATTCTTGCGCTGATTTTAAGTATTCGCTCTCAAAGCACGGATAGTTATTGACCGCTTCTTATTACCCTTCATCGTCGCTTTTGTTTAGAAAATTTGCAAACCCGCACATTCTTCGTGTAAGAAAAGCCCTCTGGTGGCGAGCGCGGGCTCAATCCCTGACAATCTCTTCTCGTTCCAGTATCTCTTCTCCTTTCTCGGTATCTTTTAAATGCGTAAGCTTTTCTACGCCTGCTCAACGAGCAAACCCGTCCCTCCGTCACGTAAAAGATCGCTTTCGAGATAAGAGCCTCAGCAGCGATTTAATTGTACTTCTCGCTGCCTCTCGCGTCAACTCTAACTAAGCGGCGAGAACACGGCGCACACGAAGCTATCAGCACTCGGTGCACTCTGACTCCCATCGCAGATCGCTTTCAAGATAAGGCCTGCACCGCCGCGCCATACGCATCCACCGCCGGTGTACAGTTGACCAAAGTTGATAAGGGTTCATATCAAGAGTGGTTCACATCGACGCGGAAAAGGAAACAGAACGCAGGAAATTTGTCTCAGTGACTTTTTTAGTGCTATTTTCAGAAGGTATATGGCTCATCCCTCGTGTTCGCTGCATTGAATGTTTTTCTAGCACTAGGTGGCCCGCTGCGAATTTGGGTGATGAAACAAGCGGGTGATAACGTCATCGACCACGTCTACGTGCGCGGTCTACCAAACGTGACAATGTTCAATTACGTCACGTACTACAGCACGCATCGGTCAGTGCTCAACTTCCACGAAGCAGCGGCATCATCCAAACGCACCATCATATAACATGAGGGAGCATTAGGTATGGTATGGTATTCCTTATGCGATGGCGCACACCCACAGTGGGGGATTGGCCTCCACTACCCGCCTCCTCTTCGTCATCTCATACCGGCATCAGCATTTAAGTGTTGAGACCACGCTTCTCCGCTTGACGATCCTTTTGCAGTGTTTCTCGCTACTGTAACAAACACAGCAGCACACGAAGTCGGAACAGCGAGAGATTAGTAGCAAATGCTTGCGCATCATTTAGATAACTCCCACAGGAGATTCTGCGCGTATTTTTTTTTTACTTCTCACTAGAACGTCACGTACGCACTACCCTCGGTAATGATTTGGTCAGGCACCGCTGAACATACCGTAACAGCACACTCCCGAACACGGCCTTGGTGGTGGCTGAAACAATAACATGAAAAAAATAAAGAGGAATGCGAAGCCAAAGTCGACGCGAGCGCGCGCATATGGCGAAGCCAGAGCAGCGGTGCGTGTCCGACGAACGTCACAGGCTGCTTCGCTCCAACATCCGCGGGAGGTTCGTTTAAGCGGCTTGCGTTGGTTATCAGAGAAATAGACTGTAAAAAACACACAACAACAAACATGGAAGTGGTCTGACAATTCCGGGAAACATGCAGGTCTCGACGACGAAGTTCGATGCTTCTCTCTTTCAATCGTGCTTGGTTTTGAGGGAAAGTAGGTTACCGCATTGAACACGGCAAGCCAGAGGCACTGAAAGTACTCAAAAGGCACAAAAATCTCCTCTTTCGAACGCCGCTTGTGAACGTAGGCAGGCACCGAGTGACACTGACGTTGCCCGAACAAGGGAAACACACCTGCCCGCGTAAGCTCGCGCTGAGGCCCATAGATGGCGTCGAGTGCGGAGCCTGGGAGTCCGACATTGGAAGAGTGAGGGTCGAGTCGACACATGTGACTCACGCGCTCTATCACGAATTGTGCGCGCGCGAGGACATTAAGCGACAATCGTCGACAATACGCGGAAGTTGATGACATTGTTTCTTTCTTTCTTTCTTTTTTCACCGACGGCGGCAATTGTGCAGCACGTGCGCGCCAAACAAAGGTTGCGATGTGCGAGCAGAATCATCGGAACCAACGGCGGAGGAACTCTGGCTGTGCTGGCTTGGATGTGAGTGTGTGCATGTAGGTGCGAGCGAAGAGTACCGAGCTGTGTTTGACGCCGGCAGATGTCGGCTTGTAGCGGTGGCGCGGGGATAGTGACTTGTGGTTCGGGTGCGCTCCGCAAAGTACGACGCCCATACTGCACTACGTGCTGCATCTGCTTCAATAACGACACTGCGGGAAACGTTCCGTGCTTCTTGCTGAAACGAAAGAAGTGGCACGCTCCTCGGAATACGTGCAACCGTGCTCCGATGAGAGCTTCGTCTGGGTCGGTGAGTGCAGACGTGTGAATTGCGTCACCGCAATTATCATCAAGGCTCTGTCGGACATTGTAAAGTGGGGAGCTCACCTCGAGCTTGCTGAAAAACTGCCGCGCGGTCTGGGGCTAAATGTGCAGGCTGAGGTGTGGGACACGTGACTCCTTGAACGAAAGCAGCAAAAGCCGTCACGTGAAAAATCTGTAGTCCCTGAACATGAGACGCAGACGAGCAAGCTTATTTAAATTGTTTACGCCACCTATAAATTTTCAGTTTCAGTAGGTACCACTTTGTTCCCACTCCGTAGCCTGCCTAATGCCCCACTGTGAAAGCAAGGCAAAACGCTGCGTAGTAAGCAACGGCGGTCCTACTTAGTACCCTTTCTAACTATGTATCGTCTGCCACAGATCGGTCCGCCAGCTAACATCTGTTCAAGAAGTCTAAGATCTAAATCAGTTGTTTCACAGCTCTGGTGATTGCTACGAGAGGATGCTTATATATTTCGCCAGGTCAGGGCACAGAAAAGACATAGACGAGCTACTCGCAGACGACCCGCTTAAAAACACTTGAAACGCCCCTGTACACGTCCGCTCTGGAGGAGCCGAGGTTGGCGTGATGAGCCACTTGGATTTTCTCATGCCGCTGTTAACCCTGGCCCTCTTCGCCGCTCGGTGCTTCTCGATCACCTACTACTACAAGGCGAACGAACCCGAAGACTTCCTCATTGGTGCACTTTTCCCCGTTCACCGACCTCCCTACACGCGCCAGAACGTGACGAGGCTCTGCGGTGAAACTTGGGAGCGACCGGGCATCCAGAGGGTAGAGGCGGCTCTCCAGGCCATCGACGAGATCAATAGTCGAGACGATCTGCTTCCCAACTCGACGCTGGGTATACAGATACGAGACTCGTGCTGGTTTTCGCCCATAGCGCTGGAGCAGGCCTCGCACTACATCCCGCTCTCGGCCTGGACCGGGGCCGAGTACCAGGAGGAGCCGTACCCGTACCAGCGCCGTAGCTCAGAGGAGTGCGAAGAAGAGGAGTCGCGCAAGAACCTGGTGGCCGTCCTCGGCCCGCTGGCTGCGGCCGGCGCTTCGGAAGTCAACAGCTTGCTGAGCCTATTCCGCATTCCTGAGATCGGCTACTCGACGATGGGACAGGAGTTGGGACTCCGGAGCAGGCTGGGCTTCTACGTCAGTCTGGTGCCCATGGAGCAGGCCCAGGCCAGAGCCATGGTAGACCTTGTGCGCTACTTCAACTGGACCTACCTCTCGGTCGTCTACACGGAAGGTGAGGGAACGTTTCGTTGAAAGTTTCATAGCCGTGCGTGAATTGTCGTAGTCGATATCGTTGCTATCAATAGTCGTCGAACAACAAACGTCGCTGGAGCCATTGTTTCTACAAGGTGACTTCGTCAGGGAAGCAACTGCTTTCTTTGGCAGCCGTTTATGTACGCAATTGCTCACTTTCCTGCACACTAAGCACTTGGCCTTCCCTTACCCTACTGTACGCACCAGCTTATTCTCCTCCCCCATTAAAAGTGGGCGCGGATGAGCTACGCGTACATGAATGCTGCCAAAGAAAAGCAGTTGTTACCCTGACGAAGACTGGTCTCTTAGTCGAAACGTTGTCCTTAACGACATCCGTTGTTCGACCACTGTCGAACATTTGAAATGTCGATCTTCCTGCGAACTTTTGCCTTGTTAGGACACACTTGAACGTATTCATAGGCGTAAGCTGATGTTTTTCGAGACCTAGCTGCAACGCATCGAGCGGTGTTTTCCTCAATGCCAGTAGATAGGAGGACGATTGTCCGCCCGCGTTGTCACCAGTGCCTTCTGCCATTGCTATTCAAGCATAGTGCGTTTCTATAACATACAGCATATATCTTTCACTCTGTGGTGTTGTACAAATTGAGCGCGATGAACTTTCTGGTTTTCCAAAGAAGAAATCAATGCGGGACGGGTTCATGCCCATGCCACATGAGAGGCTTGACCATACGTCGCCATCAGTTATACGACGAAAGCAGAGTGTGAAAACGCTCATGTACCGAGATACATAGGCACGCTAAGAAAACATCAGCAGGTCTAAATCCATCCGGACACCTCCACCGCGATGTATACCCCCAGCAATAAACTGCTAACATTTGTTAGTCGCGGTAACTGTGGTTGCTGTTGCTTCGCGTCAGGTTAGCGACCAGATCGCTTACCCACCCAGAAATGACAGTAGGTCGCAACGCTATTCTGAAACAGTGCTAACTACAGGAAAATAAACAGGAGAAATACAGAGCAGGCGCTATGTGAACTGCCGGTTTATCTGAAGTTGCATGAAATATGTAGCAAAAAAAAAGGCTAAAAGGATGATATCACAACAAGTGTAACATACATTCCGAATTCTAGAAATATAACCACAAAAAAGCTCGGTCTTCTGAATGAAAGTAGCTCTTAACGAAAAATTGCCACCGACTTCCAATAAAGCAGGAAAAGCAAGAAAGCAGAAAAAAAGGATGTTTGAACACAACAAAATGGTTTATTGAAAGTAAGAACAGGCTGACTATATTCATCGTAAGGCCATGTGCTCGCTAATTCAGATATTGTTGATGAACTTCTGACCGTAGAGAAGCATCCTATGAGCAGCGCCTGCAGGTGTTATGGGGTGTATATGTAATTGGACATATGGTCTTTCTTATTAATTATGTACGACTGCACGGTCCTGTAGAACCGAGCAGCATGTGCAAAGCTCGTGGCAAAGAGCCTTATTACACATCATGTTGTGTGAGGAATGGTATGACATCGCAGACATGAATATTATATGCAAAGCATGCAAAAAGGAGACATGCACGCTTGAACATATGCTCTGGGAGTGTGGGTCGCTCGGCCCTGGCATTTCCCGGAATCGGTATTTAGGAATGATCAGATCTCCAGATCATATCCCTCAAGTCCAGGCTGTCCAGTACTCCCGTGATAGGGCTAGGAGGCTTGGCCTCCCGGTCCCAACATGGGACTAGCCAGGCAGGTGGCAACACCTTGTACAGGACAAGAATAAAGTTTTTTTCCTCCTCCTCCTCCTCCTCCTCCTCCTCCTCCTCCTCCAGTCTCATTACACCACAAAGAGCTATTGTAGCCAGTTACTATCATATTCTCTACTCGTATTTCAAGTTCTCCGTCTTCTGTGTGACACGCGTATACCAACTTCACTTTCTGCTTTAAGCGGAGGTTGGCTTTTTGCCTGTGTACCGACCTTCTCGTTAATATTTTGTCAACATTACTACATTACATTTATGACACAGTGGTACTATTTGTCATTTTCTTTAGATGCTCATTCCTTAAGATTTAACAAAAGAAAGGTAAGAACAAAACAAGTCATACTTTATGTTAGATAGCGTAAAGGCACTAAATACAGCTCACAACAGAGGTCACATCAAACAAACGGTAACATAAAATCAACTCTAAATGCGCGATAAACAACTCACAAGACGGGTCACTAAAAGTATACTGGAATGCAAAGCCAGCTAACATAAATGCACTGAAGGCAGCTGACAAGAAACGTCACATAAAACCCACTGAAAAGTTAAGTCAGCCGGCCATAGATTCGCAGAAGAAAAACGCGAAGTCGGTCACAGAAAGGCACATAAATTCAGGCCCGCCAAGGAACATAAAATAGGATAAACGCAAATCGCTTATATTGGATGATACCAGATGTAATCAATAATTCCCAACACTATCACTCAAGAAATATCGGGAGCACCGTAACGCTCGTATTTAAAATGCATCTGTCGACCATGAAGTTAGGATCATCTCGAGGCTTAGTCAAAAAGTATTGTCACCACTGGCCGACACAGCATTCCTTTGCTGCTGACGTGGTCTAGTGTCACGGTTTTTCAGGATTCTGACTTCAGAACAACCTCGTACCATGGTACAACGTCGTCGCGTGCTTTCAAATGCCACACCGCTGCGAATGAGTCACTGCTTGACAGCAAGCGCCTCTGTCCTTCCCTCCCCCCCCTCTCTGTTCTTCTGTTGCCGGCATTCTTTCAAATTGCCTGTTCGAGGGTAATCACCTCAATTTCGAACCCTCGCGCAACTCCGTCGCGTGACTTTAAATATCGCGCAATCCGACTGACTGCAGAAGCTTCAGAATTTCACTATTTATTTATTTATTTATTTATTTATTTATTTATTTATTTATTGTAGCGTTTTAACGCTAGAAGACATATGGATAGAACACCGGAAGACAGCCGCGTTAGCAGTGATATCCCGGGACACTTTGTTCGACAGCAACATGTGAGCAGCGCTTTTCTGCTGCATAGGTGCCCTCACCGCAAGAATAAAAGTCAACACACGTTATTAATCGTTACTGCTTATGTCTCTACACGGAGCCGCTAACTACAACGCATTCGTTGCACTGATTTTTGTGCGCTGCAGTTTAACTGAGCGTCACAAAATGGCACCGCCAGAACTCGGCCGTTTCCGGCACTCCGTAATTCATTCTTTCATTCATTCATTCACTCACTCACTCATTCTTAGAAAGTTTGCCCGTGAAACGTCTTGAAAACAATGCACATCAAAAGCCTAAGGGACCGTCACCATCACGCACAGACAGGCCTTGCCTGCGTACCATGTACACAGCCGCCAGCTCTGCTAAAAAAAAAGTTAAGTGAAACATGAGTGTATCCAACCACAAACGGCCTCGTTGCAGAGCGTTCGCCGCGGCTAGGTGTAGTAAACTACAGCTGCTGCCGGGTACCTACCGGTAAAATAGGTACAAGCACCGCTCTCGTCCCTGCAGGTGTTCAGCCTTTGCGGGGCCTCAAACTTTGGAAACGGGTGTTTCTCCCAAACCCGTGGGCATACACACCTAACAGGCTCTTTGGGTAGTAACATGGGGAATTGCCGCCATGGGAACCCTTTTCCCCTGACACGGTTAAAGTGTGCATGGCTAAGCGCGGGATGGTCCGACCCCCGTGTGCTCGGTTCCGCGCTGTCGCAACACACTAAACGCCTGCTGACGCAAACGCTCCTGCATGCGGCATACTTTTCGGGATCAGCCATTTCCAAGCTGGCGCTACGCTCAGGTTACTTATGAACAGGTATGTCTTTCATAGTGATTTGCGTCAATTTCTGCGAGTGAAGCCCATTCACAAAACTACCCTAAATGTGAGGTTACTCGGTCGAACATTACTGAGCAACTAATTACACATTGCAGTATCGCACATGTAATGTCAACCTCTTCACGTATGCCAGCTGAACAGGGTGAATTCGCGTATACCTGGCACAATCGAAATTTCCGAATATGTGAATTTTTCATAAGAACACCTTTTAGAGATGAAAAAAGTGGCAATAACTGGAGATATTTAAAGCAAACCTTTCTTTGCTTAATCTCCCGGGTTTCCCATTATTCGGTGCTGTCTCGCGAAGTAGGATACAGCAAACTGAATTACACGGAATTGACCCACGAAGTAGTGTGGGCGAGCGCCATTTGTGTTCTGCGTAACAAAATATTAAACGGTGATATAAAACATGCACATATAACGTCGGCTTATAGGTATCCGTAAAGCACACAGGCCTCTTAATGGAGTAATCCACAATATTCCATGGCTTCTTTGATTTCATTAAAGCAATAAAGCTTGGTGCTTGGATAGCTGGTTCACAATGCTTAGAACGAAGTTAAAGTCCAAAACAGATAAAAATGAGACAATCCGGGACGACACGAACTAGAGCAAACTTTCAACTAAGTTTATTTCCGTCAGACTCTTTTGTATATAAGCGCACTGTCGCACATGCGCAATAAGGCAGCAAACGTTTAAAAAGAATTGCAAAAAAATGCTGGTACATCTACAACAAAACTACGTCACTGCAGCAGGCCACGCAATAATCTCTCCTCGATATCAAACCAACATACTGACGTATGGCTCACGCATGCTTTACCTTTAGAGGCGATATAAAAACATGTTTACACAACCAAAACTGCCGGACCGTTCTTTTTAATAAAGTTTATTTTCTTCTTCCATCAGTTCTCTGGCAGTGGGAACATTGCTCCGGCCCAGAATCTGAATCACCCGATGAATCGGAATGAACACGTACATTTGACAATGCGCAAGCAAGGGCGCATTACCTTTGTTTCATATTGAAAGACGATGCTCCCTCGCGCCACCATTAACGCAACGTCCAGCTTGCCCGCTGCATGGCTTGCCACGAGACAGCGAAATTTTGCAAACACTCATCATGCATTTTACAAACGCCTGAGCGTGCATTCTTCTTGCAGCCCCCGCCACATTTATTTCCCTCTCGGGAGCAATTCACCGGCAGAGACCAGCAAATTTGCGTAGGGCAGAAAAAAAAAAAGCACACGCAGGCACATTCTAGCTACTCGCTACCTTCTTGAGATTGTGCAAAATCCGATGCACGTACGGTGGCACTTCGGGCCCATTCCTGGTTCGTAGCAGTGCAGACTGCCTCATAGAGGCACTTCATTGTTTCGCGCAGAGGTGCTTCCGCGACCGCCGTCAACACCGTGCAAACGAAAAACCGGCCAACACCGGACAATCCTACGTGATAACTGAAACTTGTCTGCATAACACGTGGGCACGACTTCTTGAAAACATGCCCCAGGAAAAGCTTAGCGATTTCTCGTTTAACTAGCTTGGACTGCACGGAACCAACATAGATGATCACTATTTAAGACGAGGCGTAAATATCAGAACTGAAGTGAATTATCAGAAGGAAGCTCCTGTGTACACGACGGGCCCTATCCGGGCTGATGAAAAGCGGCCAAAATTGAATAACACATTTGGTAATGTTTAAAGCGGCAGGCTTCTTTAAAACAATAGGGAAAAAACATCTACATACCTAAAAGCTTTAAGGACACTACTCTCGTTCAACACTCTGCAAGCGTCGATCAAGATCCGCTAAGTAGCCACACAAAGATGTCAGCGTTTTATTTTCTTATATGTGCTGTCTTATTGCGCACGTGCGACAATGTGCTTATATTGACGACTCTGACGGAAGTGAAACTTGATAGTTTGCACTAGTCCATGTCTCTGCCCTCTCGTCCATGTCGGTCTTGCGGATTATCTTCTACCTAATTAAGTTCTTTGGATTTCGAAAGTTATATTTATATTTCGGCCACTTATTCTTGGCGCAGTAGGTAGTACGTGTTACTGGGCATGTGCCTATTCTTGGCCAATCCCCCGGATCGTGTACTAGGGACGACGGCCCTGATAATGAGCCGTCTGAAAAATAAAGTTCACATACATACATACATACATACATACATACATACATGCATACATGCATACATGCATACATGCATACATGCATACATGCATACATGCATGCATGCATGCATGCATACATACATACATACATACATACATACATACATACATACATACATACATACATACATACATACATACATACATGCATACATGCATACATGCATACATGCATACATGCATGCATGCATGCATGCATACATACATACATACATACATACATACATACATACATACATACATACATACATACATACATACATACATACATACATACATACATACATACATACATACATACATACATACATACATACATACATAACGTTGTTATAAGTGTGCACGTATCAGATCCAATTATTTTCCTCTATTCTCTCGTTTTTTTTTCGGCTTCCCTCTCCTCCAGTGTAGCAAAGCAAATCAGGGGCAAGCTGATTACCCTCCCTGTCCTTTGCTTTTCTCTCTCTCTCTCTCTTGCTTTCTGTGTTCTCTATTGTAATCATTGCCATCACACGTACATTGTTTTGCTTTCTGGCAATGACTGTTTTTTCACTGGATGACAATATACGTGCTCATATCTTCTTTAAAGTTATTTCCCGAAATTTTTAAAAATCGCCTGTTCCAGATAACGTAATTCTTGTCCTTAAGCCGGATTATTCAGAGAGGTGGACACTAACTGCACGAGAAAGCAAAACACACATTGAACTAATTAACGAAAGTTAATAACTAACTTCCTAATTAATTGCTATACGGCGCATATTGCAATTTAATATTTGCAGCCGGTGACCTTCGCAGGCGTATCCCCTTGCAAAGAATTTCAAGAAAGACACTAGTTTGGAGATATGCGCCATCAAACTGGCCGTAAGAATGGACTGTTGTTCCACTATTTTTTAACAAGAAGCTCTTTTAGGCATTGAAGCACAAAAGTAACTGGAACGCCCATGTATTTGGTCCTACACTTTGGGAAACAATGTCTCGAAACTGGTGTCCTCCTGGAAATTCATTTCAAGTGGATACGTCGTGCAAGCTCGCCGGGTACGATTCGTAAATTGCAATAAGTGCCGTAATGCAATTCACTAAGGAGTTAACTAGTGAAGTTAATTAGTCGAATATGTGTTTCGATTTCTCGTGCTGGTAATGTCCACCTCTATCTATCTATCTATCTATCTCTCTATCTCTCTATCTCTATCTATAATCTATCTATCTATAATCTATCTATCTATCTATCTATCTATCTATCTATCTATCTATCTATCTATCTATCTATCTATCTATCTATCTATCTATCTATCTATCTATCTATCTATCTATCTATCTATCTCATCTCATCTCATCTCATTCGCAACACAAACCACGAAGCGGTGGTGGCAATTTCGTCCGCCTCTGCACCGAAACTAATGTAAACACTGTCCTCGCGCTCACGACGTCTCACCTACACCGCTTTCCCGCCGCCGCTCCTGGCCGCAGGTGACAGCTCCAGCCAGAGCAGCCTGGAGGAGTTTGCGGAGCGCGCCGTGCGCCAGAACGTGTGCGTGTCGCAGTGGCTGGGCGTTCCGGCCAGCGGGACGGCCGAGGACTACCTGACGGCGGTGCGCAACCTGAACAGGACGAGCCGCGCGCGCGTCGTGGTCTGCTTCTGCACGTCGGTCACCGTGCAGGGACTTCTCGCCGGCATTCGCGCGGCCAACGCCACGGGAGACTTCAACATTGTGGCCAGGTGAGGCGCGCCGAGTACTGCTGATTGATTTTGGACTCATTCATTCACAAATTGATTGATTGATTGATTGATTGATTGATTGATTGATTGATTGATTGATTGATTGATTGATTGATTGATTGATTGATTGATTGATTGATTGATTGATTGATTGATTGATTGATTGATTGATTGATTTTAACATCCCAGTACCAATTGGAATACGAGGGACGCCGTAGTGAGAGGCTCCGCGGTATTCGTGACTAGCTTAGAGGTTCAGGCAGATATAATTACAAGATCAATGTGTGTAATTATGTGAATTACACATACTACACCCGTAGAGATGCGGCGGACACGTCCGGGATTCAAGCCCATTACCTCGTTCTCGGACTTGGAATGCTGTAGCTGCTCATCCATCGCACTAGGTGCAAGTACGGCACTATTGAATCTAGGGAAGGCAACAAAAGAAACGACTGAAAACGACTTTTGACCGACTGAAACGACTTTGTCCAGTCGGATATACTTTAAACAAGGGGAGGAGTACGATGGAGGAACGGGTAAGCACACGGGAGCTAAAGAGGAAACTTTAGCTCGTGGCCAACTTTCGTTTATTTGCTCAAATAGATGTGAAACGCAGAAAAGCTCTTATCAACTAAAACAAATTTTATTCAACTTGAGCCAATTTGAATAAAATATGTTATATTTAAGAAAGCAGGCTGAGTCTTACCGACTACAGAAAGCCAAATTGGGTCTCAATTTTTTTTTAATTGCCGGATTTCGGTAAATTCCAGAAAAATCCAGGCACAAAGTTAACGAATACGCAACTCTGCATCGAAAACGGATATCTCAGTTTTGTAAACTGCACCCGTTATAGAGCGTTTGAAGCAGACGAATGTGATACGCGAGTTTGCAGCTTAGGCAAAATTGGTACAAAATTCACGAAAGTTTTCAGAGCGGTGTGCATCAACTCTGACTGCAATAATTGTCTCAATAGAAGCAGTTTGCAGAATATTGATATCGTTTTTTGTTGCTGACCTACAAAGTTGTAAATATCATTTCAGTTAGCCTAAATTTTGCTATTTTCACGAATTTCTGAGAAAAATTTTGAGGGTCTAAGGAAATCTGCTGCGCACAGTAATTAGACCGTGACTTATTTTTTTTTCTTTTATGCTCAACAATCCTCGCGAATTCTGTGCATTGGAAGCCGAGAAAAATAATTTCTCCGTTCCCATGCACTTACATAGCAATTCGTGAGGTAACGGAGGTAAATATAAGCGGTCACTATACTAGCTTGTATAGTTGATCATGGGCTGCAGTTCTGTTGATTTCATTTGTCGACTTGTACACTCATATTTCTTAAACTGCTTTGCGATAAAAGTCATTTGTCACACTGCAAGTAAAGAGGTCGAGGACTGAGGCTGCTGGTTAAAAATTACTTTGCTTTCTTTGTTTTCTGATGGCTACAAGATGACATTTTGGTCTTGTAACACAGCGCTAAGGAAGAGGGAGAAAAGAATGAGAAAACGACAACACTGGGCTACCGCATAATATCTCGCTACGAGAGTACATTCCGACACCAACGTTTATTTGAGATGCACCAGTGGAATCTTTCGCTGTTGCTAAGGTCGAGTTCCAAACGGTACCGCTGTTGGCGTTTATACACCGTCTCCCATCGCTAGGCAGTGCAGCGAACGCTGCTAGGGCTCGAGTCAGCCAATCAGTGACGAGAGCCCATTTTGGTTTCCAATAAGCAGTGGCGTATCAACAATTTCTTGAGTGAGGCGCATACAGCAAATGTTTTGATCTCTCTCTCTCTCTCTCTCTCTCTCTCTCTCTCTCTCTCTCTCTCTCTCTATATATATATATATATATATATATATATATATATATATATATATATATATATATATATATATACACACACACAGATTTCGAATTACTATTAGAGTAAGTGAAATAGCCTGGAAATGCTTCTGCCAGTTATATTTGTATTTAACAGACATAGGCCTATATCAATCACACCTGGTGAACCATGGGTGTCCGAAACATTATTTGAATTTGCACTTATTTCTTGAAACTATATAAAATGTCGAGATGATGCAGGGACAAGAGGTAATGAGTGCCTCACAGAGGGCCCGGATCCCGTCCAGTAGCATCGGTACAGCGCACATAAAAAATGCACATTTGCTACAAACAATTTTAATATTTACACAAAGGATTGTATTTAGTGTTTAGGTACGTCTATAGCATAAATGTATCGATAGTTTAGGTAATAGCATTGTCGAGGTTATACGCAACGAAGTACACTCAACATAAATTACTTGCAATATTCACAAGAAAAAAAAAAGACAGCAGTAACACATCGAAATAAGTCAGAAACGTTAAAACTACGTGACACATATAATTTAAAATGCTGCCTATTCCTTCAAAGTATAAAATTTCTAAAACGCAGAGTTTTCTTGGGACATTGGAAAACGTGGCTAATTGCAGCAGCGTGATACTTCCTAACACTTACTTACAATTCTTTTTAACGCATTTACGCGTATTCTTCGACGCGTTCGACCAAAAGCATTTTCACAATGAAATTCAACAGCTATACTTGTAAGAGGTTCGATTAGATTTTTTATTGTGATAAGATATCTAGAGTGCAACGCTGTGTAGGCTATATCTGAGCAGAGGTTAAATAGTTTCTGCATTTGATAATCCAACGACTTCATGCCGTAAGGCACACCAGTCGTTGGGCGCGGCTGATTATAATACTTTGTCCAGACCTCGCCATCACACGCAGGTTAAATGTCGCAAGCTGATTGAGTTTTCGAATACGGATATAGCGGTCCCAAAAAACTGGCCGTGATGCAAGTTGCGCAAGTTGACAGTTCTTTAGAGCGGGAACTGCCCAGTGCCAGACGTTCTCCTCAACGTGAGCGTCGTCCGCTACAGGAAGTTTCCAGAAGGCACAAAACACAATACTCGCTGTCCAAGCAGGCGATGCGTAGTAAAGAAAGACATTACTTAACTGGTCACTCTATTAGGAAATAAAATTTTGCTTCAGTTGTGGTTGTATCGGACTTTCTAGCGTGCAGCCGAAAGTGCCCGCTTTCAAAAGTGGGGTAGGGGAAAGACTTTGCCCCCCCCCCCTCTTTCGAAAGTGGGGGAGGAAGCAAGTGCCCCCCCCCCAGTAGGTACGCCTATAGGTTTGTTCGATGCAGAAAAAGGTGCAGGGGGTGCAGTGGCGTAGCTAGCTCGTCTGGCAGCCGGGGCCCATAGGTCTTCTGTCAGCCCCCCCCCCCCCCCCCCCCCGGGTGTAGCCGGCAGAAAGAGGGGTGTCTTGTCTTCAGACGTATATGTCACTCCCCCCCACTGGCCCCTTGCACCCGGGGCCCACGGCCCCCCGCCTAACCCCCCCCCCCCCCCTGTTGCTACGCCACTGAGGGGGTGCCACTTATGGGGTGCCGGGCTGCACCCACTCGCTGCAAGGTTCAAAGGTGCACTGCACCGCGGCGGCACCTTGCCTTGCACACCGTTCAATCAAGCACTGAAGTGCAGGGTGCACCGCTGCACCTCGGGGAATCAAAGGCCTGGGTCCAGTGCACCGTGATTAGGTGCAGAAGGTGCAGAGAAACTTGGCTGAATAGAATAGACCTTATGCCAATAAGGCATAAAAGCTCGTTCATTCAATCCTTCAGACAAATTTCCATTCAGTAGGTGTCGCGCCGAGGCCGATTACAGGCTGACAATGGAGGAGACTTTCTTCTTATTCTGATTTGCTGACGCGAACCGTACCTTGCGCCGCACTGCACGCAATTGACCATTTGCAAAAAATGTTGCTGCGCACGCGCGAGCAACGGTATTCCTAACCACGTAACCTCGACCATATACTAGCTGAACAAACTATTGCTTCCATTTAACGTCTTTACCAGAAGCGAACTCCTGCACACGACCCTACTCTGCCAGATCCTGTCGAACGGCAACACATACGTTGTTACCCAAACCCAGATGTAGACCTACAGTTTTCGTAGTAATTTTTCTAAAGTATTTGTTATAGAGCTTGCTCCCTGGAAAAGTAGGTGAGGCGGGTACTTTGAGGGAGAAATGCAGTCTCTCAACGAGAGAGCCCGTGGTTTGAAAACACCAGGTGGCGCTCACTACTTTAGAGATCGTCGAATGGGGAGATGGAGTGTTTGAGCTTTCACCCGCAACTGGTGCTCATAATGCAACCATAAAAGGCTCCACGCAACGAATGAGGCTTCGGAGAAAAACCAGGAAAAACAGGAAAAAATTTAGTTTGCAGTCGAGTGGCAGCATAAAACGTAAATAAAGCGTACCTGTGGCCTCTGTAGGAGGAAAGTCGAGATTCGCACACGACACACATGTTGCGGCGAATATGCAGTGTACTTTATAAAAAAAAATATCCGCACGTAGTCTGTTCAAGCAACAAAATATCCATCTCGCTGCCAGCCAATTCATCATCCAACCAGGAAGTTCGTAGTGAATGTTTTGCGTCTCAAGAGCAAACTCGCCGACCACAAACGACGCGAAGGGCACTGAAACGCACCTTGTTATTGTTATCGTTCTCGTCGTCGTTGTTGTTGAAGCAAACATGAGTAATTTAGAAGCCTAACGCACATCCCTGGCAAAGGGATTGGCAGTGATCGGCGGGTGAACATATACCATGTGCGCATGCGTATGTTTCTTTTTTATGTGTAAGCATTACAGGCGTACTTCGGCTGCATTGGAGGTACCTAACAGAAAACATGGGCCGATCCCGAACACAGTACCGTCTAACACAGCGTGTCAAAGCACTAGCTGTCACGAGGGAACAATGCGAAAAAAACTGGCACGTGATGCATGCGCCAAACGTTACGAAGAAAAACTCTGGTATGAGCGAAGCACGCGTTCGATCGTGGCTTAATCGTTCGAGCATTGGGCAGCTGATCTGGCAGACAGAGGTTCGATCCCATCATCCGTCACCCATTCTTTTGTACTATTGTAGAGGGACTCCACCCACTTTGACGTATCTAAGAGAAAATTCGAGGTGTGCTGAGTCTATGGAATCGGGGGCGTCACAATGTGCCCGGGAAGATGGGTTTTTAAGAGATACGTGGTTTAGAAACGTCACTTTGGTAGAAGATATAGTGTGTAAGATGACGCGCGTGCGATACTAACAAGACTTCACACTCTAAATACGCTATCGCGTACTAATTACTAGCGGTACTGAACTCTGGCCTAGTGGGTTTTTAAATAAGAAGCATTTCTAGGCGAACACTTGCCACTTTGACAGCACCTATCTAGCCGCCTACGTCTTGGTGGTCTCATTGTCCTTTCGTTAACTTGGTATGTATTCAAACTGGCACATTAGGACGAGAGTGTATGACGAACAAATGTCATGACATTAATATCATGACGTGTGCGCCTATGTAATGGTACTCTCATCGTCGTTTCGTTAACTTGATATGTGCCACAGTTGGCGTAGTACGACAAGAGTGTATGACGAATATAAACGATAGGTAATGACATGAATGTCATAACGTGCGTGTCATGTAGGTCATGAAACAGCCGCCTACGTCTTGGTATGTACCAAATTGGCACAGTATTACAAAACTGTATGACGAACATAAATGATCGGTCATCACATGCATATTATGACATCTGTGTCATTTAGGTCATGAAACAGTCGCCTACTTCTCGGTGCTCTCATGGTCGTGTCGCTAACTTGGTATGTAGCGAAATTCGCACAGCATGACAAGAGTGTATGACGAGCATAAGCGATAGGTCATGACATGCGTGTCACGTAGGTAATGAAACAGCCGCCTACATCTTAGTGCTCTCATGGTCGTTTCGTTAACTTGGTAGGCTCTCCGCACACTGCTTCGCATAACACCGTTTCTCACAAGGCGTCGGATCTGCCGGCTTTCCTTTAAATATTTTTTGCACACCCTTCTTCCTGTGATTCCTTATTCAGTACCTTTCCTTTAAGCGTTTTTGTGCGTTCAAACTCTGAAAAAACAAATTATGATGCTCAAAATGTACCAGGTCAATAGAAAGAAATCCCATGCAGGTTCCTAAAAAGAATGCTTCGCAGTTCAGAAAAATTCATGTCTCTAAGCATAAAACGGAAAACGAAAAAAATTGCTGGCCCTTCTGTAATAGAGAACAAACTTAAGCATGAAATGGCAACCGGCAAAGATTGGTTGGAGATTATACTTGCCACAACCTTAAAATGAGCGTAGTGCATGTTCGCAACGGCACAACCCACCACACCACACCGCACCACGCCACACAGTGGTGTTAGATTGTTGGTGCACTGGTCCCTATTGTTTCAGGATTGCTAGATTGTTTGTGCACTGGTCCATATGGACGCTGCCCAGTTAGAAGAAGAAAAGTGGCTGAAAGCCGCACGACAGGCGGCGAAAGACGCCGGGAAAGCAGAACGCACTGCCCAGCTAGATGAAGAATCGATTGAATTCTGTGGATGTATATGCCAATACCATGATTTGATTTTGAGGCACGCCGTAGTGGGGGACTGTGGATTAATTTTGACCAGCAGGGAATCTTTACCGTCCCTCCAATGCACGGGACATGGGCGCTTTTGCATTTCGCCGCCATCGAAATGTAGCCGGCGTGGCCTGGATTTAATCCCGCGATATTATGCTTAGCAGCGCAACACCAAAACCGCTAAGCCACCGCGGCGGGTAGAATCGCTGCGTGGCGCCATCTCTCGAGATGACGCAAAACCTGCGCCGCGGAACTCGCGGGCCGCTGGCATTCAGCGCTCAGTGCCAAAAGATGACAACTAAGTGTATATAGCGCCCTGTATCTGCCTTTTGAACGTCGCTATTGGAAATGACAAATAAAACTTCAGCGTACCTGAAGTTACAGCTTGAGTTATATTGTGAACAAACGTTATGAACTCGGAAGCAATATTTTTTGTAACTTGTTTAGGTAGTAACTAGCCTATGTAATGCGGTGCTGTAAGAAGGGTTGGGGGCCACAGACCGCATTACTGTATGTTATGAGTGGCTGCCCGGATGATCTCGTTTTGTTCTCGCAAACTTGCCGAGATAACGGCTCTGGCTTTTGACTCAAGGCCACTTGAAGGTTGCCGACAAAAACCCTGCTATGGCAAGTTCAAGCTTCCCTTGAACACGGTGCCTTTAATACACGTCCTGTTGTCCATCAATCGCCGCTTCAGGTGCACACTGTTGAATTTGCAGTAGCAATGCGCATACATGCTATACGCGCTTGGTGTAGCCCCTGAGCTTCTAGTGTCGCGGTAAATGTGGCGCCATCTATTATGCACTCTGCTTATGCGGCTGCCGTCTCCGAAATTCCAGTGGGCAGCTTTGTGTCCTTTTCCGCTTTTATTGGTACGTGTGTGCGTGTGCGTGCATGTGTGTTTATACATATGACATCAAAAGAGGCCTCAGACAAGTTGACCATTTCGCGTGCGAACACTATTTAACTTGCTTGCTAAGTATAACTTGCTATCGCAAATAAAACTCATCACTGTCCGGAGATCGAACCCAAACGCCATCACCTTCCGCTGCCGTCGCTTTAGAAATTGAGCTAAGCAGGAGGCTAGCACATGTAAACAGAGAGAGAATTAGGTCAACATAGAATAGGTGAAATGAGTTTAATAGAAATCCGCAAAGCGGATCGTTAGATCTTGGCAAGCTGAATAGGTAGGCGATGTCTGCGGACATCCCGCAAGGTAAAGCATTCAATAAGAATTGTCGTAAACTTCAAAGCAGCATTTTTTAGTTTTCTGACTGAAGCGCACCTTGTGAGAGAGAGACTGGTTGTTGCCGCCTGACGAAGTAACGCCTACACAGCGATGCCTGGACGACGGACGCTAAACTTCTGGCCGGCTTGGAAGCCGAAGCCCTGGGAACCCTGGCACTGCGAGTGCACGTTAAGCCGGACCCGGACTTCGAAGTGTACTACACGCAACTCAACCCGGACGAGAACACGAGGAACCCGTGGTTCGCCGAGTTTTGGGAGACCTACTTCAACTGCAGCCTCGAAGACCGACCAGACTGCACACAAAACTGCAGACCCAGGTGCACAGGTGGGCTCAATATCGCGACCTGTGATGTGAGATTAAATGCTATTTCGAACGCTTATGTGGCCTGCTCGTGGAGAAGTAGACATTTGTTCTTAATTAGTCACCGAAGCTAAGTTATATACGTTGGTTTTATTGAACCGAGTGAGGCCACGAGAGCTTCACTGGGCATTCGAAAGAGAGTGATAATAACGTGACTAGAAGTTGCAAGCTTTTAACATAACGTTGGCTTATTCCAGCGGAAGCAGGCTTGCGCTTGCATATCATGCAAATCAGTTATGCCACTGAGTCGAAGTACCTTTCTTGTTTTCTTGCGGAAAGAGAGAGAGATAGAAAGAGAGAGAGATAGCTTCATACCTGGTATTGGCTAAAGATTACTGTAAATTCTGCTGTGTTTGTGGAAGCCGGTAGGAGCCCAGAGCTTATAATTCTATACGGCTTCACTTGAGCTCTCTCTTCACAGATTTGACAACACGACCCGTCACTAACACAAACCGGTCACAACATCGAAAACACGCAAGTGCCCGAGATTAACATCTACGAAATTCGATCCAAGTATGAATTCAAATTATCATTTGGAAAAAAAAAACGCACGCCAGAGGTGCGTTTCACTGACATCGATGGCAGCCGCAGCATTTCACTCAGTGAGACTCGCAAGGTACGCCGCCCAATGAATGAGAGCAGTGATTCGTCCAGTGACAACGTAACCTGCTGTGCTTTCGTTAAACTTGTGTTTTGCTATGCAGCAAATCGCGAAAAGCGGGGAAACAGTAAGGGCACATATGGCCAGAGCAATGTGCGTCGTCTCTCCTCGTCCGCGCTGTACATACGTGTTTTTTACTATGACACATATGGCACTGAAAGAAAGAAGGAAACAAATAAACAAAAGAAAGAAAAATGAATGAATGAATGAACACAGGGCTTCGTGTGTCTTTCTGTGTCCCCACTTTCCGCACAGGGCCTAAATTTGTCATGAAATGGAGATTCGCCCAAGCTACCACCATGTTTGCCTTGCGTGTGTCTTTTGCTTAAACTGCAGGATTAAAGCTATACTGACTATTGAGAATAACAGCACAGTACCCTGAAGAATGCTCTTGATACGAAATAAGGGGGCTCTGATGGTGTACGGAAAATATATATATCTTTTTTTACAGCAAGCACTTTGGCAACCACGTCTCGTAACTCGCACAATGTTGCGCAGTTTTCGCGAAGCATTTCTCGAACATGAACGCTCGGGCTCTCCCGCCGATTCCAGAGCTGAACATGCTCCAAGGTATAACTTCCGAAGCACTAAAACTCGAAGTGCTGCGTTCGAATCCCTGAAGCACAAAACGAAAGCGATACCTTTTTCTTTGTGTGTGTGTGTGTGTGTGCGTGTGCATGTGCGTGTGTGTGTGTGTGTGTGTGTGTGTGCGTGCGTGCGTGTGTGCGTGCGTGTGTGTGTGTGCGTGTGTGTATTTGTACCCACTCCGCTTGGCCCGCCCCCTCGTCCGCTATATGCCAACGCAGGCAACGAATCCCTGGCGGACAACTTCCACCAGGACGAGATGGTGTCGGGCGTCAAGAGCGCGGTGTACATGGTGGCGTACGCGCTGCACGACATGCTGCAAGACTACTGCGGCCAGGGAGCCCGCCTGCCGGGCGACAACTGCACGCGACAGGTGCACGTGTCCGGCGACCGGTTCGTCGAGTACCTGAGAAACGTCAGCGGCGTCCACAGGGGCGACGCCGTCGAGATGTACGCCAACGCTTGGTACGTGCACGCGTGTGCCCTGCTGGAACGTCTCCGCACTGCCGGCCAATAAGTCTGTGCGTCTTCCGCAGCGTTCTTGCGGATTTCGCAGCGGTTGCTCATCAGCTTCCCCTCTTCTGCGTCATAGAAAGAGCGCTTGCTCGAAGTACATTATGGGCTTTTACGTGCCAAAACTATAACCTGATTATGAGGCACACGCCTTAGTGGGGGACTCCGGAAATTTCGACCACCTTGGGTTCTTTAACGTGCACCTAAATCTAAGTACACGGGTGTTTTCGCATTTCGCCCCCATCGAAATGCGGCCGCCGTGGCCGGGATTCGATCCCGCGACCTCGTGCTCAGCAGCCTAACACCATAGCCACTGAGCAACCACGGCGGGTCGTTTTACACTTGACTATGAGCAATCCCGGCCAGACGAATTTTCGTCGAACTCTTGATTTCATTGTAGTATGTTCCGTTCATGCGGTTCGAAAATTGCGCTGTATGTGAGCAAACTGCAGAGGTGTGAATAATAATAATAATAATAATAATAATAATAATAATAATAATAATAATAATAATAATAATAATAATTCATATTAATTTTTATTCATGACATGAATGTCTCAGCCCGTATAAGCCATAAGGCTTGGCTCGCGTGGCTGGGCAGTCCCAACGTGGTGCACATTTGTTAGCCTGGTAACAAAGTAAACCAATTAGCAAGAGGGATGACTCCCTTGCGAAAACAAAGCAGCAATAAAATAAAACAAAGTCATAACAATAATAACTACAGTGATTCGGTACAAGCTAATATAAAATAAGAGTACGTCCTACATTACAATAATTTTTAGAAATATACCATGAATCATCAAAAATTGCTCATGCTAAACAAGCTCAGTGAACAATGAACCAATCTGGATGTAGTCTGTCAAATCAGGCAGACCGTGAGTTGGTTACCTTCGGAAAGTTGATAACTGCTAGCTGCATTCAAGGCTTGCACGTGCACATTGCTATTTAGCTGTGCATGCGCATATAGCTGATTGTACGTAGTCTTTAATCTCTAAAAAAAAGTTTTTATAAAGCTGAGCAACTATTAGAATTTGCGCAGCAATAACAGGCGAGTTTACGTGCACTGGTATAACACCGATTTACTAATGTCACACCTACAATACTTACTGCTAAAATAATATTCTATTTATACTATATTTGGGCCTTCATGTTCAAGAGAACAAAGTCAGCAATGTTTATTCCTAAAATCTGCAATAGTTATTTAGCTGTGGCGGCTGTTAAAGAATGTTCACCGACTCTTACGATACTCACTAATGCGGAATTTGAGAGCAGCTCTATACGTATTTTCATTTCGCGATATATTGGCTGGCACGAACATTCTGTCTCGTGCAGCAGTTGCAAACAGAGCGAAGTGTGGCGCGACTGCCTCGCTATTCTGGAGATCGCAAGAGGCAGCGCGTGGGTGTCGCGTGGCCGCGATTCACAGCAGCCGCCGCAGACGGACCGCCCAGACGACACGCGCTACTCTGGCGCCATCTCGTAGCCATCGTCGCTGCACTACGCTTTTCTTCTCACGTTTTCTCCGTACCCTCCTCCTCCGCTTTCCGCCTTTCGTCTACCATCCACCGCTGCGCTCCGCGCTCGCTCTTTCATCCTTCGCTGTGCTCGTTCGCTCGGTTACGCCGACGCTCGCCGCAAGGACGGCCGCTTAAGAGCTGCGCTCTAAAAAAGAAATTCCCTGTCAATCTTCTTCAGTACATATACCCTGCTCGAAGTGGAGGCGACGGCCAGGTACCTCTGGCCAACCTTTTATTCTCATCCGTCTATTCCAAATATGCGCGTATATTTATATATGCCCCTTTCTCGAAAGCACTTCCTACTGGGTACATGTGCTGAGCACGAGGTCGCGGGATCGCATCCCGGCCACGGCGGCCGCATTTCGATGGGGGCGAAATGCGAAAACACCCGTGTTCTTAGATTTAGGTGCACGTTAAAGAACCCCAGGTGGTCAAAATTTCCGGAGTCCCCCACTACGGCGTGCCTCATAATCAGAAAGTGGTTTTGGCACGTAAAACCCCATATATTATTATTATTACTGGGTACATGGAATGCCACTGTGCGCGTCCGCTTAGTTCGCGGAATAAGTTGGCTCGGTAAGCTGTGCGGGTGAACTGCGCAGGACAGGCCACAGTTTCGCCAATTTCTCGTTGTTGTGGACTCAAATCGTTACTTTATTCCCGCCTGCCTGCGTTCAACTTCTTTTTTTTCTTTACTCGGTGTGCTTTATTATAAGAAAAAAAAGAAAGAGCCCTCTCACGCACACCAATTACTTGAAATGTTCTAGATCTGTTTCTTTCCTACAACACGTGCAAGCGATCAAAAAGCAAACCCGGCCCTGCATTTGTGAGGAGCGCTTCCTGGCGGTTCTGTTCTATTCATATGTTACTACCCGTCGCGCAGAGCGGACAGTAGCGGTGATAATGACGGCGTACCAAACATTAACCAAGGGCAAAACTATGAAAGTGGGAAAAAAAGGATTTAAAGAAAGATAATGCGCCTGGCTAACGTAGCGCATAACATCACGCTTGATTTCTCGGAAAAACGAACTGGTGCTTTTTGAAAACAAAGACAGGGATGAAGCGAAAGATGTTCAATAAATGATCTCATACCGCAATTCCTCTTCTCCCAGTTCACTATCGCATATAGCTTCTCTCCCTCTCTCACTTTTTTTAATAGGAAAAGCTTCAAATATATTTGGCTGTGGACGTGTGACGCCTGCCATTACATTTATGAGTAAAAGAGAATTTTTTTTTTAAAAAAGAGCAGACGAACGATATATGAACACCAAATTTATGTCGGAATTTATTCGAGCCCGAACCACGTGCCTGACGTTACAGTATCGGGAAGGCGCGTGCATTGAACAGTATTGCATAGAATTTACTTGGAAGGCCGGATTCAATCATTGCCTGCTGAAATAGAGTCGCGTTCATCGGCACGAAGCGTTACGAAAGCACCTTTTGCTCGCGCCGCATTAACCACGACGGGTTTCGTAGTAGTATGTGGCTTCTAAGGATGAAAGTGTGAAGAGATAAGTACAGCGCCGTAAGTGACTCTCATGATGAATCTATGAAGAGATAAGTGCAGCCCCGTAATTGACTCTCGGACGAGTTGACCTAGGCCGAGAGTAAGTTACGGCGCCCTTCACTTATCTCTCCATACATTCATACTTAAAAGCCACATGCTACTACAAAACACGGTCAGGCATGTAGCCACATGCCCATACTATTAAAGCACTGCACTGTGCTTCGTGTTTTCTACAAAGAAGAGATTGCCTCGATGTTCCACAGTTGTTGAACGTTCATGTGTCACCCCTCCTATCAAATGGTTGGTACTGGCTATAACGAAAACATACAGCGTCATGCCAGCCGATGACGAAGGGCACACAGAATGAGAACTGAAAAGAATCCTTGCATCATACAGCCCCTGGGCTCATATTTACGAAAAAAAGAAAGCTTTTCTTTAACAAGGAACGTTACCTGATTTGCTATCGTTCGAGCGCCGCCCACTCATGCATGATCTTGGATGAGTGGCAGGAGGTGATCACGCATGATCACCCTGCAAGAATACACTTAGTGGACTGTCCGTTTCGGCCACCGCTGATTGGTTGGAGCCAGTGACGTAGCCGGGGGTGGCATACCGGGCACGTCCCCCCTCCCCCTCCGAAATTTCCGTGTTAGTATGTGGCATAGGACGGCCGCGCACGTTCTATATCTAGGCAACCTACGGTGGGTTCGAAGGCTAGCGGACCTCAGATTGATCATGGGCATCGAGTGAGCTGTGTTCTCGCGCGCCTAGTTCGCGCTGAAATGAAAGGCAGCACGAAGGCGAATTCGCTCGCCGCTGCTGGCCGCTCATCACGCCAGCGTTCTGACGGCGAGTGTCCGCGGCCCAACGTTACTAGACTAGCTTCAGTTTTAAAACTCGGCGCCGTTGCGCGGAACCGCCACCCGCCCGCGCCTTCGTGGCGCTGCAGTCGCGCCCGGCTTCACTTCCTCACTAGCCGGCTACGCGGGCGGGCCGGACTAAGCACGCGGTGCAGCGTATTGTGTGGTTCGTTGTTGAAGGCGAATTTCAGCAAGCATGTAATCCGCGAAACTGCAGCTTTCGCCGAGTTTATTGAGAATATAAGCAGACGATGCCGACGTGCTGCGCACCTGGCTGCATAGGCGGCTATCGGAACGATGTCGACAGTTCGGCGCGCCGCTTTTTCTGTGCCTCCAGCAATGCGACGCTTCCCTCGGCGTGGAACAGAGCCATTCCTTGTGCCGACCGGCACACGCGCTCGTGCCACTGCTCCCACGTTCATCGTCGTCTTCCACAGCTGGCTGCGTTGCCGTTCATCATTCCAGCGTAGAATTTCACTTCTGTCATCGTAATGGGGACGCCGGGTTTACGGTGGGAGGGGCCATTGCTTAAGGCAGTATGAGCCACTCATTGTCTTACGTAACGGATAAATTTAATTTCTGAGCACATCTAATTTTGAATAATCGCAAATCGGGCGAAGGCAGCGAACCACGCCTCCGAGCAAACTCGAGACATTGAAAGCAAGCGACAACGGCGGACTACGGGCATACCGTCAGTGACGTCGTTCTCTCCGTCGCAGCCGATTGTGTGTGTTACCGCATAATTCAGAAATACTTTAATGAATCCTCTAGATTAACCCAGTGATAAACACGGGCCGCACGTTTCAGCTTCGCTGGTTAACCATCTTCACGGAGTGGAAGAGCAGATGATATTTTTTGTGTGTGTATTTGTGGCTTGTGTGTTCAAAGACTGACCTCATCTTTCTTTTTGTTGCGCCTCTTTGGCATGGCGAGAAGCCTCGGTGGGGATGAAGATCATCCTACAATCACACACTTTGGCCAAATGTTCAGGCTTCTGAGCCTAAACTGCGCGAAACGTTAAGACGGCAGGAAGAAACACAGCTTCCGCGCTTCGCTGTATGCGTTTCTTTCTTTCGTGCAGTTTACCCTTCTTTCAGTATGAACCAACTGGCCCGATAAATCTTATTGCTGTAGGTGGATACCGCTTTCTCATAGTATCACTAATTCGGACAAGGGAGAACGCCAGCGAGCGTGAAACACGCGCAAACTGCCCGTCCGCACGAGCTGAAGACTGCGGCGAGGCGTCTGCAGTAGAGCCCGATGGAACGGCGCTGCCATCTGGCGGCTGTCACAGAAGTGGCGACACCGGCTGTAAGCGCGCGGGCGGAGAGTTTTACAACTGAAGCTAGTCTAGTAACGTTGCCGCGGCCATCGAATGAAATGTGTTCGTGCTTGCTTGTGCGCGTGACAACGGGCTTGTTAATTTAGTTGGCAATCGAATGTTTACAGCAGTTTATGCAGGTGATAAAACGACTAACCCTACTTGGTATGGCTGTCTAATAGTTTGCTATCGCAATCAAGCTTCGCCTTTGGGGCGATACTGTGACTTTTTCTTCTCCATAGAAGAGCATCGCGGTTTCCGCAACATTGAACACTGCCTGATAAAACGAAAAGTTAAGATTACCGATGTCAAAAAGCGGAAAATGATTGAATTTTATAACTTACAACAATGAAGCTGGCTATCCGTAACAAATTCTTACTATTTAGCCCCCCCACCCAATACATACATATATATATATATATATATATATATATATATATATATATATATATATATATATATATATATATATATATATATATATAAATAACGGTAGGAGGTAGGAGGGTGTATTCTCGGTTTGCTTTTCCTTCATGCACCGTGAATTTATACTTGCACCTTTCACATCTGCGAAGTGACATTGCCACCACTCGATGACATTCGACAGTTTTATCTTAGCGTTTACGGTCCGCTCAGCTTAGACTGGCATATGCTAGGAATCCACACACAGCCGCTTAGCCTCAAGGCTAGCGCGCGTGCGCATACGCCGATGCCTACAGCGCAACATAGAACACTTCCCTCGCTTCGCTATTGCTAAGGATGTTTCGAGGCAAAGCCTCCGAGAACATAGATGTGTGTCTTCCACGGGCCAAAAATTCAGCCGAAGGAAAGCTTAATTCGCGTAAATAATACGCGGAACGCAGCTGTCACAAAATGTTGTGTAGTTTCGCCTTTGCTCCCTCGCCAACCTCAACCTGTGCAACCTTACAAACGGAGCAGCTGCGCAGCTAGGCTTGCGGCGAATTGCCTCGAAATCCGTGCATGATAAGCGGAAATGCCAGTGCTATTGGGAATATGGAGGCAACAGACTGCATCGCTCGTGCGAATTGTGCAGCTTTTGCGTGGCAGCTGGGTCAAACGCAGAATTTTGCTTTTAATGCCGCACGCGCGAACCTCCATGCACAAGGCGAGAGACATTGCACAGGTGGCACTTATCCGAAGGCTGCAAGCTTTTCGTTTCGATCGAAATACATTCGCCTATAAGGCATAAGCAGAAATATCGCAACTTTCACAGGCTGTAGCATGACGCTGCTGTATGCATCCAACGTGGCGGTCGGAGTTACGAAGTGTAGATTGAAAGGACGAAGTGGCGTTTGCGCCTGTGTAAGCAAATCAGTCAAATAAATGTGTTTCGCACTCTGTGGCCGCACAGGAAGACCGACTCTAGATGCATGTTTAAATACCGGTGGTGCGCTTTCATTGCATTCCCTTGATCTGGAAACAGCTGAAGGCTCAAGTCGCGGCCAGCGGCGAACAAAACCAGCGGAAGGTCAAATTAGTAATCTTTTAAAGAAATATTACCGCGCGCTTCGGCTTTACATTTTCGGTCTTTGAATAATACAAATGAGATGCAGATAACATGCAAGGACGACTAAAAAAAGTGCAATCAGCAAAGAAAACCAGACAAAAGGACGGTGATACAGTGATTGCGGGAGGAGTGAAGGTCAGGGTTTATAGTAAAGGTACTTTCCAGGCACCCGAGGCTCGGAAGAATCTGACGGGACGTTTTGAACGCGCCGATTTCGTGACTTTCCGGGGCATGAACAGATTTCTTCCCAGTTAAAATAGTGTCCTGCATGCAGGCACGACGGCATCGAGCGGAGATGCAAAGCGCGAGAAGTGCGAAATGATCCCTTGCCTGTTATACTCCGGAAGAAGTCGTCGGGAACAAAATCTGCGCTGCATATACTTTCACGGGCTCTGTTACTGGCTTGTCTATGCGAAGTTTGATCGCCCACTCCTTTTTCAAGCGCTTGTCCGAAGGGAACGAATGTAGGCTTACTTCGCCTCTCACTGCATGGAGCGTATTGACGCACGCGGCAAATTCGGGTGCTTTTATACTTTTCGTTCATCTTCAACAACTCAACTAAAATATCGAGACAGCGCACAGTGTTGGCGAGACGACCGCAATGCAAGCGATTGCACCTGGTCGCGCCGAACCAGTTCCGACAGCTCGATAATCTCAACAGAGCTTCCGGCGGCCGCCGCTCGACGGCGCCACTGTCTGTGACAGTTGCGAATAGCACCGCATTTTCCGTGCCTTTCTGCCCATTTGCAATTGTTGTAAGGGGTAAAGGAATTGGAGCGAAAAACATACGAAGAAACAAAACAGATGAAGCGCTCACATTTGCAACCGACAATGTAGGAAGCGAAATGTGGTTTTACATCATCATCATCAGCCTGGCTACGCCCACTGCAGGGCAAAGGCCTCTCCCATACTTCTCCAACTACCCCGGTCATGTGCTAATTGTGGCCATGTTGTCCCTGCAAACTTCTTAACCTCATCCGGCCACCTACTTTTCTGCCGCCCCCTGCTACGCTTCCATTCTCTTGGAACCCAGTCCGTAAACCTTAATGACCACCGGTTATCTTCCCTCCTCATTACATGCCTTGCCCATGCCCATTTGTTTTTCTTGATTTCAACTAATATGTCGTTAACTCGCGTTTGTTCCCTCACCCAATCTTCTCTCTTCTTATCCCCTTAATGTTACACCCATCATTCTTCTTTCCATAACTCATTGCGTCGTCCTCAATTTAAGTAGAACCCTCTTCGTAAGCCTCCAGGTTTCTGCCCCGCAGGTGAGTACCGGTAAGACACAGCTGTTACACGCTTTGCTCTTGGGGGATAATGGCAACCTGCTGTTCATGATCTCAGAATGCCTGCCAAACGCACCCCAGCTCATTCTTATTCTCCTGATTATTTCAGTATCGTGATCCGGATCCGCGGTGACTACCTGCCCTAAGTAGATGTATTCCCTCACCACTTCTAGTGCCTCGCTGCCTAAACTAAACTGTTGTTCTCTCCCCCCCCCCCCTCCGAGGCTGTTAAACATTTAGTTTTCTGCAGATTAATTTTAGACCCACCCTTCTGCTTTGCCTGTCCAGGTCAGTGAACATGCATTGCAATTGCTCCTCTAAGCTACTAAGCAAGGCGATATCATCACCGAATAGCAAGTTACTAAGGTATTCTCCGTTAACTCTTATCTCCAATTCTTCCCAATCCAGGCCTCTGTATACCTCCTGTAAGCACGCTGCGAATAGCAAATACGCATGTGGAAATCCAGTGCTCATGGGGCACTTACATTCACCATCGCGTTTATGTGGACAATAAAGAGAAACGCCAGTCCAGTTTTTATCCTGATAAACATTTTTCTTCGAAACCCTAGTGTCGTTAATTTCGGTGTAACATGTTGATTACTAGCAATGAGAATGAAGGCTAAGCTTTCTTTTTAATCTCACGCCATCACCATAGCACAGGAACGACAGTGTGACGTCACAGATTTCAAAGTATCTTTTAGTATCTGTGCTGTGGCAGTGCAGTAAACATTCTCGAAATTTGCTAGTTCCAGGCTCATTTAATATACAATGTAGGTCCAAGACAATGAGCAAAACGAGAACAATGTGAAAGCCAGAGGCGACGTTTCGACAACTGGACTTGTCAGCAAATATGCTGCCGACGATGGCACAATGAGCCGGAAGCCACTATGATGCCGCGCCGTTTCCAGAGCATGATGGTGTATTACGCCCTAGTGTGATTCTCAGCGCTGTACCACAGAGAAGTTTAGTGAATAAGATAGCAGTACTTCTTTCTTTCTTTGTGTCTCCGCACCAAAATTGTGCTGCTCAAGCCCCCCGCGCCATACGAAGAATAAGTCTTCATTCCTTCCTTCCGTATGTCATCCTCCTTTTTCTCTTTACTTTTTTTTTTCCTTATGCCCACAGCTACGACATCGTCAACTTCCAGGCGCTGGAAGACGGGCAGTACGAGTTCGTCGACGTGGCCATCTGGTCGGACGAGGAACGGATCTTCATGCACGGAGAGCCCAGGTGGAGCGACAAAGATGAGCACGACGACGAGGTTCCGGTCTCGCAGTGCGGAAAGCCGTGTCCGCGAGGGTACATCAAGGTACGAGGACGAAAGAAAAGGGGAGGGGGAATTAGCGAGAAAGAGAGATGAACGTATAGTGGTCAATGGTGGCGCTGCGCTTCAGTGGCTTTGAGAGCTCGAATGGATGGATGGATGGAAAACTTTAATAAGGTCCCGAGGTACGCGACTAAGCGCGCTGCGGGCCGCTCCCACGTTGGGACAGTCAGGCCTTGCCCGACCGCTGCATCATGGGCCCTCTGGACAGCCCATAGTTGCGCCCCGGCATCGGGGCTCTTGATAGCGGAGAGCCACTTGTCCTCATTTGTTTTTTCTGTGGCTCGTAAAGATATTTTTTTTTTCTTTCGGGAATGCGGGAACGCCAGAAAACTTGTGTCAAGATGATTGTGTGACAGACGTACAGGGGTCATGTTCTCGCTGGAGATCGGCAGAGAATTCACTTTGGTGTTAAAAAGTGGAGAGGGAAAACTGGTCGGGCGTGCAAGTTAGTGCACACGTGGCAGGTCACTTCTTTTTTGCTGCATTCCAAGAGCTGGCAGCAGCTTTGCACTGCCGAGCAATGTGAACGACGTAGCATTTAGGTGGCAGGTGGTTCCACGCTCCTTCAGATTCCAGACGTCGAACATGTCCCCGTGCGAATGAGCCATTAGTAAATGTTGAAGTAAATAAAAATTGCGCGCACACGCTGCCATTTTCGACGCATGTTGCCGACCATAGGGAGCTGGAGCATAACTGTCAAAAGTGTTGTGTAGTGCTTGCTCTACAGTGTTGCGTGTTAAGCGTTTGCAAGATGCGAAGGCGCTACACGTTGCGGCAGCTCAGTGCACGAGGTCGCGACTTCGAATTCCGGTCGATGGGGACAGGCCACGAGACATGAGGTGGTCGAAACTAACATAACTAACAACAGCATAACTAACGTAAGTCCTCTACTAGGGCGCCCCTCATTGCGAACTGTGCAGCTTGGGGAGCTTACAGACCCAATAATTTAATTTCCAGGTGCCAGAGAGCAACACGAACCTCTGCTGCTGGAAATGCGTCCAGTGCGGCAGCAACCAATACGTGTACAGCGAGTACCGATGTGGCAACTGCGAAAGTGGCACTTGGCCCAACGCTACTCTCAACGGTCAGTGCACGTGTCCATACGACGTTTAGAAAGTTATACATAGGTGTTCTGTGGTTATACGGGTGACAGCCGGTGGAAAATGCACGTTTGCCTGTAGCTTGGCCTACTAGAAGGAACTGCGGAGGTAAGCTGTTAACATAATAAGAAACGAAGTTTCAGAGCTAGTTATAATAAACAGCGTGCACGATTTTACAAAATATTTGCTTGCACCGAGTCATTTTAAGCTGTCCACGTGTTCGTCATAGAATGTGATACCAACGTGCGTTCGCTGCTCTAATAACGCAGCTAAGCTATTCAACTATTATTTTGTTATGATGTTCACTGAAGTGAAGGGTTAATTAAGTCCTTAGCGGGGAAATTGGCCATCTTGGTTACGGCGCGTTCTTTTTTTTTTTTTTTTCGTGAGAAAGTCTGCCTGCGGAATTAATGTGGGCCTTCGGAAACTGGCAACAGTTTCAGGAGGTCCCTCTCCAAACTTGCGGCAGAGCACATTAGTCATTCAGTTATTTTACTGAAAGTCGTCTTTGTATAATGTGGGACAAAGCCAGGTGAAGCATCAATGAATTTTGCGAGAGAATTCGAAGACGAACGTTGCAAGAGTGGCGCAGGTATCGGGACCCCTACCAAGCGGATGCGCCTCGAGCACTGGCTTACTTCAACTCCGAAATCCCAGCATGCGTTGTGGTGTAAATGATGTAGGAGCTGATCAGCAAATATTAGTTAATCAGTTATTCCAAATTCGCTGACGTTCACCACCGCAATAGTAATTCTTTACGAAAAAGAGGACGTTATTATCTCTCCATTAATTGTACTGCCCTTAAGATTTTTCATTTTTCGCATTCGAAAAACAACGCATATTTTCACGCATATCGAGCATCACCGAGATGGGTTGATCACAACTCGACATACATTAACAGAATATTCACACATGTACCACACAACTTGCCTTTCTTTGGTGTTGTACTCGAGTGCAATAACAACTACTTGTCTGGGCTCCGGGACTAAATGTGGTCATCAGTGGCACTCAGTTTCAAGCGCACTCGTACATACCTATTAAAAGGACGGCACGACGACTTTGTTGTTTGCTGCGCAGGATGCGATCCCATACCGCAAAAGTACCTGCAGTGGACCGAATCGGCCGTCGTCGTGGTCATGGTCGTCTCGGCTCTAGCCCTGGCGACGGCGGCCTGCGTCAGTGCCGTCTACGTCCGCTACATCAACACGCCCCTCATCAAGGCCTCGTCGTGCGAGCTCAGCTTCGTCATCCTGGTCGGCATCATCGTGAGCCAGGCGAGCACGTTCGCCATCCTGGCCAAGCCGTCGCCCACGTCGTGCCTCATGGAGCGCCTGTTCCCCGTGCTTAGCGTCGCCGCCGTTCACGCCGCCATCTTCACAAAGACGAACCGCATCGCGCGGATCTTGGCCGTCAGCGAGAGGCGAATCTTTCAGCGGAGGCTACGGTTTATGAGCACCGCGGCCCAGCTGACGACGACTGGCATCCTCATCATGGGACAGGTCGTCATCACGGGCACCATGCTGGTCGTCCAAAGGCCCGGCACGGTCCTGTTCTACCCGGCAAGCAACCGGGCGGTCCTACTGTGCAACACGACCGAGCTGGCGAGCTTCCTGCCGCTGGCCTACGATTTCGTCCTCATCGCCATGTGCACGGTGTACGCGGTCAAGACGAGGAACGTGCCCGAGAACTTCAACGAGGCCAAGATGATCGGGTTCGCGATGTACTCGACGGTCGTCATCTGGGTCGCCTACATCGCCGTCTACATCGGCAACGAGGACAACCGCGAGCTGGCGCTGTGCCTCGCCATCAGCATCTCGTCCCTCAGCGTGCTCGTGCTGCTGTTCTTGCCGCGCGTCTACATCGTGCTCTTTCGGCCGGAGAAGAACAGGCGCAGTTCGTTTCTCACTTTCAGGCAGGACACGATGGAGGCCAAAGTGAACACAGTCTCCGGCACCGTGGCTCACGAGAACGGTGGCGCCGATTTGCCGCGATCGCACGACAGCGTTAGCTAGGACGAGTGTTGCGTGACATCGCTTTGACAGCGCGGACATTGCAGGCCAGGAGCGTATCCGAGGGGGTTGTGACGCAGAGGGTGGTTTGATCGCCAGTACCGCATCCGCTGATCTGCATTGTGATACCAGACACTAGAAGGTAAACTCTAGGTTTGTTCCAGAACACGCCTAAGAAATAAAGCTTAGGTTAAGCTAGTATTATACAAGCAGACGCCAAAGAAAAAAAAGTTTGAGTTAAGCTAGGATTATAAGACACGTTTTCGTAAATAACTTATTCACTTTGACAATGGTTGCTTTGCAGAAGATGATGCAAAAGTCAAATGAATGGCAATGGCAGATTTAAATGCTCAAAACAGCTACACTTCAATGGCAACAACAATTGGTCGAAGGTGGTTCATTCTTGTTGCCAATGCCAAGGTACATTCTTTGACAACATGCAATTAGCGAGTGCCAAACGTGTGGCGTATCCTGCCTTGTATCCCTCTCTGACATTAGTGTACTGGCTGCATGTGCTGTGCTGTCTTGTGCACTTCAATGCGTTGTCACGCATTGTCTCGTCATCATCCCATATGCACTAACTACCTCGTACGACAAGCATGTTGGACAATATTAGGAGCTGCCTTTCACATGAACTGTGTTATTGAAGCACTGTGTTCATGCAGCTCTCATGTAGCAAACTGTGCTTGTGCAACCGCATGTGGACAATGTGTAAATTTGTACAGTGAATGTACTTGGAACACGCAACTCAGCTGTGAATTTTTTCACAAGTGTCAGTGACTCGACCACAGGATCGCAATGGTGTTGTTCACTTCTACTGCATGGGGGAGACGACCTACTTTCTCTCCATGGCATGACCTTGAACACAGTGTTATGTGATCATGACACAGGTAGTGAAGGAAAGGTAATAAATATCGAATATAAAGACGCTGTGAAGAGCTGGAGATGTGCTACTTTTTACAAGTGGTGGTGAGCGATTCGTTGAACAGAAGGCACTATTTCTATGCCGCCATGTGCACATGCCTTTTTTTCCTGTTTTTCTTCCTTGCTCTCTTTTGTAATTGCTAGGGTGTAATCTACCATCATGTCTATCCAGTAAAAATTAAAAAGAACCAGCCCATTACCATCATAATCAACTGCATCATAATAAATTGCAGAGCAAGTGTTTTAGCAAGTTACGGCCGTTCAATATGGGCAAACATACAATGTCTGTTAAAATGTAGCCTGGTCTACAAAGTAAAAAGGGTATTTTTCTGGTCTCCTTTGGAAGGATGAGTCCCCAATGGACCAAACACTTTCACGTGGTGTGCAGAGACCACTCAGAGCACGTGGTGATGTGATCAAGCGCAAAGACGGGGCGAGCCAACATGGCCGTGGTTTTGTGTGCGCCGTCCTCCTACGCGCTTAGTGTTAAAGGTCGTGAAATCGCAAGTTTAGGAGACGCGTTGAAGTGAGAGGCAGATGAAGCGTTGGCTCCCCTACACCTGCAGCCTTCATAATAGCGTTTTCCCACTGCAAGCAACACTATCAGCCATGACAGAGTGGGTGCAAAAGCTTCGCTTCGTATGTGAAGAATCGCTGACACAGCACGAAACCATACCTTTGACCACCAACTCTCAAATTCAACAGTTTTTTTTTTGTCTTATTGAAGTTCATTTTTTCCGACTGCTTGATAATTTGCAAATTTTACAGCCCCTTCCTTGTAAGAGAAATCTATCGGCAACTGTACTTATTTGCACAAAAGAACAAAATTTCAATGTAACAAAATATAACAAAACCCAAGAGGCGAATGCCCCATGATCCCATGATACACTGACCGGCTCCGTTCTTACAATCGCTGCTGCTGCCGCACATGAGCACAGCTGTAAGTGCGGTGTCATAAGCCTTCAAAAAAAAAAAAAAAGAAAGGAGCCTGTACAGCACATGTGCATAAGCATCATGAATACCATTTTAACTCCAAACAATGCGACTGCATAGGAAGGTGTAATTCCCTCGTGAACAAAAAAGTACCAAAAATCCCATGAGGTGACCCACTCTATAGGGCAACTTCTTGTTTCTGTTGCCTCACCTATTTTTTATGACTGGTGCCATCACACCTGACCTTGTTGCTAAATGACGTCAGCAAATTTTTCTTCGTGGCATGACGTTACCATGTCAATGGCACCAGGTCCAGCATACCGAGACCAAGTGTCGCATCCAAGTTACAATATGCTTCTCAACTTCTACATATGCCATCCTTTTAGTGTGAGAAGTGTGCGTGGAGGTCCTAGAACTTCTGAAATATGCATTAGTGCTCTTTTAAACACCAGAAAATACCGTAGTCAAGCGAAACATGGGGAAAAGAAAAGTCTAAAAATGTCAAGTTCACCACGTCCCCTTGTAGATGATGTCACATTTACTTATCTATAGTGGTGCACTAAAAACACTTTGGGCCATATATGTGAGTGATAATTAAGCCATATATTATTATTATTCTAACTGCACGCTCAACCACATCAATACAATAATTATCTTACACTTCACAAGGAAAGTACACGTGTGATAGTGCTAGCCGAAGGCAAGTTAGAAAAGCACATCCCTTATTTACTGTGCAACCGATTTTACGCAAACGACAAACTGCATGCCAAGTGCTTCACCGTGCGAGTGTCATAAGCCTACAAAAAAAAAAGGAGCCTGTACAGCACATGTGCGTTAACATCATGAATACCATTTTAACTCCAAACAATGCGAATGCATAGGAAGGTGTAATTCCCTCGTGGACAAAAAAGTACCAAAAATCCCATGAGGTTACCTACTCTATAGGGCAACTTCTTGTTTCTTGCAAGATTGTCTATATCTGCTGAAGCACAAACTGCCTCAACCCAAGGCAGTAGAGATAAGAAAAACATGTGCAACATTGTTTGGAAGGCAGGTTGCGATAACCCCTTAGACATGCATAATCTTTTGAAGGCATACAGAATACAAAGGTAACATCATGAATCTTACAAAAGATTGACTTAAACACAGTTGCATGCATATGCTGCAAATATATTTAATTTCGTCCCCAACCTCATCTAGCAATGCACCCCCTAAAAACCACTGGTAAAACCAGCAGACAAAAGCTATGTAAACATTTACATCTATCAACAACAAACAAGATAAGTGCAACAGCGAGTTGCAATAAATAAAGGCTACATTGCACTCCTACGACTATATTCGTACACTATTCTATGCTGGCTGGGACCTTCTCCCATCACATTTTGCTACCACACTGTCACTTGGTCAATCACACTGCCTATCCAGCCTTCCCCCTTTCCCTCAACTTTGACACATCAAAATATAGCCCATGCCTTTATCCCTCTGCCTGGGTTACCTCACGGGATTTTACAGCACTACATCCATTGGGCAAGTTGGTAAGGAAGGGCACACAACACTTTCAGCATGTATTACCTGCATCAGGAATCCAATAAAGTCTCATGTACCAAATGCCGATGATAAAGCGAGAAATTTGCCTGCCAATTCAGCTTCACAGCAATACAAAGTGCCTTGGAGTGAAGTCGACAGAGCACCTATGAGATGTTAGAAATGTTGTTTCCACTACTTTGCTTTGAGCCAATAATTGTGCGGGCTTGTTTACATAAGAGATGTGAGTATTGCTTTATGTGGTTTTTCATGTGGGTTATGTGCTAACAGAATTGTGGCTCATGTGTTCAGGTGACACGTAAGGGCAGATTATTGGCACGAATGTACACTATGAACCATAACACGTGTTTTCAAATCTCCTGTCAACCACTTGACATTTTAAAAGCAAAGCAGTTTTGCACAAAATAAGCTTTCTTAAGGCTCTAATTACATAAAAGAAGACTGTACAGTCAAATAATATTGCACTTAGTATAAATGAAGTGATACACAACACGATATAAACAGCACTTACATCTCCACATGGCATAAGAGCAAAAGCATGCACAGAAGCATTACAGGCGGTTATCTTTCAGTACTTTCATGCACCGTTTGCTTGAAAAAAGAAAGCATTTACGCCCAACATTGTACACAGTCTGGCCAAACACAGTGAAATTTCCTAAACATACGTTTCTAATAACGGAATTCTATGGTATGTCCTACTTCCTAAAGGATAATGCAGAAAACACAAGGAATGTAGTTCTGATGCATTTTAGGCATGACATTGTCCAGTGTCGAGGTATGTCCAGTTTACAGCATCTCGTAATACTGACCAAAATGTGTTCCCACGCAATTATCGGTAGAGATACTTTGGCTTTGATGAACAATGTATTTATCATGCTGCAGGAAGTGGACGCCCCTTATGGCAATGACGCATAACCAAAGATACACTAGAAATGCATTCTATGTGGTTGTCGCAAGTGGCTACCGCTTAATACTATCGCAATACAAACTGCATAAGTCACACAAATTGCAGAAACTGTAGCCAGAGTTCGCAATTAAATAAAAAGCTAATGGGAGAGATTTCCAAATGCAATGTAGCAAGCAGTATGCACTACTGCTATGACTCATGCTAGCATGTTGACACTGTTAGATCTCAATGCAAATTGAAAGAGCAATATACTATAGGCCTAAGAATGAGGGTATTTAACAAACTAAACACTCTTTTAAAAAGTTTTGAGTGAAATTTAAATGAAAACAAAAGTCAGATGCTTAATCAGGAGACTGTAAATGTGTCCTCTAAATTAGTATAGCCATTTTCATAAGACTACGTCATGTCAACACATATATAGCTAATAAGGCTTTAACACTTCGAAATAATATTTGCCAGAAAGCCATAGTTTCACACTTTTGTAAGAGGCGTTAAACTGTGATAAATTCATCTTTCCCCGTTGTTACTCCAGTGTAAAAATAGAAATACAGTCCCACTTTGTACTCGCACTATGACTGATGAGTAGGCATGCACAATGTCCATGGTCCATGCACGTGTAAGCTACATGTGACTAAATTCTGTCCTTCAGCAAAATGTGCCAACCCCTCCATACTCAGGTGTGCATCAATCACACTGCACATCTGAACACAAAAGAGCCAAAAAGACACACAGCAAAGTGAAGGTGAACGCACACTTAGCTAGGCTGCTCAAACAAGAGTACAGAATATTCAATGCACAGAAACACTCAAGTTTAACCTTAAGTTAGATACTGACACACATGAGCATCTAGTAACAAAATGCAAGCCTTCAACTGGAGAGCCTAGTTTTCATTTTTCTGTTCTTCACATTTCCTTAATTTTAACACAACTAAACTGAATTGCCCAATGCGCCAGAACTTATCGGTTAGTTAACCATAAGCTTGAAGCTGGCTTTCCTCTAACACCACATAAGGAAGTGGAATACATTACGAGCCACCATAGTATTTCTATGAAATGAAATAAATTGCTTTGAGGGGGGAAAATTGCTTTCAATGGTCAAACAGTGTATCACAGCTAACAGGCAATCCAGGAAGGGTCACTGAAATCTCTTTACAATTGATAAAGAACAGGCTCACAAAACGATTCCACATAACAGGGCAAGGTGATAATTATAAGGAACAGTAATAGTACATAGCATGTCCTTTTTTGGTCAGGAAAAGGTGAAAAACAAGTTCAAGCAAACATGACAAACACAAAGTTTAGGTACAAGGAAAGCCCAGTACTTTTTTTTCTTTAGCTGGCAAAAGGCAGCTCACTGCCTAAGCTGCGATTCCCAAAGGAGCCGCTGGATCAAGATTCACACTCGCATGCCTTGTCCATGTGACTAATAATCAAGGCAGGGTAGTTCACTAAGTTCTGCAAACACTCACAAGTCTAACAGCAGAAGGATCGATTGGGGCATTCGACAGAGGCACAATAACATCTCCTTGCAAGGAATCATCAAGCACTAACAACAAGTACTAACAGTAGCTAGGCTAGGTTAGTGCCAGGAAAAAACACAACTAATCGCACCATTCCTCTCAAATTTGCCTGAATGTGACACAGTAAACACTTGCTATGCCTCAAAGAAGAAAACATACAGGCTGCTAAAACGAGCAGTATACTACCCGAGTTGGACATAATGACTCAAATCAGCAAAACAGATGTACTTGACACACAAGAACGAATGACAAAGTCGGAAGGACATCACAAAGGTAAGTTCTCTGCACCACAGATCTCTACGATGCGTGTGTGCACATGACAGAGTTGACACATGTTCTTTTAGAGTCTTTTGATGTGACACCTTACGATGAACTTCGGATGACGGGGTCCTTTCTACTGGAATCACCATTTGCAAGTGGCTTCTCACCATCCACCCCTGAAGCAGCAGGTTTTGTGGTCCCGTACGTCGAGCTCTTCTTAATCTCTGACAAACCGACCATCCAGTGAAGAACGGAGAGCACTGTAAGTGAAAAACATGCACAGCCACTTTAATACTAGTATCTGGATAAGTAACTTGCTATTTCTGAGCACTCAGGGATAATATTTCTACAACAGTCAGTGACTGGTCAATAATGCAGTCGGGATATGTGTCTCAAAAGAACCATGTGCACATGTGCTAATGGATTGCATTGTACGATTCTCTCTCTTCTTGCTTAGTGTCCTATATGCAGCTGCCACTTTGCTTATGCGCTACATGTTGTGAGCTTCGTCCTTCACGTGAGGGAAGGGGACTAACTGCTTTTGCAGTGCTAGCAATAATGATTTCTAAGAAGAAATTTACTTAGCCATCTCTGGCGCGCCTTCCCAGTTGTGACGTGCGTGCATTTGCAATCTCTAGGGTTGGCAAGCAGGTTCCCTGAGAAGGAGGTGGGGACAATACCTCTTGTAAACCTTTTTCAATGTCTCTGTTACTGTGTCCGTATTCATGTTGCAAGCTTCATTCTTCCCCACTACACTGGCCGATCTTGGCCACTACGAGTGTTTAGCACGTGACCACAGCATGTTTGCTGTTGCTAAATCACTGGGGTACAGCCTCTGCATCGTTACACAACCCTTGAGGAAACTAATCGCCTGGCAGTGCCAAGAGTCAGGATGAATGAGCAGCAGGCTACTGGGGGAGAAACTCGTTTTGTATGCTTCACTTGTTGCCGACTATATGCACCGTGCACCACCTGTAGAGCCACCGATGTAGGCCCCATTTGAGAACACCACTGCTACTGCCTGCCTTCTGCTGCAGAAACTGCTCTGTTAGGTAGGGCTCTTTGTCTGTGAAGTACGTGGAAGAATATGAGAATATCTTGCAATGCCAACAACAGAAAAACAATTGTGCTTCCCGACACGGGCAGTCTTTGGCCCACGAAAAGTTAAAATAACTCTTCCACACATGGTGCGACCGAACAACACTTGAGGAAGGTGTGCATGGTGGGTTTCTGTAAACGAATCCCAGAAGTCAGCATCAGTAGGGCAAGACTTTCAAGTAGGCTTTCCAATACCACACTGACATTCACAAGCACACTGCCCGTGTGCACTGGCCGCACCACATACTGCCTCTGTTAGCTATGTTAACCTTGACCGGGATAACAAATTAAATAGTAGTGGTTTGAAATTGTCGAATGGGGGTTGCTAACGAACGAATCAGGTAAGCACCTCTGATTCAACAGGCACAATGTCTCAGGAATAAGCTTTCTCTGTGGTTATAATGACCTTCATTGATTCAATGGGGAGACAAACCATTTTGTATTAAATTGAATCAACAACTATTAACTATGACCTTGGAGAGATGCACTTCGAGAAGCAATGCCACCGCTGAAGGGTTATGGGCTCACTTTCACTGAGCAAAGTGTTCGCACGAGTACCCTTACACCACGTTAAGAACTTCTAATATAATAATAATATTTGGGGTTTTACGTGCCAAAACCACTTTCTGATTATGAGGCATGCCGTAGTGGAGGACTCCGGAAATTTTGACCACCTGGGGTTCTTTAACGTGCACCTAAATCTAAGCACACGGGTGTTTTCGCATTTCGCCCCCATCGAAATGCGGCCGCCGTGGCCAGGATTCGATCCCGCGACCTCGTGCTCAGCAGCCCAACACCATAGCCACTGAGCTACCACGGCGGGTGTTAAGAACTTCTAATGAAAGGTTCTGTGTCCAAGAGAGCAGGCAGCGTACGAAGAAACAAAAGACAAACATGAAAAAGCTACTCACACAGGGCAATGAATGTGGAAAAGGCAACAACAGTGACCGTGCTGCCACTGGTGAGGACGGCGTAGAAGGCGTACAGACAGGGCACTGCAGCTATCACGCTCCAAAAGCACAGAACGAAGAGCGGCCAGATCCGTACTGGCAACTCCCTGACCGTTCCGGGGAACTTGCCCGTTTTGAGGTAGTCATCCATCTCGTTGTCCTGCACCAATCAAAGTCACACAGAGCAGAATAAATGCTTTTAGTCCCACACCACATGTTGGACACCTTCAGTATTGACAAATTCATGAAGAGAATCAAACGTCACTTTGCTTTGGACAGCAATAGTATTAAAAAAACATTCATTTTTCCACGTATCTATAGCCAGCCCAAGAAATGCGAAAATTAAAATAAAATCAAGTCAGGGTGCCGGTTATGCACGAATGTTACCTTATAGTCACTATTAATTTATTGAGGAGCACCTTCATGTGAGGCTTTACCAAATTGTAAAATTTGCACACAAAATGCCCTCCACATTGTTATAAAGATGGGCCACATTTTATCAGTGAAAAAATATGCCATGACTGGATATACGAAATAAAACTTGTAACAAAGTTGAGCAAGTTGGTAGAGATAATGGAAAGGCATGCATGCAAAGCACCAACATAAGAAGGACAGGCGTTTGTATTGTCTTACTCGTTCTTCTGATGCCCATTCTTTATGTGCCCGTCTTTTCATACCAGGAAAAATAAAACTGTTCTGGATCCTTTCTTTATTCCGGCATTGGTGCCATGTTTACTTCGGAAAGCTTTGAGCTTTATTTCATGCAGTCACAGTCCAGGTAGCAGAATTCGACATATCCATTTTACGTCCGACCCCATTCTAAATAAAAAATTAAAAACGCACGTGATTTTCCAGGTGATATGGAAGATGTTCCCTATACACAATAATTCCATATATCCGTGTTCAATTTATCAAGATTTCACTGAATATATGTGGGAAGTAGTACATGCAAATAATGTGCAAGCATGGTCTCTGCCACCCCCTTCTGTAACTCCCGAAAATCTATACTCAAGAGTAACAAATGCTTATACAGTAACAGCTATTATGGGCTCCTTCCAACTGCATTTGCAGAATCGTCAATGTTGCTGCTGTTAAGCTGTTCTGGAAATCTGGTGCAGCCTTAGTGAGAAAGCAGGTCTTTTGCTCGCCCTCTTGGTAGTTTTGTGACAGCCCATTCATCATTTCATTTGTGTCCAAGAGCACAGCATGAAGTGTTCAGTCTGCATTACGCGAGCATTAGCAGCAGCAAGGGGGAAGATCACAGTTCGCAACACTTGTGCAATGCATTTGCAACCACAGACTTCCTAACCAAACAAGGTCAACCTTAATCCAAGTGTGAAATGTTGACTTAAGTCAATTTAAATTTTAATGCAGCAGCAGCCGCTCCTAATACGATGCACCAGGAATGTGAACTTGCTTCAAGCAAAACTGAAGCTACAGACATTCAGTGCCATGGCAAGCATATTTTGGTTGCAGAAACATACCGTAACAGTCAATACATTGGCCACAAACTACACTGGACATACCTTTTCAACATAGAGATCGTAAAGAAACTTGGTGCACTGCTCATCAGAGTCCGTTGGCACATTGTCAAGTGGTACCCTTCGGAAATAAAGATCAGCCAGGAATGGGTGGCCATTGAGGACGGACTTGATCGTGGGCGGGTTAGGGGAGTGACGAAAGCCCACCTGCACATCGTACAAAGCTCGAGAACCTGCAACAACAAAGTGCAACTTGGAGTAAACATTTAACCAAGATAACTCTTCTTCCATCCCACATTAGGCAACAGTGCATGCGTGCTACACTTCTTCACACGGCAAGTGTCAAAATTCGTATTTTGCTCTACTTATTTGCTCTACTTACTTAGGCGCGTGCATGTGACGCTCTCCAAGACTGCACTATGCATACTCTCCCCACCCAACAAGGACTATCACTGGTGCTGGTGGGTGTGATCAGTCATGCCAGTCTTTCAACAGACACTAAATGCACAACAAAAAATTTGTTCCTGCAAGCAGAACAGTCTTTCAAGACTACAGTAGAATCTCGTTACAACGAACTTTGTGGGACTGCCGAATTTAATTCGTTAATTTGAATTATAGTACTACTGAAAAACCAATATTTTCATGTCAGTAATGTAACACAACAACAAAAATTACATACCTTTGTAGCAGATGCACGTGTTCATACATAAATAATAAACGAGAACGCTGGGCACAGTTTAACTACAACTTATTGCTTGCAGAAGTCTGTAATCTTCTTCTGGCGAGTAGACGGCAAGCGCTGCAGGACGAACGCCTCTACATCCTCGACCTTCCTCTGAATGTCATCGGAGACATCTTTACAGCCCCGAGGAATGATCGCGTCTTTTCTAGAAAACCTAAAACATTCGAGCTGGAAACAGTCTCTTCCTCTTCGTGTGTTGATTCAGTGTCAGCATCATCTTCGTCACTACTGCACTCTTCTTTCTCACACGCTTTATTAACGATGTCTTGGTCAGTGAGCTCTGCGGATGTAGCCGCCATGCTGTCACTGTCAAGGTAATCATCAAAGGTCACCGCAGTGTCGACAGGAAGCTTCTCGGTAAGCTCATTTCACAGTTCTGGGTTGAGCTCCTCTGTGTCCTCGCAGTCTTGTGGCGTAGGTGAAGCCTTCAAAAAGCCTGCTTTTCACCAGCAGTTGCTGATCGTGCTTGGCTTCACGTTCCCTTACGACTCTGTATGCATTTCTGCAGCTTGATGGATGTTTACCTGTCTGGGCAGCTTCAGTCGAATATTGATCAGGAAACACTGCACAAGACGCTTCCAAAATTCTGCTTTCACACATCTGATGATGCCCAGGTCCAAAGGTTGGAGCAAAGAAGTACAATTCGAGGGCATAAATTCAAGTTGCACATTGCTCAATCGCACATTCACGATATGCGCCAAGTAATTGTCAACGATGAGGAGAATTTTTCCGTCTTTCTTCTTCATTGTGTCATCGAGCTGCAGCAGCCGCTGAGTGAACAATTCTCACGTCATCCATGCTTTTTGTTGGCTCGGTAGTAGCAAGGCAACGAGACAATGTTTCTCAAGCAGCGAGGCTTAGCAGGCTTGCCAACATCTAGCGGCTTGAGTTGTTCCGTGCCCGTGGAGTTGCAGCAGAACAGAACCGATACACGGAGACATGATTTCTTTTGGCCCTTGCACCTGTCACCTTTGAAGTTAATTGTTTTATCAGCCAAAAGCTGATAAAAGAATGCCGTTTCATCGCCGTTTAAAACGTCGTCTGGAGAGAAAGACTTCATGATCTCTTGAAAGCGCTCGTTCCGCCAGGCAACCGCACTCTCGGCATCTGCTGCCTTTTCTTTGCCACAAGCAACCTAACACGCAACGCCATTCCTTTGCCGGAAGCGGTAAAGCCATCCGGCACTTGCATCGAAACCGGATGTGTCCAAGGCGGCCGCGAACTGAAGCACCTTCTTTTGAATGATCGGGCCTGACTAGGGCACATCGTTTTGTCTGGCATCCTTAAACCATGTGAGGATGGCGTCGCCGACGTTCTGGTAGTTGCCAAGCCGCAAGAGTTTTCTTGAGAGAGCCAGCTGCAACTCTCGATGCAATTTCATGATCTTTTCCCGATCCTTGAGCATCGTTGCCATTGTTGATGTGGGAATATCATGCTCCCTGCACAGGTCGACTTGATTTCTTCCAATATTCAGCTGCGTCAAAATATCCACTTTTTCTTAGAGCAAAAACTGGCGTCGTTTCTTTTTAATACGGGGGCCAGGAGAACTCATTATCAGCAAAGCGAATGCCACAACACAACCACAGCACCGATAACTTCGCAGCTCCTGTCAATTGCTATCAACATGGTGACACTAGGCCTACGACGTAGTAGGAGTCCGAACATGACCACACGCGACGCTCACGCTGATGCTGATGTCGATGCTGCTGGGGCTGTACCCGTTGAAACGGGTTCCCTAGCGCATCTGCAGATGATGATGATAGGTGTAAGCCTCAGAGATTCGGTACCGAAACTTCCACAGAACTTCGTAATAACGAAGCATCTTGGTGATTACGGGATTAAATTCCATACGTTATTCTGAAATATTCGGTAATCTGCAATTCGTAGTACTGAAAGTTCTTTACATTGAAAATATAGGCATTTTGGTGGGGATTTAAAAGAAATTCGTAAATCTTAAAAGTCTGTTAATGTGATGTTCGTAGTAACGAGATTTTACTGTATTTTCATTTTTTTGGCGGAAGGAAGTTGACTACTATCACTGAACAAACTGAATGGCAGACTTCGTGCAGGCGCCTCGGCGCTGGAACGTCAGCTGAACATCACACATCACAGACCCCAAAGTAAAAAAAGAGAAAGCTTTTTTTGTGCAAGAGTACATCCCAAATTCCTTGCAGGATGTAAAATACTCAAAAATGTCTGGAAAGCACCTTGGACGGAGTGATGGGCTAGTTGGCATTGATTATGCAACGTGTATAAAACAGACAGGCAAAGGCCCAAAGGTTATGGGCACACTGCAACAATGTTTAGCAAAAACAGCATGCACTGTGGTTGTAAGCCATTGCTCGATACAGTAAAAGTTTTGGCCCAAGAATGCTGATCAGGTGACTAGAAAAATCATAGAAGCATTTGAGATAAGTAGTAGAAGCAACAATTGTGTGAGCTACACATTTGTTTCCCTGTCAAAAAAAGTAAATCCTCTTTTTTCTTCTTTTTTCCTCGGTAGCAACATGTGAAAGATGGTTTTGCTTGCATGTAATGTTGTTTTTTTTCCCCCTTTTTGCTTCCTGTTGTATGCTGGTACATAATATGTATTGACCATGTGCACTAAACTATCAGTAGTTAGACTAGGTTGGCTGACCACGTGGGTACACGCCATTTTTTGCAGGCTTTGTATTCAAGTGCACTCAGACTAGTTGACAGTCACTCACACTCTTTCTCAAGCCCACTCGCGCTCACCAGCACTCACTCACATGCATACCATATATACTCATGTAAGGGCCGCACTTCTTTTTCTAGAATCTTGGCTCGGTGCGGCCCTGACACAAATCAGGCTGATGACAGCGCCCCTAAAGGTTCATACCGTTTCCGCAACTGTGGCAGAGAGTAAGAGTGGTGCAAATGACATAACGCTGTAGAAAATGACCTCAGATGCCTGCCCATCATCCCTGACCAGTGCTTACCCAAACAGCGCTCACACCTCTAGAGGCAAAATGCCACTGATCTGATTGGGAACACCGCCAACACAGCCGAGACGACAATGCGCCACACAAAGAAATAATGGCGCGGCGACGCTGGCCTGAGCAGCATCAAAAGAAAAGCAGCTAGCGTGATACAGTAGCAACAGAACTTCATTTTTTGGTAAGGTGTTTTCAATTTTTTTGCTAAATTTTGCCCTCCAATGTAGGGGTGCGGCCCTTATGCAAGCACACATGATATTCATGTCCACCCAAACTCACTGTCGCCAACTTTCATTCATACTCACGTTAACCAGCACTCACTACTGTTTCCACTCACGACCACTCATATCTCTTGTCACTCACTAACGCTCTGTTTCGTGCCTGTGTGGAGCAAGGATCAGGTACGAGTCAAGTGAACTCCTGAGTGAGTGTGCTGACTTACAATTGTTAGTAGTGCCTTGTCTTCCCTTTCTCTGTCATCTTGTGCACCCAATTTGAGCAACACGTCACATAATCCAGAACATTTGCTAAAAAGAAAGGTAGAGGGACAAACCTCTTTCCTTGAAGTGGCGTGTGCAGTACACAAAGCCTTTGGGCCTCGGAAGCAGGTGGTGCTTCAACTTTGGCAAGTTTTTCTTGGCCGCAAACTCCAGGCTGAGTTCATGCTTTGCCTTGCTAAACCGAGTTCCTTCCGAGAACATCAATAGCTGGTAAACAAGACAAGAAAAAGAAGAAAGGAAGCGAGATTAAACGTAAGCTTTACATTGTCTATTCTTGCATTCATGCGCAATCTTTCATGGAATATTTTCAGCCCTTGCAGCCCTTTTTGATGCTTTCATTCTCTGAAATGACTTTACCAGTTGTAGTCAGCTTCAATTGACTAATATTTATTTATTTATTTATTTATTTATTTATTTATTTATTCAAAAAAACCTCACAGGGTGCAGCAGGAGTATTGTGTGTATTATATATACAATACATATCTTCATAAGTGGAAGCATTACACAGAATGGAAAGAGGTAACTAGTATACTAATACTAATCATGAATATTACGAATACATACAAATACTAAAGTACATAAAACAGGGGGTTGTTACACAATAGTTAGCAAAATGCTATATATACTATTGGAATAGATGGTGACATACATAATGTAAAGGGATCATCACACTGTCAAATTTTACAAAAATAATGTAAGGGTACATCTCTGGGCACTGCCAAAAACAGAAGTTAGCCAGAAGCGTGCAGGTAATTAAGAGAAAAGTATGAGAGAAAGCAACCGTTCATAAAGAAATTATGTCCACAGCTTGCTTGAATACACTAGCTTTCAAAGCTTCTTCGTCGTCAGACCAGCCATGGAAGCTGGCCGATTCGGAAGTTCAGCAAGATGAATCGTCACTCTCCGCAAGCCGTAAAAGCGCAAGTTGATGATGCAAAGCACCACTCATTTCTTCTGAGCGATTGTGATTCAAATTCACGGGCACGCATGTCAAAGCGGTACGTTGGCTGTGGGTGGCCTGACATCAAGTGACTTCCAGTCGACTCTTTCAATTTTTGCAGAGGAGAGATCACTGCTCCATGGAGTGGATCTAGAGGCAGAGCTGCTCTCGATCCGACAATAAAAGAAACAGTAGACACTCCTCAATCTCCCAACGAAATATACTTTCTCGGCAAGGAGCAGAAAAGCTACTACCAGAAGTGCTCTGAATCTGCCATTGGAATTCACCGTTAAAGAGCCATTTCTTTCTATTTTTCACTGTGCGTAGCAATCTGTAGAACCATGGTTTAGATAAGTGCATTCTAAACAAGATACGTGGTATGTGCGCCTGAACCAGCTCAGTTACCGTATTTGCTCACATAATGATCGCACTTTTTTGTTAAAAATATATGCAAATTCAGGGGTGCTATCATTACGCGGGTTAAATTTCTCACGAAAAGAAACTTTTTTTTTTTTTTCATCCCACATTTGCTGCGGGATGACAAGCAGGCGGCTGCCGCTGTCAGTGCGGGGCACCAAAACAAAAATGGCGGCCAGCGGAGCAAGCCGAACGCGCTGAACGCAATTATTTTTCTTCTCGTGAGTACATTACACACATTGAAACAGTTTCTTCCATATCAGTAATGAACAATCCCATTAATATCGGCAAGTATGCGACAATAATGTAGCCATGTCCGCTTTGATGGGGACAGAAACAGAGATGGGTGTGCTTAGCTGCCAGTGAAATAGAAACACATGGCGGGCATGCCGCGGAAACTGCGGCATTTGTCTTCACTGCTATCCTAATATGGCACGTTTCCGCTAAAGGTGGGCGAATGTCTTAGCTGTGTTACAAGCGTCAGCGTATGAATAGGGTACATTTCTAACATATCAGCGTAAACGTGGCGAGTATCGTTGCCGCTCGCAATTTGTTATGTGCCCACAAGTGCAGAGGAGAGAAATCGAAAGGCGCCCTTGTATGTTGTTGTTGTTGACCAAAACCATAATGAGCCTGCAAATAATAAAGCCGAGGCAAGTTTGGTTGTAGCTTTCTTTTTCACGGAAGTGCGGAAAGTGATGAAAGGAATTAAATGGGGCATCTGCTTAAGAATGTTGGATGCGTGCAGACTGCTTGATATGTCTTCAAGAGCCGTTCGCGTAGCATTCGACAGATGGTAAGCGCGATCATCATTAGCTAGACTTGGCACACAACATATCGTTGCGACAAGTTCAGGGTGCGATCATTACAAGGGAAAGAAAAAAAAAAGAATTTTGAAGACAAAATTCAGGGGTGCGATCATTACGAGAGTGTGATCATTATGCGAGTAAATATGGTAGCTTTTGTTGGAAAAGAGACCAGTTTTCTGTGAGTGAGCGAGAGGACAACGATGGAAGGAAGGATTTGCAAAAGATTTCAAAGCCCTGGTTAATAGGGTCAAACTTTGCTTTGTTATAGCTGAGAATATGTTTTTGTACAATGTTACATAAACAGGCAGGTATCTCAAATACAATAGACAGAAGCAAGATGTCACAAAACCCAGTGTTATGATTTAAAGAGCTTACGTTATCAGATGCAGATGTGAAAATGAGATCTAAAATGCTTGCTTGATGTGTGGCTTCATAAAGAAGTTGAGTAAGTGAGAAGTCAAGGGTCAGTTGAACGTAATCATGAGTGCTACTTGAGCGTGACATTAGGTCATTCCAATAGCAGACATACTACAATGCCTCTGGACAACGCAAGAATTAAATAAATTGCTCTACTCCTAGTGCGGCGGTACTATTAGCAGAGCTGTGGCACTTAGCCCCACAGTCAACAGAGAATATACTTCTTTTGCTTACCTAAAAAGTTGCACTAAAGAATCCTTCATGTGTGTGGGCAATGATGACAGGCACACTTTTATTCAAGTCTTTGGAACCCACTTGCTTCAGCTTTTAAGCAAAGTCTCATGCTAATTTTTCGCACCTTTCCCGCAGTTTTCAACTTCACACACAATACATTTTTTTCTTTGGAACACGTAAGAACACCAGTATGACCTTCAAGTGACCGGGAGCACAGATGTTACAACCTAACTAAGTATGAAGTTGATCGCTTTAATCCTTCGCAGATATAACTGGCATTACTAGTAAAAACACAGCATTTTACCCCATCTTCCCATACAAGTGTCTGAATGGCAACCTTAGCTATTGCCATCATTGTGAGCTCTGCACAACTGTCCCTGCCTAACCAAAACACCACACGATTTAATCTGAAATCTACCAAGCAGCATTGCAGTTCTGTTTACACATGAAGGCAGCTCAAACAGCAATCCTTCTGATATCTGTAGCACATTCCTGCAGCCAATGGCTCATTAACTAACCAGGATCTTGTCCTTGTAATCGAGCAGCTTATCCAGCTTTCCGCCGATGGTCTGAGAGTCCTTCTCCCAGCTTCTCTCGAGAAAAATATGCTCTGACAAGGCCCAGTTCCAGCCAATGATAGGAACGTACATCAACGACTTCTTGGCAAAGGTCTTTGCGTTCTGCAAAAGAGAATGAGAGAAAGGCAATGTTCTTGTCGCCACTTACCATCATCATGTGCTTGCAGGTACGCCACCAAAGTAACCGAGTGAGCATAAATGTCACCAAATTGCATCAAATTGCAGGCATGATCGAAACGTATTGTGGGAATACTTAGTTTGTCATGGCTTGCAAATGGCACCAGAGAATACGAAGGATAAAGGACAGCGACATGACCACCAACGCACACTAACAAATTAAAACTTCTTTTCAGAAAGTACAAAATAAATTCTAGCTTAAAGGTGATAGGCTGGAGACACGCATCAGCAAAAGGGGGCACAATAGAAAGCATAACCAAGCCTACAACACATGCATGCTGAATTCCAATAAGAATCACAAATCCTTTAAATCACAATCACAACGAATCATAATTTGAATTGCAAAACACAATGCTTCTTGCAAATCTCTAATCTCCACAGCTTCTCTAGTCAATCAATTAGTAGATCTGCACAACACTAGCTTTTTTCTAATAATGGTACACACTGCCGCCCCTACAGCGCAAGCCTAGATGACCAGAGATAACTATTGTTTTATTGTTGCTGTGCTTGGCTAGCGTATGTTGCACTGCATGACAGAGGAATAGCACATGACACATCATCTTGTTGTTTCCTCTGTTATTCATGTTCTGGTACTACGCAAATATGGCACACTACCGCAAGTGTCTATGGTACACAAATACCAAAGCAACATACAGCCTTTGTTGCACAATTTTCATGCAAATCGCAAACAAGAATTGCTGCAGCCTTTCCAGCATTAAAAGAAAAAGTGTGCCATACTCCTTCATTGCACACGCACCCCTGTGTTCTTGTTATGCTCGGGAAGAAGGTGTTCTCTTCTAATAGTGACAACATTTCCTGTTGACGAGAACAAGCTCTCACTTGACACTTGGGTTGCTGGCACTGACAGGTGTGGCCGAGCTAGCTTGGACAGTGATGGGTACTTGACTTTGCCGAAGTTCTTCCACCACAGAAGAGGATTCTCCAAGTGGGGCCGAACAGGTGTATGGAGACACTCCTCCACCTCCTCCGTCAGTTGCTGGGAACCAGTGCTTGAAGTGATGGTGGAGGCCAAAGTTCCAAAATCATTCCACAAATCACTAGAGACAGCTTGTGCAGGTGCACTGGACTCTTCCTTGTCTCTCCCCTGAGGCAGGCTCTTCTCCACAGCAGAGCAGAGTAGATTTTTTCAGCCACCATTTCTCACTTGTGGTGTTGTAACAGACTGCTTTAAATCAGAAGTCCAATGAAGTGCTCAAGGCACATGTCACCTGCAATTTTATGTCCACAAACCTGGACTTCATGGTATGAAGGAGGTTTCCTGCAAATACTCCCGACAACTCTGCTGTTGCTGAGTGAGCAGAAGTTTCATGCAGTGCACTATTGGCACCACTTGCGAAAAAGTTGGGTGCTTTTCGCAGCAAGATTCTCTTGTTGTATCGTCAACGCATTTCGGCATTGATGTGATGGATGCCATCAGATGCCATTCACTTGAGGTTAGGCTTTCCATGTGTCCTGTTCTGACAGGTTCAACGAAACTGGCAGACGGAGCTTTAAGAGGCGAGACATCATTTCATATTCACTGTTCCATCATGTTGCGACATCCTGAATCACTTCAAGGGGCTCTAAGCCTATGCTAACTTGAACCTCTTTGAGGTGCTGGCCTGGGAACTCCTCTTGTAGTGCCCTACAATTGCTCAGGCCTTGAGATGACGAGTGTTGAGATGAAGAGATGACGTGTGTTTAGCGCATTCACTGTCCCCTAATCTCCGCCGGGACAGACACTGCCACTAAAGGTGTCACTATTGGGGTCACTATATGGGTAAGGCGCGTGCATGCTGAATGGTCAAATTCAAATTGACAAAAGTATGGATTCATAGAAATCTATGGGAGCTGGCTGGGATTCTTCCCCAACCGAAAAATTGAATTAACAGGAGTCAAATTAATGAAAGTGTACTATATAAAGTTCATTATCTCATATTTCTGGACTTCTTTTTCACCTTGCATGGCACCAGCCCTGGAGCCTTCGTGGGTGCTCGGACCCTGACTTAACAATAGTACCCTGACCATTCTGTCATGTAATAAAAATGAATAAGGCACTAAAAGTCCCATACATCACTTGATCGAATAGCAAGAAAGAACTGCTCTACTGATGCTATCATACTGTTTTATAATTAATTTCACAAACCTTACCAAACCGTGTCACAAAGAAATGTGGTAATTAGAAAAGAGCATTCAAATCTTGAGAGGTAAACATACAGCAGCTCCACCTTGAGCAATCATCAGGACCTCTCTGACATTTGTGAAGCCCACAGGCATAGTGTCCAAGCCATCAATGACAGTGAATAGCTGCTTAAAAGTCCATAACACAATTTCTGAATCATTTGGATGCATGTAATCAATGTCACTACTATCAGCATTGGCCTGGTACCACACTTGCAGGAGCACATGATGGTGCAGGAAAACACTGAATGAGTCGGAACATGAAAAGCTTAGATAAGCAAGCGCATTCTCAAATAAACCTCACATGCCGTTTCAATAGTAAAGCCAAAAAGACAAGAAAGTAAAGCCTGCTGCTGCACTCAAGACGGAGGCATTTAAAGGCATACTAAAAGAGCAACAAAGCCAGCCAATCAAACAAGCCAGAAAGGTCAGCTGCTGCTCAACGGCTGCTCTGTGCAAAAAGCATTGGCAGATTTACCACGATATTCCATTGTGTTTTGTGGGTGTGTTTGTCATTCCTTTATACACGTACAGCTCGGTGGGTAGATGAAAGATATACAGCCACAATGAAAAGAATAAAATGAAAACATACGAATACATAAAGAATTCTTTTTTCACGTATTCAGAAAAATTGACAAAAAAAAACAGGTGGACTCCCGGTGCAGTTCAACGTACCGCAAGCATCTTGAACTGGTCGCAGACCATCCAGCAGACCAGCCAGTCGACTTCGTAGGAGTGATTCATGACGCACATGTGGTGATCCTTCAGGAGGGCATCTAGGTCTTCATCTGTGCCCCACACTTTGATGCGGCTCCCGGACCACCACTGAGCCATGGCCACCACCTCTGCAACCAGATGGAGGATTTAAGTGACCTTGGAGCATTAATAGATTGATTATTTATATGATTTGTGGGGTTTCAGTCCCAAAGTTGGTCTAACTTCTAAACTATCTTTGATGCTATCCATTTTATTTTCAAGGTTTTCTGGAGTGATAAGGTTATATTTAGTGACACTCGGGCTACAACTACATCATAGAATTGCAAGATGAAGTTTTTTTTTTTTTTTTACGCACTGTACTACCACAACAATATCAGCTTACATTGTGAAACTTACTTGCTACCCACATAAGGACGTCTTCGAGGACTATCCCTCTCACGGACTTCTTCGACGTGAAGCTACGCTTCTCTGTCACCTTTGGTTAGGAGTTGCCTTCACAAAGGCATAACTTTACATTAATTGGAGTGACTGACAGTGCAGCATGCAAGGTCTGCGGCACCGAGGAGAACATCGACCACCTGCTGTGCCACTGTCCACGATATGCCCCAGAGAGACAAGAACTTGCCAGAGCTTTCCAAAAACTGGACAATCGGCCGCTTTCTGTGCAGGTGCTGCTGGAACACCGCCCACATCACCTGTCGGCCCATAAAGCGGTGAAGGCGCTTTTGTGCTTCTTAAGAACGACGAGCTTGTGCGACTATCTGTGACTACTAATGCCATTTCTATGAGACCACACGCGTCAGCAAACTCACCACAACTTCCTTCTTTCCTTCCCTCCTCTCTCTCCCTGTGATATTTGTTTTCCCCTTTCCCATTCCCCCGTGTAGGGTAGCCGATCGGACGTTATTCTGGTTAACCTCCCTGCCTTCTGCTTTTCTCTTTCCTCTTCCTCCTCCTAATCCCTCTCAAGTTGTAAGCCCATACTTTGCACAAACGAAGCTGTTCCAGCACTCTTCTTTTCCTTGTTCAGTCAGTGACTTGCCCAGTGCTACTGTAGAGTTTATTTATGTTGGTGCTTTTTAACACTGTCTAGTAACACCTTAACCCTCCCCTACTTGGGCAGCTCTTGCTGCCTACAGTATATGTAAATAAATAAAATAAATGAAATTTATAAATCTAATCAATAAATACACGAATGCTTTTGCATTCCACCCTCATTCGAATGCAGCTGTCGCAGTTGGGAATCAAGCCCATGACCATGTGCTCAGCAGCAGAACACCATAACCACTAAGCCACTGCAGGAGGTGGAAAAAGCAATTCTCTCATGAAAACTTATTCCAAGATATTTTGCCAGCAATATTCTTATTTAATCCTTTGCAAACCCCAGCTTTTCAATACATTTTAGCTGAATTACACAAACCAAGAATCTAGTTTGCTAAAGCACCGTGTTGTGTGACCTGTCTGCAAGATTCCCAGGCTTGTGAAGCAAATGCACAAAAAATGTACGTGTGTGGGGAGTAAAGGCAAACTGAGTGAAAGCTACGCTGCAAAAGGCTGTTCACTTTTGCATATATAACGCCATCACCTTAGCATTCTTGTCACACCAAGAGAAAATACAAGTTGTTAAAGGGACTGACAACCAATTTTCATGGTGCCCATATTTTTTTAGTGCAATGGAAAGCTTACCAGTCAGCATGTCTAATCATGAAGTAGTAACGCAGAAAACGCCATGGAACATATATCAGAATTTTTCGAACTGCAGTGAGGATGCAGTTGTTCATTGGGAGCATACGGAAGATAGTGACAGGTGAGCGCAATAGGAATTATATGTAGGCATTAGTCGGAGGCAGATGACAAGTGCAGCCGTAAATGTCAGAAGTATTATTTTATTTATGAAGTTAATGTTCCTGCGATTCATGTTTCCAAAGTGTTAAACACATCTGTGATAATAGCTACATGTTTTCGTGGTTTCCTGTTCAGCTGCTTTGGTATTCAACCAATCAAAACGAAACCAATCAGATTGTAAACGAAACAACGCTTTCACACATGATACGCAGTTCAGTCTGTTGCCGTAGCCATGTGTGCGCTTTTATTTCCAAAGCATAGCATAAAGTGCGATTGTCTAATACTATACTAACTGCAATAATATACTAAATGCAATTCTAAGCAATAATTATGCTGTATTTGATAATGGCTGACTTACATACAGTAATCTCATAGAATACATCCTATGTACCAAGATTTCACTGCCAGGCCTCGCCACTTACTGGTTTGTGATACTTTCTTTGCCAATTTAAAATTATCCCTACTTAAATCGCAAACAGCGTGCTGGATTCTATAATTATAAACTATGGTCATTTCACTTCTATCAACATCTCACAACACATTCTGGCCAGTTGTCAGTCCCTTTAAGACAGAGCTACATGTGCGTCAGACACAAACCAATAAGCACATATATATTAAATTTAGCAGGTTCCATTTTTAGGCCATTTATGCTCTCACTCATTCATACCTTGAATGTTTCTGAACACATTAACTATATGTAGTTCATACTTTACCAGTGTAGGTAAACAATCTGGAGCGTTATGTTCCAGACTGCTCTCATATAATGATGTAAAGCATCATTTCAATGTATTGGCTAGACTGAAACAACACGATCTGCTCAAAAAAAAGTAAGTGATTAATGTAGATTAACGTCTCTAAGTGCCACAGGTGTAATGAAAGACACCATAGCAGAGGGCCTATGATTAACTCTGACCACGCGGTATTCTTTAACATGCAGTAAGTTTTCATGTGACCCTAATGAAATGCAGCTGTGGCAGCCAGGTATTAAACCCACAACCTCACTTTCAGCAGCAGGGTGCCATAGCCAATGAGCCACCCGGCAAACCACCCAAAGAAGGCCTGTTAATTTCACTATGAAAACTGCAAGATACACAGACAAGTGAAAAGACAACACAACTGTGGATGCCATCTTGGTCATTCATGCCTTTCACGCTGCTTTCAGGGAACCTAACTGAAGAGGCTAAGCTAAAATGTTATTTACATATTGAATATATGGCACCAGTACACCGAAAAGTTCCTGGCGACACTTTTAGTCAAGTGATTTGTCAATGCGAAATAAAAAAAGAGTTTGCAGTGATACAGCAGCAAGTGCAACAAAAGTTGCTCATCAAATAGCAGCATGCAAAAACAAGTGCTGTAATACAAAAGAGAGGTACACAGTACTGACTTCAAACTGACTTGGAATTCAGATTAAAGTCGGAACCATGCAACTGATTTGAAAGTCAGTGCTATTTTTGTCTCTTCAGTTACATTCATTGTTTTATACGATGTTAATGGTACTGAATAACCAGCTATCGCAAATTTCTACTCTAGAAAAGTCACTCACGTGCCCAGGAGCCGTAGATCAGGTAGTAATTGATGCGGCGATACCAGTGCCACGAGAAGGGCCGCACCAGGCAGTAGGCAACCACTTGGAATACATTGAGCACAAGGCCACTCGATAGGAACACCAAAGTGAGGAACGTGTGGCACAGGACATTCGTTTTGACAGCAGCCCAGAGTCGTTGCAGCATCGTGGATTGCTCCTTCTCCTTCCTGCAGCCATGAAAGTGAAAAAATTTACCGCTTAGCTGGCGTTCATTTTCAAACATCTTAAGAGCCTTTCGACTCCTTAGTACTTAGTGCCACACGGGCACACATAAAAATGACACTAACTGCCCAATGCCTAAGGGACACTGAAGAGAAACACTAAATCAGTTTAAACTGATAAAGTATTCTTTAAAAACTCTATTATGGTTACTTCATAGTAATAGGTTCAATAATTAAAGGAGAAAATTATTGTCAAAATTTTGTTTTTTGGATTCTTGCACCAAAAGCCCAATGTCAATATGTTGCTTGACATCACGGATTTCAAAGTATTTTTTCACATTTGGACCACACTAGCCCACAAAATCTTTGCCTTTTTTATAACACAATGTAGTCCATCTTTGCCAATTAAGAATTAACTAGGCCCGAGCAGAAGCTGTCAAAATCCGAGATGTCATGGCAAAGCTGATGTGGAAACTTCAACACGAAGTAGCCACCCATCCTTTCTTTTTGTGCCTTTTCTGGCAAACCAAGTGTCTTCTCACGGTAAAATTGGTGTTTGGGGGGATGGTAAAAAAGCAATTTTTACTAATACAGGTGAAATCATTTTTTTCTTCAGCGTCCTTTAAAGATTGATGCCATTTGGGCACTGCCACATGGGCATACTTAATGGGTACTTAATGGCATCAAAGCTTAATGCCACTTTCAGCATAACACATTCTTGTAGTTCTGTGTCCTAATCATGTTATTGAAGCATATCATCTCAGAAAATTAGTCATTACGATAATTTTCTGGAAAAAGTGGAAGAGCCCTCAAGGAGTTAATAAAACTACAAAAATAAAAGCAAGCACAACCATCGAGAAAAAGAAGACCACGCCAAAGGCAAAACCATTTCAGACCATGCCATAGTGCAGCGGTGCCATACTAAAAAAGTAAAAACTGCACAATATAACTTTTTTACAATATAACATTTTGGGGGGAAATTAGTTGAGCTTAAATACTTTTCCAGAAGCCTAAGACTGAATTTTCAAAACATAATGGATAAAAATGCAAAGTGAATCAGAAAACACCTCATCGGAAGCTTAGGCACTTCATAATAAGGAAAGGGGGATGGGGATACTTGCTATGTATATAGTGTTACACCTAATATGCTAATCAGCCTTTTATGTCTTCCCAAGACCCCTTGTATATTATATTGCACATTGTTTTCAACCTTTGCAAACATTAACTAGGAAGCTATTACATAACATATATTCCCCTCAGATACGATGTCTGAAGAATGAAAAAGTGCATGAAAGTGGTTTCATCCTATTCTTTCCACAGTTTATGAGAAAACTGGCACAAATTTTCTCTGTACATTGTGTCATCACAGACGATGAAGAGCAATCATGAAGAGTGTTTCAAATGCCTTAAGTTGACATTAAAACGCAGGATGTAGCCTCAACACGGTGACCTACCACACAATGGTGCATGTTCATCAGTATGTTTATGCAAAGAAAAGCAATTTTTACCATACCAAACATAACAAGACAGTTACTTTGTCTACATACTTGGAGACGCTGCTTCTAGCATCTAAAAGTGGTGTTTCAACAAACAAAAAAAAATGGGTTTTGTCTGTTCATAACATAAAAAAATTGATGAAAGACGTTAGTCCCTAAGCTGTCTTCATGCATCAGGAGGTTATGAGAGCTCATACCACTGCTGTTGAAGCAGAAAAAACATCACATGAATTCATCCTAATTGCACCGCACAGACAAATGAGATATCTTTCTCCTGTACTTGCAGTCTCAAGTGAGGAGTAATAATCTTGGCCGAGTCAGATACATAGTAAAAAATGGTCCAGGTAAATGCCTAAAAGTATAAAAAAAATAAAAATGTCAATTCCGGGTTCTTATAACAGTCGACCTAGCAAGAGAGAGCTTTATGTAAACACTCTTTATATCAAGGAAAAGGGCTGATTAATAAGCTCATAAGTATGAAGTGGAGACAGCAGAAAACTTGTAATTTACTCAGTTACCAAACTCTCGAAAAGCGATCAAGAGATTTTAACACCAATACTCGAAGAGCTCTGCACTGATATGGCTGAGCAAGCAAAATCAGTGAAGTGTTGTATTTTTAGAACAAGCAGACAGAGGTCTTTGAACCTAGAACAGGTGAGATAGGGGTCTTGCCCAAACATAGTACATGATAAAATTATGCAGTTCTTTGAATTACTAACGCCGTCAAAGACTGGCCTTTTGCCAAGGTGCAACAGTGGTCTGTTAAAAATGCAGTTAACCTTCAACAAGAATTGGGAACAGTATTTGCTTCAAAGGTCACATATACAACTGGTCCAAGTGAACAGCACGTAAAATTACGTAAGTGTCCCATTAGCTACGAAAGGAGGCGATCGTGCAAGCCAGATGACAGTGTGTTTTTGTGGCAACGAGACAATTTTTACGCCACTTCATCTATAAAGAAAGTAATGATGTTAATTTGATGACAATGTATATTTATGCAAATCTCCAAAATAAGATAGCTGGAAGTAAGGGTTTGTTTTGCCTACATATTACAAACGCTGTCGTTGCCTACATACTGTCTTTATTTTTTACATACCAAGCAATATAACTACTTATCTACTAAACTAGTATGTGTTGCTTTGTGTGTGTCACATACAAAACATTCAATGACAGTACATTTCTCCAAGACTAACGAGACCACATGTTTTATTTTGCAGTAAACAGATGAGCCCCTGTCAGCATATTAAACATCGCGTAGCAGTCCTTGATATGCCCTTCCCACTGACACTGCACTCAGCAAACACTGAAGACAGTGAGGGAACAGCTTCTATAGATCGTCACTGTGCTTTGGCTACATACTTGCAAACAGAATGCTTAAAAATATCAAATGCCAATTCTCCCACTTCCCCTTCACTTTAATGACTAACCCTGCATTCCATTATGTCGGTGGGAAAGTGCAAACCCAGCTGTTTGTCAATCATGTCAGAGAAGTTGTTGCTTTAGATATCACTACACCGAATAAAATGCACCGGCACAAACTGAAACTGGAGCACTGAAATAAGAAAGCCATTTTTCGTAACGCCAGTGGCTACATTAAAGAAGTTAAGGGCAGCGCGATGGGAGCGCTACTGGCTGAGACCTCGGCACAATGTGTTTCAACTTTCAACAAATTCAAGACATCCTTGTTCCTCATCATTCCTTTTGACATAGAAATGAAAAGTAAATATTACTTTAGAAGATCGTGCTGCTCCCAAAACATTTTATGTCAGCAAGTAAGTCAACACAGTCACTGACTTCAATCATAAGCAATAAGAGTTCTGCATAAGTTATTTACCGACAGCTTATCAAGATGGCAACAGTATTACAGCTTATCAAGATGGCAACAGTATTGCTCGTCCCATGTTGATGTCATAAGCGGAAAGTACAGAGTATACAGCAGAAAAATCATCTGCAAGGTGGATTCAAATGGGTCGCAAAGCTTTGGGCTAAAAGTGGTCCAAAACCTACTGTCTCTGGCATCAACAAGGGCAGTTGTAGGAGATCTTCTTGAAGAGCAGCTAGATGATAAGGCCACAACCATTGCTAAAGAAAATTTTGAAGAATTTTTTTTAAATTAAAAACAAGACAACACAACTTTCACTCAAACAAAATCAAATTCCTAATCAAATTTATTTAGGTGTGGTAAAGAAAGAAAAGATAGTATGCTTTCACTTTATCATTAAAAAGAAATACCTCTTTTTCAGAGCCTGCTAGAAAGAAATGGCATTCATGACACTATCAATACCAATGCAATGCAGCTCTTGTATTGTGCAGATTGGTGCACTCAAAGTTTGCCTGCCACTAATGCCTCCCCCCCTCTCCCCCCCTCCACCCTCACATGTGTAGTTGTTTTTTTTTTTTTTTTTGCTCATCAACGTTTGTCTGCATCCTGGTGGCGAGTTGTGTTTCATCGTGGGTAACGTATTCAATGAAAATGAGTGAGAGGACCACCAGACAAAATTGTTACTTGGGGACAATGCAACCAGCACTCAACACCCAATGCTTTCTTCGGTACGGAAAGATATTATGCTCTGTACATGGGTGAAAACTGTGCCACTCATATGGATGGTGTTGCGCTGCATCGCTTTCTGCGCTAAAAGATCGAACAACTATCCAGTCGATTTGGGAAACATGTGGGAAGTACTGCCTTAATAGGCCAACAAAATAAACCTCACACCTTTGTCAACAAAAATAATGTCAACTTTTTTTTTTTTACGGACACGGCGTTACTTTCTCTTATGTTCTGTCGGAAGAGTTCCCTCATCACAGAGATCCATGGCGCTACGCCTTAGGAACCAACTGCTGGTGCACCACCACTTTTGAACATATATGTGTAGGGTGGCTACTATGGGCTTCTATGGAAGCTTCGCTACCAGGTATATGCATCTACCTTGTCATCGGTTGAAGGACACGGATGCCCAGTGTGCATTCCACTCTTTAGTATTGCTTTCCGGAAAAAAACTACACAATACTCTGTCGCGCCGTTTTGTGCACGTAAACAAGGTGCCCCAGGAGAACGTACGACACAAGTTTCGCTCGGATTCGTGCAAAACAAAATACCAATAAGCGACGAAGCTGCCCTTCGGCGAAGAGCGACAGCGAAGAAAGCAAGGCACGAGAACCATCCCACACATGGGAGGCACTGTACGCAGCTAGGCATTCGACAAGCGCAACCCAGTATCGACCGCGGCCTTTGAACAGCTGGACCCGCGCTTATCTAACCCCAGCGCGCATCTTGCTGCCTCGACGCCCGCGAAAGAAACGTGTCACCCCGACCACCGCTTCTCCGCGTTCGCGAAAAGTGCACGCGACCGCGCAACCGGATGCGACCCCATGGACTTCTCCAATCTGAAGAATCGCACCATGCCACTTCTCTCTGCAGTGGCCTCAGCCGGAGGCGCATGTATAACGTGCAGCAAAGAAAAGAAAAGAAGTGGGGGGGAGGGGGGTCACACGCGTCCACTCACACAAGAGAGAGAGAGAGAGAGACAGAGGCTCGCGTGCACACACCCACGCACAAGTGTCACGCTGCCGTTCCTTATCAGGTATACGCACGGCCCCGGCGATAAGTCAGGTGGTGATGCCCCGACCGACGCCGCGCGCGGTATCAACGGCCCGCTTGGAAGGTCGTGTACCCTCTCAGAGAAACTGCTTGACCCCACCGCGCGGCGAGGGGCCGTGTGCAGTGACGCAGACAGCGGGCTTTCGGTCACCGTTAAGCTAACTGAGAGGCGACGGAAACAATCACAACGAGAAATGGGGCAACAAGTCACGGCTGCTGGAGCAAGTTTCCGAATAGTGCTGAGAGTCGCGGTAGACCTCGCAGCCGTCGAGAGCGCGCAGAGGTGAGGCGCAAAACTAGAGGACAGCGGCGGGACTCGAAAAATATTTCCTTTTTAACTCGAGATTTCAATACCTGACCTCGGACGGAAGCCATCAATCATTTCAACAGAACACCATAATCTTAGAACATAACTCGTGTGAGAATTTCAGCGCAGTACACAGAAATCACGAGAACGAAAACATAGGGCACTGGAAAAGACAACGCTCAGTCCATGCTTTCGTACCCGTGACTTGTGTGACTTCTGAGCGATTCTGCGCTGAAAGACTGACAAGGATTCGCAATTCCAACGCACGCAAATCAGTACCTTGCTAGACAATGAGTTCACGTTACTGCTTCTCATCACGCTCCGCTCTCTAATGAAGATAAAATAAAAGAAGGGAAAGAAAACGAAAGCCCATTGAGGCACTGTGTATACAGCTAGCAGCTGACTACAGACCTTTCTACATTAGGCGACACCCCCACGTCCTCTTTGGGCTGTAGGGCGAGGGTACAAAGAGCACATGTTGCCACTTCAGCAGTGTTCTTGAGTGGGTGCTCACGCGGATTCACAACAGTCCATAGGGCATTATGGCTATGCCCAGGGAGCTCTTCTTCGACTACCAGCATAGACAGCGCCCTTATAATATCAGGGAAAATCTACGTACCGCACGTACGCGCACACACGTAACAGCAAGTCTGCAGCTATGTGAGTGTAGCTCTTAAATCAGCTAGCTTGCAATGAACACATTCACTTGTCAGGAGCCCGTAGTGAAAAGGCTGTGAAGGCCATGAGGTCCTTTATCTCCAAAACGCACACTATTTTCACCAAAATATTTAGTCAAAACTCGTTATAACGAAACGGGGTATGTAACGAAATAGTGGATATAACAAGGTAAGTGAAATTCCCATACAGATCCCCGTATCTAAATACCTAGTTTTAACAAAGTAAATCTGTCCTACCAATGGATATAGCAAACTAGATTTGCCTCCGAAATAAAAAAAAAATAAAGAAAAGGAAGAAATGCACGGCCATTGCACGCTTACGCGGGGTTCTGCACGCACTCTTCGCAGAAGTTCAAAACTCCTGCGTCCGCACGTTGAATGCGCCGAACACTGCCCTCCATCATCACTGCACCTAGCTGCACTGTTCCTAAGCAGCTACGCATTATCGCCATCACACTTATCTCTCTCTCTCTCTCTCTCGCTCTCTTACTGCGGCGACACGTAGGCTGGTGCAACTAAGCGTTGCCTTCGCGATTGCACAGATGCAATCTCGCAGGCCACGCCTACAATACCAAACTTGCGCTAGCCTGAGAGAAGTGCGGTGGAGCTGGTGAGGTGAGAGAGAGAGATAGAGAGAGAGAGAGGAGACTCTAATGGATCCCAAAGAGGTTTGCCTGGCGGCATGCCTAGCAAGCTAGTCCAGAAAGATAGGATAAAAAATGGAATGATGTGTATAGTTCACAACAAAAACACACTACACAAAACACAACATTCGACTAAGTGTCCCACTGAAACCAACTTTTATAAGGAAACACGAAAGTGCCTTCGTTGCGCGAGATGAACCTACAGCATGGTGAACTGGGGCGCGCCGCACATGGCTGGTACAGCTAGGTGTGGCCACCGAGATCGCATCGGCGCCGGTACAATCTTGTGAGTCCATGAGTCGACCAATCCAAGCCGGTGCGGCGAGATTCGTTGTCCTCATTCACAGAGGAGGCACGTAAGAGCGGTGTATCAGCCAGATCAGCCTAGACCAGCTCCGTAGTTCGGCGCACCGTGTCGTGAGCCACGTGCTGGTCGACCACGACGGAATTTGTTCGCGTCGCAGCGCGCACAAGCTGGTTGCTTCGACCACTTCGCCCCCCCCCCCCCATTTCACCGACTTCACAACGCTATATACGAGCCAGGTGGAAAGCGGGAACGAAAGGCCACTACGTTGGAACAAAAAGAAACTGCCGTAAAGGTAGTCACGTCAGGTGCTAAGAAGTCATGTGCTGCGCACGTGAGGTTCTTTTGCGATTTTATTAAAATTTCATCGCATACGTGGCGGCTTAGCGGTTCCGCGGGCCGCAATGTCATTTTCCTATGCATAGTTAAATTTGTGCATCCCAATGGGAATGTATTGCAGTAAATGGGCAATAATGGATATAACGGAGTAATTTCGACTGCCCCTTCTACTTCGTTATAACGAGGTTTTACTGATGACGCTGCCCAGTTGATGTAAAACATACTGGAAAATCCAACCATAATAGCATATAATCAATATGTCAGGTCCGATACAACGGTGGCAACGTGTTCCTTCTCCTTCGATAAGGAGTCAGATGAGCGCAGATGGTAATCTTACCCCCGTACGCAGAAATGCAACTTAAGTCGAAGCACATGCTTGACTTGATTCAGATGACGCCTGGCGTTAACGTGCCCAAAGACGCTCACTGCGTTTCCTTCGGCGCGTTCCCGATAGGCGTCACTCGGATCAAGTCAAGCATGGGCTTCAACTTGCATTTCTGAATACGGGGGTTACACCCCTGAATATGAGGGGCACCTTAAAGGGACACTAAAGAAAAACAAGTACACTTTTAAAAAGTTTGCATCCTTTAGAGCTTGTCCCACAACGACGATCATCATCTGTATTGCACGCATTTTCTTTATTGCTGCGAACCGAGTACTTCTTCCAAGCAGCGAACGACATGCACGTTATCAGCGTGACGTAGCATTCTCGACAGGAAAGAAGCGAGCGCAGCGTCTTCAAGAAAGGAAACTCAAGCAAGATATATGACGATTATCGTTGTGGGACAAATATAAAAGGGTGCACCAAAGGTTGCAACCGTTTTAAGAGCGCAATTAGTTTGGATTCGTATACTTACCTATTTCCACTTTCGTTAATTTTCCCGTGATGAGTTGATTATTACAAGAGGAAATTCAGGTCAAAGTTCCAGTTTCTGAATTTTGCGCTAGAACTCTAGCGCCTGTACGTCAGTGTGATGCCACGGACTTCAAAATATTTTCTTTGGGCCACTGTAGCTGAGTAAAAGCTCTTGAAATCTAAGTTCGCTCTCTGGCTCTTTTGGAAGACAGTGTATTCCATCCCTACTGATAGTTAACTATGGGCTCAAGCAGATGCCGTCAAAACACATGACGTCACCGCGATGTGGTGCGTGAGCTTGAAGGCAGCGTCGCCACCCGTCTTTCGTATTTTCTCGCTTACCAAGCCCCACTCGCGGTAGGAGTGACATTTTTTTCGGTATCGTAAAAGGGTAATATAGCTCAACTTACTTTTTCTCTTTAGTGTCCCTGTAAGGTGCAGTTGACTATATGTTCTACTGGACAGTGTATTTCTTTAGCTATGAAAATTAGACAGTTATAACACCGGGCACAAGTGATTATAGAAACAACATATTTAGGCGAATGGTGTAACACCGTGTACACCCCAAACATAGTCACATTCTGGGGTTTTACGTGCCAAACGCACGATCTGGGCACGAGGCAGGCCGTAGTGGGGGAACTACGAATTTAGACCACCTGGGGTTCTTTAACGTGCGCGAAACAGAACCACGAGCGTTTTTGCATTTCGCCCACATTTAAATACGGCCGTTGCGACAGGAATTCGATCCAGCGACCTCGTTCTTATCAGCGATATGCCAAAGCCACTAAGCAGCAATGGCGGATTGTGTGTGTTCCAGCGCGCTAAATGAAGAAAGTTATGCATTGAAATAAATGGGCTACGCCACACGCTTAACTTTGCCCCTTTTGGGGCTTATCTCAGAACGATAATCGCCATCTGCCTGGCTTATGTCTCCTTCATTGAAAACTCTGCGTTCGCTACTTTCCTGTCAAGAGTGCCATGCCACGCTGATGACGCGCGTGTCGTTCATGGCGTGGAAGTACGGGGCGCGCAGTGTCACGTGATCCTCGAGGTCCGGTGCGGGAGAACGCAAGGAAGGAATTTCGCTTGCGGAGGCTAGACGTGGCAAGTGGAGAGAGTGTCCCACTTGGCAGTTAAAACCCCTTAAACTTCGTAAAGTAGCGACACTCTCCTCCTCCGCCTTCACTCCTCCTCGTTTATCCTCTCTTTCACGCTCCCTCCTTGACCGTGGCGCCGCCTATACTGCTCGAGCGTAGCAACGGCGCCAACATGCGCTCTTCGCCACTCCGTAGATGCTTCTCGAGCAAAAATGGCACTGATGCACGGTGCGAGGGCCCACGTGATGCTATTAGGCCAACAGCGACGCAGCGTCAGCCTCGGCCAGAGCGCGCGAGGAGGAGGCGGCATCCTTCAAAGCGTGGCACTACTTTACGAAGTTTAAGGGACTTTATTGGCAGTGGCGCTCGCCTCTTGTAATCATGGGTTCGCGGCAGTGAAATATTTCTACCTCGGCTATTAATGAATCGATTTGAAAATTTTTTGCGGCGGAACGCTCCCTAGAGGACACCTAACAACTTCCAGCTGCGCAATTTTGGGCGCAGCTGTTCCGCCACCACTACATCACGCGCGTAATAGCGAAGGCTGTCAGTACGGCTTCCATGTGCGGCAAGTTGTCCTTATGTCCACGTTCACTCCCCTTTCTTTTATTATTTCTACATCTCGAAAACACAAGGACGGTTAACTTCCCCTTTGTGTTCACTGGCTTCATTATCCGATAGCTTCGTGCGACTGCAAAAAAAAAAAAAATCGAGCCCCCTTCGGTTCCCCTTATTCTACTCGTTCATTGCAACCGATGTAGCTATCTATCGCAAATTTCTGTGATTACGTAGTACGTTATGAAGCGTCGTTTACCAAAAGCACAAATTGAGCATCAGGAGCAAGCATTTTCGCATGAATATGACTCTTCACAGAGTGCGAATGACCGCTGTAAATAAAGCCTGTAACGTATGCCTACCTAAGCGACGTAGCCTGTTTTACTACGCAAGCTCTCAATTTTTTACGTCTACGCTATGCCCGTGGTGGTGAAAATTTACCGTAAGTTTGCTCCAATTCCATGTTTAATTGGGCGCATTTGATGTTTCGAAATAATCGAAAGGTATTCGAAAAATATTCGCATTTACGAATAGTGACTAATCGATTCCTTATTCGCAAGTTTCGAATATTGCACACTCCTACGAGACCTTTGTTCAAGCGCTCGGAAGGAGCCAAGTGGGCTCGCAGATTTCGATTGTCTACGGTTCGAACGCTCTCTAAAAGCATGCGTGTGAAAGCGTACATTAAAGGGACACTAAAGCAAAAGAATAAAACAGTTTAGACTAATGAAGCATTGTTTGAGAACAATGCAGGCATGCATTTATAAAAAGATAGTTTGATTATTAGATGAGAAAATGAAGGTCCAAGTATCAGTATTTGAATTTCGCGCCGAAACCCCAGCGGCGGTACGTCAGCGTGACGTCAGGCATTCCAAAGTATGTTTTCACATTTGGGCCGCGTTGGCTGAATAAAGGTTCCCGAAACTTGCAATGTTTATTATTTGGTTCCTTTAGACCACAATGTAATCAATCTGTACGGCTGTACACAATTACTAGGCCCTAGAAGATGCCATCAAAGTCCAACACGTCACAGCCCCCAGGTGCGGGAACTTGAGTAGGCGTCGCCACCCGTATTTTGTGCTTGCGCTTTTTCTGGCTCACCAAACGTCTTATCGTTGTAAGAGCGGTGTTTCTGGTGTTGTAGAACGGTAATTTACTGATGCAGAAGAACTCATTTTTCAGTTTAGTGTCCCTTTAATGCACGCTCCGAAAATGTCAAAACGTACAAAATGCAACGGCGCCAATGTGGACGGGGACATCAACCGAAGCGTACACAAGGACAAGCGCCGACTTTCAAGTGGGAATCTTCATTACAAACGAGGAATACACACAGGTCGCAGGATGAAAACAAAGAGGAACAGAATAAGCGAGAAAAGCCGAACATACCAAACACCAATGAAAACGTGAATTTTCCTTGTCTGCTGTTCGGTATACGTCCCCACCCAAAGTTGCAGCGTTTCATTTTGAATCCTTCAGAACCAACGGAACGAATCTTTGACTTTTGTCAAACCATGCATCTCGTCGCTCAGAAGGTTAGCACCAGCGCAAGGTAAACGATACATTTGCTGGCCAAAGGCTACAGTAGACGTCTAGGTGCCGTTGGCCGCTTAAGGACGCGGCTAAGTCACCTTCTTTGGCACTTAACGCAGTAGGCAGCGTTGCGTGTTGAATAATAGAGCGTGCGCAAAACGGAACAATAAAAAGAAAAACGAGATATAGAAAGGAGGGAAACGACACTGAAGCCAACGCCGTCCGAGTTCCATGCAAAGTAATTACGGTCAAAGCGTTGAATAATGGGTCAAAGCGTGTACTGCCAGTCTGCACCGAGATGCTAACTATACTAGTTAGGCGGGAAGGTCATGACCGTATCTAGTCAATAAGAGATTTACTTGGCTGTACCTCACGTACCGTCGGCTTCGAGGCGTCTCAGAGATGAGAATCTCGATGTATAGCGTGATCAGTACGTCCGCGGTGCACAGGTATCAGTAAAGCCGCTTTAAAAATAACAAGTAGCTTCGGTGGCACAGCATGCACCCACGTTTTCCTAAGGATCGCAAGAAACCGGACCTGCGGGCACGGTGGGGTGGGAGAGGGGGGGGGGGGGGGAGGGCAATCTCGACTGCATCGGCCGTTGGCAAGGTCGAGGACAAACCGCTACGTGCACTGCACGCCACTTCAGTCGCGACGTCCAAATATGCGACCGACGATCGCGCTCGGCGGAGATCTAGATAGGAGGGCTTGTTATGCGAGAGAACGACGCGGAAGGAATCGCGGTGGTTAGGAGAAACTTAGAACCATCGGGCCTGAGAAGGAAAAGCTGTTCGGTGAGGCGCGACACGCCTATCTTGGTGGCCGTGCGACGTGCGTGCACGTCTTTCTCGAGACCCAGAAGGAAAATGTGCATGCGAAACACATGATGGCCGTTAACCATACGCGATAACTCGAGCGATGCCGCGGAGAAACATAGGAGGAGTTGCAAGGTTCAGTTTCTTCTTTTCCTCCCTGTAGCCGCCGCAGAGTTCCACTCTTGGCATAGCAAGTGGGCCTCTACTTGAATGTATCGGCCGTCGACTCCACGAAATTGTTATTACAAGTGACAATGAAGAGAAACAGTAAATCCCTCCAGCACTATTAGGTATTCCTTCAAAACTCTATTTCCGTCATTTTCGGCGCTATAATGTTGATTATCAGAAAACAAGTTTCAATTTCTTTTCTTTTTTTCGCGCGTCAACGCCATCGGCGGTACGTGACTGTGACTCAGTAAAAGCTTTTAGCTCAGCCTGTCATTTAAAAAAAAAATGTAGTTCACCTTTACCGATAATAAATTAATTACGCGAGTGCAGTCGCCGTCAAAGTCCAAGACGTCAAAACGAGCGGGTGCGGGAACTTCCCAGCGGCGTCGCCACCGTTCCTTCGTTATTGTATACTGTAGTTCTAGCGTCTTTTCTGGTTCGCCAAGTTTCTTCTCACAGTTATAAACGAGGCTTTATTATTATTACTATCATTTGGGGAGGTGGAGGAACGGTATCGTAAGGGGTAATTCACTAATGCTGATCAAATTATTCTTTTTTCAGTGTCCCTTCAGAAGTTCACCCAGGTGAAGCTCAAATGTAAGAACTTTATGTCGCTTCCGTCACTTCGTATCGTCGATGCGTGGCGGTGGTAACAACGTTTAATTTTCTATGCACGGGTAAGATCTTCCCTCTTGGTGGTTACCATCTCGTGTGTACGTGTAGGGAGGAGGAGAAGGGGGGGGGGGAGGGGGTGGCGATGATGTAAGAAAAAGTGCGCTGGTGTGATGTCCAATGTGCAATGCGCGACATTTATTCGAACAACATTGTAAAATAATATTTCCAGCGCACCGCTTATATATATTTTACCTGCGATTCGCGCAAGAAGATAACATTTTTGGAGTCCGCATCGTTCGGTGAAACGCCGCTGTTGGCGTAATTTGTGGTTGTCGAGAAACAGCGAAACTGCTCAGCAGCACGCGTATCCGATGGCGTAATGCGCGTATGACAGAAATAGAGATACAAAAACAAAATAAAAGAGCTAGGATGCCAGGTGCTTTATTGAGCCCTGCGGAACATGCAGTCTTGTAAAATTTAAATCGTAGCAAATCCGCAGTAAGCGCGAAATCCTCTTTTATATGGGCATCACAATGGTGCATCGCTACCAGGCCCTATCGAGATCGCATTTCTCGACAGGGATTGGCTCCCATCCGCAGCTTGCGCTAAGAAGCTAATCGCGCTTGAGAAATTCGATCCCGAACGGGCTCGATCGCGATCAAAAAAAAGCACCGCCCGACAGCCGTACAAAGTTTTTTAGACCAAGAATACGGGTTGCAGCAACCTCGACCCACTGCCCGCGGCAGTTCAGTTATCTCAATGCGGAGCACAAAGCCAGTCACATGACTATGATTGCGACAGTCATTTGTGGAATGCTACTCGAAATGCGCGCATAGTTTCACCGTTCTTTGCCATTACGCGGGCGAGGCTCGTTGCTGGAGTGCAAATCAAGTTTCTCGAGAACCTCCCTATTGAAGAAACGACGTTCTCTTTCGAGGTTTCCCTCAAGAAAGAAGGAAAAATATCACTCGCTACCTAACAAATTATTTTTCTTCTATATATACAAACGCATTGCAATGCCGGTTGCTCGCAAACCACCTGTTCATTCTATATAAAGCGCCGACGGACGTCAAAACGTAGGTCGTCTTTCTTCCTTTTGAATATAACGCCAGGCCATACTATCCCACTATTGTTTCATCGGCGTGTACAGGTAGATGCATCTCTCCACGAAGTCATAAAAGTAGGAGTGGAAGCGAAATGGAATCCACGCCAAACGCCGCACAGCGAACACTGAACTTGCGTTCAGCAAGAAAACAACATGCGAGCAATTTTTTCCTTCTCCTTGTGCCTAACCATCGGCCTAACAGGCATCGGCAGGTGGTGAAGCAACTTGGCATTACAACTGCTGATTGAGGTCTCCTCTCCAAGAGGAAAACGAAAAACTGCGCTCCCACGGATATTTGCGTACAGAAAAACCAGGAAAGATTCGCGCTGCAAAGACCCTCTCTCTCTCTCTCTCTCTCTCTCTCTATATATATATATATATATATATATATATATATATATATATATATATATATATATATATATATATATATATATATATATATATATGTCAAAGCTAGAAGTCATCAAGGGGCCTATCGGAACCAACACAATCCCACGCTTCACAGCGGCCGACCTTTTCAGAATGAACCATGCGCTTTTCCTCGTATTACCTAGATGCGCCGCTGTTGCAAAGGCGGATGCCGCAAACGGGAAGCAACAACCTGCAGCGCACACTGTATAACCAAAGCTACTGTCGATGTCGCCGAAAGTTTTGGTAGTAACTGTTGACACTGTCATGTAGGTGAAAAGCGCGCCGCGATCAATCGCGCACCACTAGCACAACGAAAGTTAACGTAAGCACTAAACTAAATGCGGACGGAAGTTTCGCCGCTTGTTCGCACTTTCGCAATAACACTCATCTCTTCTCCGTCCAAGGTTCAGTCTCCGTGAAATTCAATGCGACCCAAACTGACGTGGTGCTTGGCTATTCACTAAATCGTGACAGTTGCGATGTTGCCCCGACCACAACTCTCGCATATCGAAAGCGTCGTGTTTCATACCCGCGACACATATACGCCCCAGAAGAATTCGCACGAAATGAATGCGAAGATTGAGCACTTTATTTTCACAATTATACCTCAAAACAGCACAAAGTTCTGCACAGAGTACGTGTCCGTAGGCTAACGTGAGAACACCGAGAGACAGGAAAGGCAATGGCCTAGTAACCGAGTGGTTTACGCTACACTCGAAGAATGCCCCGCACTGCCAGGTGTGTACGTGTACACGAGATCAACCGAATGAGAATTCACACAAACCTCTCTGATGTGTCGGTCGGCGAGGAAGAAGACATCCTTGGTCAGAACATAGAGACACACGTCAAAGAACCACCGACGACGCACGACGTCCACTAGCGTCAATCGTCACCTCTCGTCCGCTACAGCACGGGTGGTGTCATTATCACGTGTCATGCGATGTGAGCGACGCACGCTACGGCTAAATAAACATCTAGCCCGCATATGTAAATGCTGGTTAACCCCAAGACCCCGGAAAAAAAACAAGGATATTGTGGTAATTTTATATAACTTAATAGAGATATACATTATTCATTTTTTTTTTCGAGAACTACGCAACTTTGCTTCTTAGGTAAGTTGTAACGCCATCGACATCGCAAAGCGAAAGCATGGCGGCCCGCACCGCGCTTACATGCCGCGAGTATGCCAACACCAAGAAACTGCTGTATGTTGCACGGTAAGGGCACATTTAACCGATCACTACCCAGGTGGACTATCGAATTCTTCCTACACTCACTGTTTCGCATTGTCTTTCAGTCACTTGCCCAAAAGATTCGCATCTACGCAAACGGCACCCAGTACATCGTCTGCAGGTGATTAATAATAAAGCACGCCTAAATTAATATTTGGTAAATACTGTTCGCCTGCTTTCTTGCAGAGACACTCGTAAGCGGTGATGCGTCAGCAGATGGTTCGGAAAAGCAGACAATCGTAATTCCAAAGAGGATCCACAGGTATCTATAGAAACGATGTTCCTGTATTGAGTAACGCTCGTTTGATCGGCAGAGTTGTAAGGTGGCACATGTTACCTCACAGGGGTCCGACAGATATACTGAAGGCACTTGCGTCTACAGTACAGCGGGTAAGATAACCGTCTCTTTCGTTTGTCACGACGGAAAGTAGACTTTTGATAAACCTATTTCAGGATTTCACGGCACCTCATTACAAGTATCACGACGACCCGTTCTTCATCCCAGCAAGCAATGTGGCCAAGGTTTGAGCGCAACGCACATTTGCGTTCGCTTTTGTGCTTGATATCCGTACTAAACACCCCTTCTTTTCAGAGGACGTACGCACTCGCGAAAGAATCAGGTCGGAAAGCGGCAAAGTATTTTCTAGACAAGTATCCAGACAGTTTCTTCCACAATCCCGCCCAACCTAATGTCGAGGTACGGGTCAGCTTACTTCCTTAAGGACACGCATAGCATATGACGTGAGCGAGACTTGATCGTGTCGTGTGTCTCGGTGCAGGCATTTAACCCAAAAAAGAAGTACACTGCTGAGACCGAGGTTGAAGAGAGCGACCTCGCAGCCTGTATTGAAAATGTCGATCTCGACAGCGCTGTCATTGTGTACCAAAACCTAAAAACAAAAGGTACCTCCACAATTATTCATCCTCATTAAAAACCAAGTTGTACGAAGCAGCAATGCTGATCCCTGCAGGCACAGCGGTCTCCCAAGATGTCCTGCAGTCGTTTCTGGAGTTGCTGTGCTTCTACAACTGTAAGCAACCACTTGATGAAGACTTGACAGAGGTGAGCAAAAGAATTCACACAGTTCAGGCAGACTTTGTTCAGCTTGAACAGCTTGTGAATTGTTACATACTGCACTTAAGGTGCATGTAATGGAGAAATGCCATGGCAGAACGCTCAGATGGGCAAAATTAATTCTCATCCCCCCGCTACAGCACCTCTCTTAGTTCCCATATTGGTTTGGAACATCAAACCCCATCAGCCAGTTGCAGGACATACACATTTCTTCCACACTCACTGCATCACTGCTGTGCGTATCGGCAAGGCAACCTTGAATTCAGTTGGTTTCAGTTTTGATGTGGAAGATCCTGGGATGACGACCAGTGTTGTCATGATCACGAAGCCGGCTCTTGAATACTGCAATGGTGCAGTGCAGTTATTAAAGTTTTGTGTTACAGGTCACAACTCAATTGTCCCCGTCATGCAGAAGCAGTGGCGACTCAGTACAAAGGTTGTGGCCACCATGGCCATAGCCATTACATAGACACTCTTGACAAAAGGTAGGCAGTAGCAAAATTGACCAAAAGACACCCTTAAAATGGTGGCCTGAGCAAATAACCAGAACCCAACAGGACAGCGCAGGCATCGCACAATTGCCATATCAAGATCTGCTTGTTTATGCTGTTTCTTGCCATCCTCTTTCCCTTCGTGTACAAAAAAAAAAACGTTTTGGTCAGCCAACACACTGAGCAATGACCACAATCTCTCCATTATCGTCAATATCCACCTGTGTTCAGGGCTTCACTAATAGTTCTTAGTGGTATTTTTTGTGCACTTCCAATTAATTACTTTTGAGTGCGTGATTGTTGTCATCATATATGAATGTACAAAAGGAAGGATGACCAAAACAGAACTGGTGAATGGTCACACGACAGACTATGCGCCGAATATTGTGAATTTACTCTTTCTGCCAAAAGTTGCAGCAACTGGCAGCTATTGCCGCAGTGGCTATGCTAACGTGCTGCACAACCACAAGGTCACGGCTTCGATTCCTGGCTGTGGCAGCAGCATTCTGATGAAGGCAAATGCAAACATGCTTGTGTGCCAAAATTTATGTGCACGTCAAAGAACCCCAGGGGCTCAAAATTAATTTGAAGTCTAAGGCATCTCTGATAGCCTATGTGTTGCTTTGCGAGGTTGAACACCATAATTTTATTTGATTTTCGAGCTGATAGCTTTCATGGTCTTGGGTGTGTAGCAAAACTTGTGCTGAAAGTGGTTCACAGAACTGATATTTGGAGACAAAATTCTTGCTTTATGTTTTACCGATGTACCAGTAACTTAGAGCTATAAAAACCTGGCTTTCAGGACCTTGAACTTGCTACAGTTGTAGCAGTCAAATAGAACTGATGTAACTATTTTCAGTGCCATGGCAGTGCTCTAAGTATAGCTGACAGCCTTTCACGAGAAACCGGCCTCTCCTGAATGCAGAGAAAATAAACAAGCACATTTCCACCTTAGGTTCATTAGAATGAAAATAGGTTTCATTAAAATGCACTAAGGATAATGAAAACAGGGGTTGTATTCTCGATTTACTACTTCCTGGTGCATACTTCATGTATTTGTACTATTGCATAACTGTGAGCCGGCCTAGTTGGAAAAGATTCATGTTTAAAAAACTTTTTGTGTGCAAACAAACAGGGACGAAGAAAAGGAGCAACACAAGGACAAGGTTAGAAAGCACTCGTCCTTGTGTTGCTCCTTTTCTTCGTCCCTGTTTGTTTGCACACAAAATGTTTTTAAAAAATGAATTTGTACTGTCATTGTGTCCTCAGAGAGCGTCTCGCATCACTGCTATGTTTGTCTTACAGGAAAGATGGCAACGTCAGATGGCCCCCAGGGAGACAAGGAAGTCTTGGAAGTAAGTCTTAAGTCCACATAAGCTACTAAAAACACAGATTTTGTTTGCTATGGCAAGTGCACCACATGAAATTGAGAGGTGCACTGAAGTATTCATGCAGAGCCCTGCACATTCCCCTTCAGTCTTTCTAGCAGAACTTAAGGTTTTTCATACTTGCGGTGGTCTGTTAAGTTTGGTTCCCCATCTCCGAAGTACAAGTGACTTTTGTTTACACAATTCTGCATTGGATACCTGCTAAAACACTGTGTGATGCCTGGTCTGCAAGCTAGTGTCACCAAGGGCAAGAAACTATTTGTTGATTCCAATGAGAGCAGGCTATGAGATATGTTGCATGGAGAAAGGCACAGAAGAGAGATTTGATGGATGGAATCCACTGGCTTGAAGCATGTGCAAGCTCACTTGTAATGGCTTTTAGGGACAGACAGTAACTGGAAAACAATTGGTCTGCAGGCCTCTGAGATACTGGATGCCAATTGTATGTGCATGCATATTGCCACAGATCATTGTTTTATCTTTTGCCAGTGTTCGTTTTCGCTAGATTATCACTGTTATCAATTTGTCACTCAGAGTAAGACATGCTTACTGTATCCGAAATTCCTTTAACATTGTCGCCAGTTATATAGCTCACAGGTATCGAATAATTTTCATTCTCAAATGTAAGCAAGCACCCGCAGTGATGCTGGAATGTAAAGCTAGGCATGCATATATAGCGAACAAACTGCACCCATGAGATTAGAGTCAATGACCAACCATTGTGCGTGCTGCTGTTTTGTGATTTGGATGTTGCTTCTCTTCCTGGACACAAGTTTGCCCAATAAAGAGTCATATTCTTAACTGACGCATTCGGCAGCATTTTGTTCACCATCACTCCAACATGACAATGTGTGACAGTGGTTGTGCAGGCGAGGCAAGTTTTGCTTTCCACATATCATTCTGATTCTGTGAAACAAGTGACAACAATTGTTCAAGGAACATGCACGTAGGAGGCACACACACACATGCTCAACTTGTTTTGCCTTCTCTCTCTTCAGAGATGGTGGCCTAGCTGAACAAGTTTTTGACAGCATTGAGAACAAAGATGGGAGAGCCTATGCTGCTTTGATCCAAGGAATGGCAAAGGTGGGTTGTATGATAAACTTGAAAGAGGGTAACTGGCTTCGAATGTGTGATGGCCACTAAAAAGGCAAGTTGTTTCTTTATTCCTGGACCTGTAGGACACATGTGCCAGATCTGTAATAAATGTGATAGTTATTCCATTGCACAGCACTGTAGGCTTATGGCATTATTTACAACACGTTCATGTCCTACTTCAGTGTGCTCTTGTCAGGTAGCATGCTTTGATATGAAACTGCAAGTTAATTTTCAAAGCTTGCTTCATCTTTTGCGTTCACAGCACTACCATGTCGACAAGGCCAACGAGTTGTTTCAGGAAATGGTCTCCAAAGGAATGACACGTGAGCACCTTTGCTTTCATCATTGAAAATATTGCTAAGAGGTCAAGACACTTGCGTAGGATGCGCAGGGCATGCGCTCCAGACTGCACTGGTGACAGTGATGAAACTGGCTGAATGTGACCATGCATTGCTACATTTATGGGATGCCTTATCTTCTGTTGCCCTGCTGGTCGCCTAATGCTTTGACAGCTGCTTTGACCATCAGAAGCACATTCTAGAAAAGTGTCTTGGCCTCTGCACTTGCAAGACTACCTAAATGCCAAACAACTACATGTTTTGCAGGAGATACTGTCATCACAAGTCAAGCTTTGCTTGATGTTGGTATGGCTAAAGGGTGCACAACAGATACAACAGATAAATTTTGGTCCTGAGGGCTGGATATTGAGTTCCTAAAGCATTCCTAATATTGACATTCTGCGATTTCCCGGCTTTTATAAGTACCTATAAGACTGATGCCACTGCCACTATATATGCGCTGTGCATAAACATACCATAGTAGTAAATGTGATGTTGCCAGAAATCATTTCTCTTTCGGTTGTCATGGAACAAATGTTGGTGTGTTGTCATGAGGGAATTCAGCAGGACATGGCCCCAAAAGATTTAGTGTGTGCCATCTGGTTTGCAGCCCGTATGCATGAACGTTTTCATCAAGGCATGTCTAATAACCTAGCGTGATTTCACAGGCCTTTATGAGTTGAACTGCTGGCACACAACTTAGCAAAGCTGACTGGTTGTGCAAGCCTTAAAAACTAAACAGGTCTCAAGTGGTAATAGGTGAAGGGAAGCGGGAACACAGATACGTGAAAATTTAATCATGAGCATTACTTAACTTTTCCGAATGTGTTTCCCTTCACATTGCAGCTCCACTTGATGTGTACAACAGTCTCTTAAGTGTGGTGCCGTTCCTCAGAGAAAGCTATGACAGCCGGTGGGAGTTGGCAAGGGTGAGAACTGTTTTTTAGTACTTTGGGATTTCTGAGGTTGCATCTTTCAGGTATTTCGCCTTAAATGGGCAATTAATTGGCCATGCCAGTAGAAGTGCACTTGAAAAAACTACATTGACTTACCTCCCATCTGTACTTTTTGTGACATTGCATAGCTCCTTGAATGCATTTGCAGGATACCCTTTGCTGAGATGAGACACAGCGCTAGGCATTAGGTGTTGCATAGTAATGAAAGTAACCTGAAAGTGATCATTCCAGAATACTACCTCTGGTTTATTTGGAATTATGTAGAGATAGGTCATACTTTCACTTATATCATCCACATCGAAAGTTTCAGAAATTGAAGTACAAAGCAGAACTGTGGATTATGTGCAAAGTTAACTCGTTGAGTGTGGCTTCATGGCTGTGCACAGCATGTCGCCAGCACTAATTGATTTATAGAGCACAGCTCGTAGGTGCCTGTTCCTGCGACGAGCATTGGCATCGTACCTTGTAACCGATGGAATGAGCACAGTGAGCGATGAAAAACAGTGAGAGTGAACATAGTGCGAGGAGGAAAGCGGAGGAGGAGGGCACACGGAACCATGAGATGGAAAACGGACGAGGAGGGTATGGCAAAAGGCATGAGAAGAAAAGCGTAGTGCCGCACAAGACGTACTATAGCTACGATGGCTACGAGATGGCGCCAGAGTAGCGGTGTCATTAGGGTGCCTCGATGTGCTCGCTCGCCTGTTCACAGGGGGGCACACGCATCGAGGCACTCTACACGTCGTCTGTTCAGCAAAGCGCTACATGAGCGAATGTCTGTCGGCAGCGGCTGCTGCGAATCACGCCCATGCATCAGCTACGTGCTGCCCCTCATGATCTCCCGATTAGCGAGGCAGTCACGCCACACTTCGCTCCATTTGTAACATGCCGCACGATACAAATTGTCCTCGCCAGCTACTATATCACGAAATAAAAGCACATATAGAGCTGCACTCAAATTTCGCATTAGGGAGTATAGTTATCGTCAATGGATTTCTTTTATCAACCAGAGTTCTTTAGTATGCACTGAAATTGCACACCACTTATTTTCGTTCTTCTTCCATCAACATAAAGCCCCAAAGACAAAAATGAAACCTGTGACTTTTTACTCAGCAGAATACAGTATCTGAGTGTACTGAGTATACTGATAATATTGAGCGATCATGGCAGGTGTTGCATAAATTTCAATGAAGAAGTTCCTATAGGCAATGTGCCATGATATTTATGTGCTGAGTCCTTGACAGTTCCTTGCTATGTATGTGTTTGCCCACGGTGTTTATGTCATAATTCTTTAAGGCTGAGATAGACTTGCTAGGTTACCAGTGAAACATAGATTATGAATGGGAAATTAGATTTGAAACACTGCCATAACGCTAACATCATTAAGGAGCCAAGACTTCGGAGACTTCAGGCACAAACATGACAAAGAATAGGTGCTCTGTGGAATGTTTGTTGTTATGCACTTCAGTTGCTCTGTGCCTTAAAAACTGTAAAACGGCATTGACGCGTTCTGCATGGACAAAAACAAAAGAATAGAATAGCACATGCAAAAGTGAATAATCTACAGGCCTTGTATAGGAACTCTGTGAAAGTGTAATGCAACAGCCAGAAACTAGAAAAAATTGCAAGAACTGAAAATATACTGACAAGGTTCTATTGTAATTGCACAAATATCTAAACAATGGCAGAAAAGATGCAGTATAGAAGGTAAAAAAAAGGCCCCTGTGGCAAAAAATTGGCCCCTGATATACTACCATGTACGAGTGGAAAAACCCAGTTGCCCTTGGTCCGGTCATGAGCTCAATTTTCACTTACGGTAAATACAATGGCAGAAGCATGGGCCTTTTCGCATGACTCAAGTTGTCTAATTGTATAAAGAAATACCTTTAGTCAGCATGTTTGTGTGTGTATCTTAATCTTCATCCTGTGTACTCGTTTGTCCAACATCGTATGCAGGAGATCATGCAAGGTATCGAGAGGAATCGTCTCAAGCCCAACATCACCACCATGAACACCATCCTTGAAATCGTGTCGCGGTTTGGGGCCTCCCCGTCTGCGAGAAAATACGCCCTGCAGGTCTTCTCCGAAATGAAGCACCTTGGCATTGGTGCGTAGCATTCCATAAGTGTCCCATAAAAAAAGAGTCCTTGCTGGATGAATAATGCATACCTGTCAACTCCTGAATTTTCCGTAAAGTTTACCGCTGAATTTTCCTAATTATTGGGCAATCGAAAAGAGCAAATGTGAATGAGAAAACAATTCATCTTGATGAATTTGGGAGTCGGCGACGACTGATACGGTTTCATGCCACGTCGGCGATATCCTCACATTGGCGGTATGAATTAAGCGAGACGAGCCACGGCTTTGCGTGCACTCTGCCTCCACGGCTGATAGCGTTGCCTGCACTGGAACGACACTGTAATGAAAAGTGCCGGCAGCGGGTAGTGAGTGCTTCGTCTGTCTCTCGCTCCAACGGGTCACCGAAACTCAAGATTACACAACGTCCAATACTAAATGCGCGAAAGACAGCTTACATGATGCCAATCCGTCTCGGCATGCGAACTCTGCACACGCGGCAGATTACGTCTAAAGCAGGGTACACGGCTCCGTTTGCACTCAGCCGCGCTTACAACCATGCGCAGCCACGGCCGAGACATGTGCCAACTTAACCCTTCCCCCCCCCCACTGTCCGCGCTTGAATTCGTCACGGCGAGCAAGCTCCCCTCCCCTGTTTCCCTTTGCTCGCGCAGGAGGGCGGCACTCATGAAGGCACCATCTTTCTTGCCCCACCCTTGCACACTTTCACTCTTACCTAAAGCACAACATGCGCACAGCGCAATAGGATCTTATCGCACTTCGCACAGAAGATGATGCGGCTCTCCTTCGGCGGTCGCTCTTGTCACGCCGCGCGTGATTTAAGATGTGCATCTGCAAGCAGCCCCTTGTATTTCAATCATTTTGTCAATCTGCGTCCGCGGAAGTCCCCATTTATTGTTTCGGCATTCCTTTACAGTGGAAGCAAAATTTTATTATATTGAACTCGCATAGAAACACATTTCATTATATTTAGTTTCTAAATACATGGTGTTCTATGGACAAGATCTTATGAAAAGTTAAATACTTCGTTATATCGAGAATTTTGTGATATCGAAGTTCGGTATAGTATCGAGGTTTAACTGTATTACCATCAGAGCCTGTAATGCTGCCATCCCCTAGCTTTACACTTCAGTGCATCCTATTACTGATAATTTTCATCTGTCAAACTGCAAAGCTGCCCTGCAGACATGTTCGCATGTCACGCAGATGCATGAAGCAAACGTCACGATCCACAACATTGAGAAAAAGTACACATTACATCTCAAGATTGTGGCACCCGTAGAGCAAAACAGAAGTTATCTATTGCACGAAGTCATCTTCTATGTCAGCCCTTACTGTTGGCCCATGGAAGTGTCATTACAATAAAACGCATAGTGAAAGCTCGCACTGTACACAGAACGCTAACTGTAGTGTTGCTAAATTTCTTTCAGAACCAAGCCTTGCCAGCTACTACTACCTGCTCGTCATTTTCTGCAAAACTCGTGAGTCGTTGTTCTGCTTGTCAAGCCACTTTGCTGCAAGAAATTAGTGCCATCTGTGTTTGTTTTATTTCAGGAGGTGCGCCGAGCACTATCCTACACAGCATCATGAAGGAGATTGAGAACAAGTCCTTTGAGATGAGAGATCCCAAAGATGGTTCGTAAAGCACTCAGTCATATAACTGCATATATATGTGTGTCACTTTTTGTCTCAGTCAACAACGCTTTCTTCAGCCACAGAAAGATGCTTGAGCAAAATCACTCGCTGTCGATTTCACGTTGTAACAAACAGAATGGCCATGTTCACTCATGCCAAAGTACAGTAACACAGCAAGGTCAATTGTCTAAAGCGTAAAGTACATAACATTATAAAGTATAATTCAAATGATATGATTATCACTCGTACATTTTCTTGCTTATGATACCACTAAAGCTCAGTCACTGTGATGCTAATAGTAGTAGCATGTTCAGCATGTTTGCTTCATCTTTCTGGCTACTGTGTTCTGTTCCTGTAATCTTGTAAAAAATGTACCTCTATTAGCAGTTGCACAAGGTTGTCTGAAACAGCAACAGAAATAAGTGTCAACATCCGTATACATTTCGTGAGTTGTTGAAGCAAGACCTAGTTGAGCAGGCATGTGCTAAGAAACAGCAGACACGAAAATGAAAAACACAGTATGTAGCGAGCACTGTGACACCTGTTTTATATGTTGATCTTCATTGTTTCTTAGTGTGCTGCTCAAATATGCCAAACTAACCAGCCTTTCTAGTCATGCTGAGCAGATCCCAGAGTTGACTTCATGAAACACAGAATGGAAGAAAACGAGGAAGACAAAGAAAGAACAGACAGGATAAACCACTGACGTCACCATATTTTTCTGCATGTAACTCGCACACCAATTACAACGCCTCAGAAAGAAAACGCCATGCATATAACCCACAAATACATAACTGCATACAAAGATGTTCGTCTTTGTGAAAACAGTTTGGCACTTCTATCAACACATAGAGATGCTTTGAATGTTTAGTCGTCACAGGCCACACTCGTCACAACTTGTCGACGTCCTTTCTTCAGCCTGCGGCTCTGTTCTACACCTCTTTGGTGGAGCTGATACCATTCAGCTTCTATTGTGCCGTAAAGTGCCACCATCAAGTGCAGCTAATTGTAATCTGAGATTTGGTCCGCTAGGGCTATTCACTAACTACTAACACAACCAGAATGAAAAATGGCAGCTCGAAAAGAGCGGAATGGACGACTGTAAAAGAGGAAGAGGGAGCTTCAACACGTGAGTGTGGGGAGAAAGTGGCCCTGGGTGATAACAAAACTCTGAATAGCGAAAGCACAACAGCATGGCACATGCTGCCACAAAGCGATGCCTCAATGCAAAATTTACTATAACCCGCAAACTGACTACACTCTTAAATTTTTGAAATTTCAGGTTAGGGTTATAGGCACAAAACTATTAGTATGTATTGCACAGATAAGAGTCTGCTCGCTAGAAATATAGTTCAGTAAAAATCACGAGGGTAGGTATACTTGGGCTTGTTGGTATGACATAATTCGCTGAGCAGTGCATAAAACACAAGACAAACAGGAGAGTTACTGTGTATTGTCACCTCTGTCTGCTTGTCTTGTGTTTTCTGTGCTGCACAGTGAATTCAGTATAAAACTGAAAGCTGGGTAAGTTGGATAATTACCTTGTGGTGATGGGACAAGCAACAGGACATTGTCCTTGTCTCCATTCATGCTGTTTCATTTGATGAATTTACAATGGGTCACCTGGCAGTCTGGTTTTCTGATACAATGTTGTGTAGTACCAGCACCTGCCTCACTAAATAATTCAGCGGAGGATGACTTTTCCATTTTCCAATCTGTGGTCATTGTACTTGAAATAGGATATTGTCATATCGTTTGTCTCATTAAAGTATTTCATTCAGCTAGTTAATTGATGTCCTGTATCCAATTACAGAGCAATCACTGAGAAACAATGCTACTTATGACAGCAGTTGCGCCTGTTGCACAAGCAACTCGTGACATGTCAAGCAGCAGCCATGGCCTCTACTACTAATGAAATACCGTAATTAAGTTTTTTGTGGAGAGAAAAAATATCCTAAAAGGCTTTCTTTCTTTCTTTTGCCTTATTTATGGCTCAGGCAGTTTGTTGTATGCAGGGCTTTCTTGTGTATGTTTGTGTGTTGCTTGTTTGTTATTTGTGACTTTATTCTCTCTTAATGCTCTTTCGTCATGCAGTTTAAAACAGCGAAAATAGATTTCAAATGCATGTAGGTACAGTTCAAACTCTTTATAATTAATTCTCATCCAACACGAAAATAAGTACCTTTATTCGATTCAGTATTTGTAATAAGCATACGTCTGTTGCACACCAGTATTGGTGAGAAAAATTTTACGTTTACTACATTGCTATATCTAATAGTTCATAAACCCCTGTTCATTATGTTGATGTTTGTCTGGGAATATATCTGCACTTTGATATGATGTCTACAGGCGGATTAAAAAAGAAATGCAAACACCCAAGCGTGTAGTCTAAAAGCATTATTGCGCTCTCTACCTGCAAGTTTCAAAAGTTCACACATGAGAAGCATATAGCCGAAGAGCCTTGCCACACTAGTGCAGCGCCTAATCTTTTGGAACCCTCGGTTCACACCACATGATCCAGCATTTGCATTTCATTTTAATCCCCCTCTACAGCATGCCGAGCTCACATCTCTTCGTGCACACAAAATATAAGTAGGTGATTATGCGATAGCTTGAGACGGTGAGCAAAATGTGAACAAGGTGAAAGCAGGAGCCAACACTTCGACAAGTGGACTTGTCTTTTTCAAGGCCTTGAAGAAGACAAGTCCACTTGTCGAAACGTTGGCTCCCGCTTTCACCTTGTTCTCGTTTTGCTCATCGTCTTGAATTTCCGTCTCCTGCTTTCCCCTTGTTTTCCCCAGCTTGAAACGGTGTTAGCTTGAGTCCTGCTATGGCCTCACTCCTTTTCCTTTTACATTTGCAATTGCAGTTTTCTTCTTTGTGAGTGCAATGGATGTGGTGAGTACTAGTAATCTCAATCCTCAAACACATACCAATTTCCTGCAGTTTAATGCTACTTGTTTTACAAGCAACCACTTATCTTTCAGTGTCACAACCATCTGCTCGACAAAGAGCTGGCTTACAAGGTGCACGAGCTGCTGAACTATGGCACTAACTACAATATGATTGGAGATTCGTTCAAGGAGTCAATATACTAGTAAGCAAGCATTAAAAAAAATCAATTTTTGAGACATTGCAGACAGGCTAAAGAGCATGACGTTGCTAAAGTGCATCAGCACTACCATATATATATATATATATATATATATATATATATATATATATATATATATATATATATATATATATATATGGGAAAAAGAAGTAATACACATGTTTAGATTGCGGGAGTGGTTACCGCAATTGCAAGCTCTACTGGCTTGAATTCTCTTGATATATATATAACTTCAGTACCCAAGTGGCAAGTTTTCAGACATTCTCTGTTGTAAATTAGGCTATTGCTCAAAGCACTAGGTAAAAAAAATTAACCAGAGTCTAAGAGTATTTGTGTGTATTTCTCTCTTTTTTTTTCTTTTCTTTTTTTCATAACCCGTCGTGGTTGCTTAGTAGCTATGGTGTTGGGCTGCTAAACACGAGGTCGCGGGATTGGATCCTGGCTACAGCAGCCGCATTTCAGTGGGGGCGAAATGCAGAAACACCCATGTGCTTAGATTTAGGTGCACATTAAAGAAGCTCAGGTGGTCCAAATTATTTTTTAGTCCCCCACTACGGCTTGCTTCATAATCAGATCACGGTTTTAGCACGTAAAACCCGATATCTTCTTTTTTTTTAAATATAGCATTTCTGCAAAATCAAACTAGCCTCTCTTTTATAATATGCATTACAATACTACAAACACATAACCTGTCTATATAGCAAGTTGATAATTTGCACAGTATGTCTGACCAGCATCTGTCTAATTGTATTACAGCCAGAATTTCTTCAAGCTGCTTTGCTCCACGGAGAACATTGATGTCTTTTTTGACATGTACAACAAGTACGTCCCAAATGTAAGTAGGGGTCTGTTTCTTGTAATTTTGCTTTTGAGGGATAAGCAAGACTCCTAAAAGTAATCGCTTGCAGATCTACACGCCCGAGCCGAGCGTTGTGTGCGAGATTATAGAGGCTGTCGACCTGAATGACACAATCCGTTATGTGCCGCAGTTGTGGACAGGTAAGATCTCAATGTGGCATTTCCACCTGTGGTGACTGAATTCAGTGCTGACGCTATTGCTCTGTACTAAGACACGCCATGTCCAAAAATTTCGGTTTCACCTCTGCAAACCAAATGCCAGCAGTGACACGTGACTCTGGGTTATATATTGTCGCATCTACAGCATCCACGCAAAACATTACACTGCACTAAAGTAGCTCGACCTACCCTTGTGGCATCTCTAGTGCAAAAATTTCATTAGTAGCACTTCACTTTCTAGCTGAGTCGGCAGCAGTCACACTCCATTTCAAAATTCATTGTGTGTCAAATCAACCATGCCATTATGTGCACCCAGGAGTGTAGTGCATCTTTCTGAACCTGTGCTTGAAATGCCTTTACTTTTCTAGTACTGCAAGGAAACGGGAAGAATTTGCAATAAATATTTTTAACAGTCTCTTATCAGAAAGCTTTCTATGAAAAAATTAGCAGGTTCACAGCAAAAAAATCACAGCAAGAAAGAAGTGACTAGCTGGGCTCTTCATAAAAGAAGGTTACCAAACACTTCAATTAAGGTTTTGGTAGTGCTTTTTTTTTTCTATAATATATCTACAGTTTCATTTGCTGAACATGAATTGCAACAATGAATTCTCCAATTTTCTACTTTAACTCAATGGAGTTATGGTTTTCGGAGCTGTTGAAAACAGCAATGTCTATAGTAACAGCATTATGCTGCAATTATCATTGTGTGCACTGTAGGTATTTTTGACATATTTAGCAGGCTAAAAAACTTGCATAGACCGGCTCACAGTGGTATGAACATTGCTTCTGATGATATCACTGTTTGTTGAGACCAAACAGCTAATATGATTAGTCTGCCTTAACCTCTGCAGTTATGTTGGCCTCTACAGCATTGCATAGAGTGCCTCATTTTAGGAACTAATTGTTTAAGAGAAAAACACTGTATCATAGAAACACTGCGATGTGCATTCTGGAATTCTATAATGTGTGCAGCAATAGCATTCTTGTTATGCTAAGAACTCAAAACTCAGCAAGTACAAATTTTGTGTTGATGCTCCTCTAAGATACAAAGATAGAATAACGTGCAAAGGGGCTCCATTCCATGTAACGGTCCTAGCATAAGATTTCAGTGCCATCGGCACTTCAAGCCTACTGCTTATCTGCTTGATCAATAACATTGATTGGCATTGCCAAACTAAAAAGCATGTGACGTGCTTCTCTTTCTAATCCAGATATCGTCCTCTTCAACCACCATGAAAGAACAAATGTTGTCAAAGCTATACTTTCTGTAATGGCCAAGGCAAAGCGACCAGAAGATGTAAGCTTTTGTAAACATATTTTGTTTCCTTATTCTTTCCCATTGAAAATCATTTAAGCATATCAACAATGACCATCTTTTCTTTGCCAGATCCAGAAACAGTTGGCCATGATTGCGGTTGACATCAATGAAAGGTGTGACACACCACAACCAAGGCGGCGGCTCCAGTCCATTGAGTACGTGACATTGCAGGGCAGCACATTTGACGCTATGCCTGCTCCACAGAATACGAATTCTAGAGGTTGAAGTACAAAGAGGGGGTACGTGTTTCATGAAACTTTTGCTGCTCAAACAGAGGGCAGCATTGAGAGTGGTGAAGAAGGAATGCAGCAAAATGGTTTCTGAATTTTCGCTAATTTTCGGTACTGATAAATGTGCAGGGCTTTTTTTATTATGTAAAGATTTAAAGCAGCTCTATGTGGTCATTTGCATTGGTTACGTGCTTGGATTTTTTTTCCCTTTCATTTCTACAGGGAATTTCTTATTGCTGGCTTATATTTGTGCAAAAATGTGGTAACTCAACACCATTGCTGTCAATTTTTCACAGTCTTCCTGCTCTCTACGTTACCCAAATGTACTGAACTGATAAGGACAGCTTCTTGTGCAGCATGTATACGTTGTTATACAGTAGACTTGCAATAATTTAAAGTTGGGCCACCGAAGGTTCAAGTTCAAACAGATCCGAGTGCTCAGATAGGCTATATTATGTTTTAAAAGCATTTTGAGGCCACTTCATTTAAACAAGTCAAAGAGGAAATTCTAGGTGATTCAAACTTCCAGGTTTTTCAGGATAGGTGAATTCAGCAAATACCTGTTGACATCACATTCATATTGGTTAAGATAGTCATGATGCACCAATATTTGGTATTCAGGCTGCTGTGTATGTTGATGGGTACCACTGACCTTGTCACCATCAACGCAAACTGGGCAAGCCAGTTTTGCAGATTGCAGCCAACAGATTGTGCAACAAAGCTTATTGACTGTTGGTGCTGCCAACATCCCTCGTTTTCCCGACATGATGGACGAGTGCAAAAGGCCCACACATTTTTTTGATGCAATAATTGAAGAACTTCTTACAAACTCTGGTGCAGAAGACTTCAATGATGATTACTAAGTGGCTTCAGGTGACAGGAAATGCAGTGAAAAGGTCATGTTGCGTTATTATTCTAACTAAAATAATTAATATGTAAATTTTTGTTTCAATTTTCGGATTTAGAAAAGTACAAGATGTTCAGCAATATATTGCTAATTGCTATATATATTGCTAGCCCTTGAATTTAAAGCCCACTTAAGTGTTACTTGGACAGAAATTGAATTTTTGAACTTCAGAAAAGCACTTGACACCTTAACGGTTAATTATTCCACCCATGTTCGTCAACATCCTTTTCCTTAAGGCATTTCCTTAACTATCAGCATTAAGCAACAGCTTATTCTAATGAGTGAGTTTTAATGCCACAACATTTTTTTATACCCCAGTTGCCTGGTACACTTTTGCTTGTGATGGACCTTGATCAGCATTGAATTTCATGACTGAGATTAGCTTGCCTTAGTCGCTTATGCAAAATAATCAATCGTGATCCCATAATTAGACCACGATCAAAAGTGCATCGTGGGACACCCATATTGGATTCGTTGCTTGGGAAATGCCCCTCCCTTATATCACTTGCAAGTAAATGACGAATATGACTGGTAACAAAACTTCAGCTGTGTAAACACCAAGGAACATCACTGAGGGGCGACATCTATGTACTGACAAGGGTGGTCATGCCACCTGGAAGTAGTCTCCTCGTTAAAAACCTCTGTAATCTGTGGAGAAACACAAATCTTCAATAGTTTTTTCTGCCATGCAGATGGACAGGACAAATGTTTGGCGACATGATGACAGTATTCTTGAACACAAGGGACAGGCTGCCCGACGCTTGGTGAGTATCTTTTACACATGGATTTGCGTAAACGTCATCTTGTACTGAGAAAATAGCTGTGCAAAAATCGGCAAGGCAAAGGAGGTTTTACACAAAGAAAATTTTGCTGTCCGCCTATAGCAGAAGACTATAAAAGGAGCCATTTATGTCTCCTCTTAAAGAAAGCTTTCCAGTTTATATATTCTTCAAATTCATTCTGGTCAAGGGAATGGATGTTAAATGGCCACCTTTTCAGTGCATTCATTCTGCCGTACAGACTAATCAGGTGAATGGCAGTACAAGGCCAAATTATTTGAAGGCCCAAATCATGGGGAGCATGAAATGATTAGTTAAAAACCATAGCGCTTTCCAGAACAAAGGCAAGTCAAATGACTAGACTAGACAGAACACCACAAACTAATGTTTATCATGCAATGGCATAATCATGGAGGCAGAGTTTTGCAGCATCAAACAATAAACGGAACTCAAGCTTTTCTAGCCTGGCCACTTGTCCCACCTTTGTGCTTAAAAACAGTGTCCATTGAACACTGTACTCGAGTTAAACCAATCAGTTTCTGTGGATCCCTGCGAGATGTAGAATGTTGCACACTGGGAAGAATTTCCATACAGCTGACTGTAGCAAAGGAGAAAGCGCTCTACTACATACCTACATAAGTGGATGACCATCTTTTTTGCATCAGTTATTAGCTGCCTTTAATATTTCAACTTCTACAGCCTTGAGCTACTGCCACCTTGAGCTGGTCGTTTAAAAGCTTTGTGACTGTGCTCTCCAAAGCTGGGGGTTTAGGAAAGGCAGAACAGTCATACGAGGGCACACTTGGCATTCTGCAAAATCATGAAAGAGACACTGAAGAGAAAAATAATTGCAGCTGCATTAGTAAATTACCCCTCTAAAAATACTACTCTTACTATGAGAAGAAGCTCGATAAGCCAGAAAAGACGTGGATATGAATGGTCGGTGGCAAATTATTATTATTAGTAGTAGTAGTAGTAGTAGTAGTAGTAGTAGTAGTAGTAGTAGTAATAGTAGTAGTAGTTTTGATAACATATATACACTTGACAGGAAAGGGAACATGAGGAGGAGGCCGGCAACTGCCACCAGAAGGGGCACAACGCTTGCCTACTCTTCAGAAAGGAGCAGACAGGAACATAGAAATGGAAGATAGTAAGGGAAGGAAAGAGGAAAGAAAGAGCAAGATGACAAATTTCAGAGAATAAAGCAGAACACACTCAGTACAGGTCACGCACAGTATGGCACGCTACTAAAGAATGTTAATATGCATAGCAAAAATAGTGTCTCAGCTCTCGTCATTTGAAAAACAGAAATAAGCTACAAACATGAGCCCAAGTTTGTTACTCCTAGAAGATTAAGGAGAATGCGATGAGCCTGATCGTGTTGAGACGTACATCCACTGGGGTACAAACATTCGTCAAGTGTCGTACACCACAGTCTCTCACTAGCGACGTGCGCTGCACAATGAAAGTGGGGCACTCCAATTTCAGGTGCTCAAGTGTCTCGCAGCAACCACAAGACATACACAATGGACTTGCCACATGTCCTTGTCAATAAACACAGTCGCATGCGTTCACGCAGCCAACCCTTCGCTTGAATAGTTGTGCTCTAGCGTAACGAGGCATGCCTCAACTGCGAGAACAGGGCAGGAACATTCCATTTGCGATGTGCTGGTCTGGATGCTGCTTGAGTAGGTGGCAACGAATCAGCAGACGAGTGTCATCAAGATGGTACAAAATTTCTGGGCCGACACACTTGTTATGAGGGCAAGTTGAAGCCAGCTGATCAGCCTCTTTGTTTCGAGCAATCCCTACGTATGAAGGAATCCATTGGGCAACGAGAGATACCCCACGTGATGCAATTCATGTCAGCAGAGTCAGTAATACTGCACCCAACTGGACAATCAATCTGACTGTGTTGTAATCTGCTAAGGGCAGCATGGGAGTCCATAAAGATGGCACTCTTCAATGCAGTTAACTCCTCTTGCACGCATTTCAGTGCAACATTAATCACTGCTAGCTCCACAGTTGTTGACAAGGCTGGATGGGGTGCATACGTGAAATACTATACATCGTACTTGAGTCGAAGGGCAGAAAAAAAGCTGCAGAGACACCCTGACCATCGTTGTGTACAGATTCACCAATGAATACTTCAATATAATCTGGAAATCTTTCAAACATGTGTGACTGAGCCAATTAGAATATTGCCAGAGCAAACATATATATTTTGGAATGAATGGGGAATAGTACATATTTGTTGATATTGTTCGGAGGTGGAGGCGTAACTGAAGTACCATGTTCAGAACTGCCAGCAATGTTCATAAATAATGCCACCATTTTTCCTATTCGGAAACAAGAGCTCTTAAAGGTGCGGAAACAAGAGCCCTTAAAGGTGGCATTGCCCCCATTAAGTTCTTGCACGAGCTCATCGTGACGACTTAGACTGCGAAAGCATCTGCTTAACATAGCTAATTTATCAGTAAGATGGACTCCACTGTATTCTAATAGAGCTGAAGACCGAACTCGGCAAGTTTACTGAGCCACAATGACACAAATTCAAGAAACTTAGAAACTTGTGATTCCACATTAGTGTTCGGGGTTTCAGCACAAAATTAAAAAATTGGAACTGAGACTTTCATTTTCAATTCCAATAACCAACTAGTAATCAACCTACTAGCAGAAGATGGAGTTTTGAGAGAATAGTACTTTATCACTCTAAGCTAATTTGGTGTTTCTCTTTAGCGTCCGTTAAAGTTCGTGCCACTGGCTACAGTGCCAGAAATTTGGGAGTGGCAGTAGCACCTGTTAGCCGTAACCAAAGTAGTCTGCATGCACATCTGCATTTATTTTTTTGCCTGACTGATGCAGGGCCGTTATGCAAAAGTTAGACCGTGAACAACACAGGATACTGGGCTACCCAAGGTGAGCTGGCAAACACTCAGTGGTCAATATGTAGTCTCGCAATTTGCCTTTCTTTTTTTTCTTTCTTTCATGTCATCTAGTCAAGAGTGCTTGAAGAATTTCGCCCAAGCAGCCCTCAACAACAAAGATGAGGAAAAAGCATTTGTAAGTTAGCTTTTCTTGTAAATGCCATCTCATGTATTAACCTTTTGCAGTAAGTGTCGTACAATAACTCATCTTGCTCTGTTAAGGTGGCAGAAATGTACGTACAAAAGGTGTTGTTTTCAAGCAATTGACATTGACACCTCATTCCAAGCTCTTGCATTCCATACCCTTTTGTTGCATTGTGTTTGTGAAAGTTTGTTTTTATTTAACTCTGTAATGCCCAATGCATCATATATGCTATGCTGAGTTTGATACCTTGAAATGCTAATTTAAACCTGCAAAACTTCATGCAAAGCCCATATATGAGTTTTTGATATGCTGCGGTTCAGCTTCAGTTGTAGACAGTTCAATAAACAAATTACTAATCAATTACTACACTAATTATGCTTAACTCAAATCACATTTTTCTTTTTGTGCAAGTGTATTCTGCATGTCCAGAAATAAATCTGAACAATTTGTTCTAATTTTCCACGACATGGAACTGTGTTAAGAACGCCCTGTACTGTCATGGAACTGGCATTACAGGGTTAAAGGTACCCATGTATCATAAATATTTTAAACACATTTAAATAAGTTGCACACTATTAAGAGCTCATACCGTATGCAAAACTTCATTACAATATGACATGGTTAAGTAAACACAAGGCTATATGCACAATGCAGAAACCACCCCCTATGGAACAAAGCAACGGGGATCAAGCAGTGTTTCAGTATAGAGATAAGTAAATAACCACAAATGGGCAATACTCTGCAAATTATATCTGGAAGCTTAAGATCCTGTATGTTTTCTCATGTTTTGTTTCATTAGCAAAGACTTTCAGCAGCCATTACTTCTGTGGAACTATCTGCACAGTAAAATGCAATTGAGGCAATGCAAATGGCGTAACAGAGGCAGTGACATCAGCAATGCCACAGTAGTTTTGCAGTCTTTGTGACTTCTTGACGGAGAGACTGCTATGTCCGAATGAAAGCTAAGGCAGGTGTGTGAGTAAGCTCATGGCATCAGCATCAGATTCAATGCAGCGAAAATTGTTAACTTTATTGAATTGTGCACTTTCTGCACTTGGCTACCATGGCGAAATTTGTAACCATTCCTCCCCAACAGTTCTGCGCAAGATACGCTGCTGAGATTGGCTTTACAGACGTTGGAGAGCACCTGCGACAGGGAGAAAACTTCAACAAGCTCTCTGACAAGTTCAAGTAAGCATTTTAATGCGATAGCATTAAGGAGCCCGTGTTACAGAAAATTCGGCATTGGCGTCGGTGTCCCGCGCCGTCATTACGCGTCGGCGTCCTGCATCGGCATCCCGCGTCGCCTCGGCAAAAAGAATTTCGAACCAAATTCCGAACCATGCATACCCAACCACTTCTTTACCACCAAAGTTGCTCGTACCATGTCTTTCATTCTTTACAAAGTTATTCCTCAGAGTTATGAGAACAGCAGTCCACAAACAAATGTTATGGAAAAAACAGCGGCAGCGCATGTCCTTTATTTGTTAGCTCTTCTCAGAGTGAAATATTAAATGTGCAAAACAATAACAGGAGATCGACCCACACAAGAAGCAGTGTTTCTACCAGAAAGCTCGCCTTCGTGCATAGCGTTTGCAGCCAGCATTTCCCGGTAAATGTTACAGTTACGTAAGCTGCAGTTGCCAGGAAGCATGAAAAGCAGTAAGGGGTCTTTAAACACTATCGCATTCCACTATTAAAGGCGAAGCTTAAGCGTCCTCCAAATTTTGTTGAACACTTCACTAGTTGGTTCCCATTAAGTCTACAAAAGTGAATTTTCTGGTTTATTTGTGTTCAGGCATCACTGTTAATGCCTGTACCTTTGTATGCTTAAAAACCTGTGTAAACATTGGTTGTGAAATGTTCAATGTTGAAGCTCAAATTACAAGCAGCACCATAGCCAGGCAGGTTCTTCAGAAACCTATGAAGGGGCGTGCAGCAGCAGTGCATGATTTGGTCGTATTTCATTTCATTACTTTCTAACAAAAAAAGTAACGAAGTGTTGATCAGTACCAAAAAAGGAAGGATTAAGGTTAATACAGTTCAACTGCCTTGCAGCACTTCCAGCCCCTGAACTATCCTACAGAGAAAGAGAAAGTCAAAATATGAGAAGGATGATATAGGTGCACAAGAGAAAGCTTGACAAAAGGAGATAATTTTTCAGTGGCATTCTATGCCACAGCAACAAGTGTGCATTTCCGCAAACAGCACGCTTGCTTTTTTTCTAACTTGCTCCCATCTTGGCAAACTTTCTACCATGGTGACCTTTTTGTTCTTAGTTGCAAAGAACGGTTAGAGTGCTTAAGAAGACACTTTTAATCTTGCAAGATAATTTTTGTGAATCCCTTGCGCAGGTGTACATCACTAAGACTACTTTAGGGGTGTGTGAATATTCGAAAGTTGAGAATAACAAATCAAATAGTCGCTATTTGCAAATCCAAATATTTTCAAAGCTTTCGAATACTTCGCGTCACCATCTGTGCACATTGGCACATGAAACTAACAAAAAAAAAATAGGAAAGAAAAAACAGTTGCTTTTATCTTCACCTTAGGGGAAACAATGCAATAAACTGAAGCAAGGTTTGGGTACGGGCTAGTTGGTATTCCATGGTATCAATCGTCATTTATAGCGCATCCCTCGTTTATGTATGCGCTGTAAGCGACGATTGATACAATGTAATAAAGCACCGCATCGCTCAGGAAGCCTGACTTTTCCAGCTGTCTACGATTGTTTGCAATAAAATTTAGTTCAGACAGCATTCAGAAGCAAGTAGTCGAGTTCTAATCGAATTAGACTTGCACTTGAAATATTACATACGGCAGAAAACTGAGGGAAAATGCAAATTAATGGCCCTGGCTTCTCAAGTACATGTCAAGAAAAAATGGAGACCCTCTGTTTGAATGTGAATCACATGATTGCGTCCAATGGGCTATGACTAAGCTGTGTTAAGTTGTATATGTAAATGTTATACAATGCGTGATTATCTATGTCATGTAAAGGAAAAGAAAGCGTTCATACCCTGGAAATGTTAAAGCTTTGTTATAATGAAAGCTGCAGTAGGCAGCGTTGGGCAACATTCGGGGGAATTTCTTGGTGGTGGTATGTCAGCCATGCATTGTGACACTAGTTTGGTGTGTTAGAGTAAAGGCACATGAAGTTACGAAAATTGCAGACTCAGAATACTCCTTGAAAAAAAAAAAAATCATTCGCATAGGTGACAAATGTCTCGATCTGTGTGGCAAAAACATGAAACCTTGTAAACTCTATTCTCTGTTAAGCAGAGCATGTGAACAATATCAGTAATCCCTGCTCAGAATACTGGGATGTGAGCGTTCAGTTTGACATAATTTAAGCACTAAGTTTGCCACTGGCTTGTTAGCATCTAGAGCTCGAAACCTTGTGTAATGCATATTTATTTACTTGTCCTTCGAGACTTACAAGATGAAGTCCTAGGTGTTTATATTTCCCTTGCTAATCCAGTATAAATAAAAATAGCTGTTGTCTACAAAAATGGCACACATGGAAACAACTTTAGCAAACTGAGAGGAGCAACGACATACATCATGAATAAACCAAAACAACTGACGAAGAAAGCTTCGGCAAAGAAACTTTGTAGGCACATGGAGACATCAGACTACTCGGTTTGTAGAACACTTTTTCGAAGTCTGGGTTCACAGATAACAGCTTCTCATGCTCCTAGGTCTATGAACAAGTTGCTGAATGCATTACTGCATAGTGCAGACAGCAAAAGGAATTATTGATTGTTAGAAAGGCAGTGATAAGCTCAAAAAAGATTTAGGTCATCAAACCACATACAAAATCCACTACAGTAAAAGTAAGCCGGGTCAGAAAGTATTGATCTAAAAAAGGGACTTCAACTATGCTTTTCTTTTCCTTTCTTTCTACAACAGGGAAAAACTGAAAGAGCTACTGGACACAACTGTGCTCGGCTCTTCTGAAGACAGTGGCAAAGGAGATTGAGACATTGTTCATTTGATCTGTATTATAGCGCTAGAGAAATTAAAGATGGCTCATTTTCACCCTGCATCACTACAAAGGCAAATCCCATTACAAGTTCTTTGTTCTACTGACAGAGACATCCTCTGTCAAGATGAAAGAATAATGTTCTTTAGCAGTTCAGGATTGTGAAGCAGAAGTTCATAGTAACACCTGGACTGAGCCTGAAGAAAAGGGTTGTTGTCTTCGCACAGCACGTCCAACACTCTGCCCAGCAGGTCCTGGACTTCACATGGCCTTGCAAAGAACAGTCTCAGTGTGGCAGTTAATAGATGCTGTTTCACGCTTTCCTCCTCATCTTTTATATCCTCAATGTAGTCTTCAAGAATGTACACAGAAGGTTCAAAATGGAGACCATGAGTAGAGACTATATTGATAAGATTACACTTGAATTCAGCACTATCACATGTCCATTTCCTTTTAACAATGCTGTCTAGCACTCTTCTGCCATCTTCGGACTTGTCGAAACTTAATGCGCACAGAGCTCCCAGGACATCTGTCACTAACACTTCATTGGTGACATTCAACAAAGGCAGCATCTTCGATATTAGCAGCTTCCTTGCATTGCTGTGTTTGTTGGCAAGGGAAGCCATGAGCTGCAAGGCGCACCTGTGAACAACGCTATTTCGGTCATTGCAGAAGCCAAGCAGTTCATTGCATATTTCAAGCAGATTACTCTCATGTACCAGGCACTTCAGTATCTTCATTTTCTTCACCTTGAGTGCAGGAGGATCTGAAAACCATGCATAAAATTTCACGAAGTGTGGCCTAAATATATCGGGATACAGTTGCACAAATTTCTCCACCCACTCAAGGACTGTCCATGTCATTTCATGTTCGCAAAAGCCAAGGCTGGTTGAAAGCTTTGACCACACCTGTGAAACACCCTCCATTTGCAAGTGAGTTAACATACTGTGGGTCGCTTGAACAAACAGTTCAAAGGCACTGAGTTGTACGGCAATGCTGTTCGACGTTAGGTAGGGATCAAGGGCATTGACAAACATGAGTGCCTCTTCTTCCGTTTTGGGCTCGTATTTTTTAAGGTATCTAAACACGGCAATTGCGTCCCAGTTACTGAAGAATGGAAGCTGTTTCAGAAGGTAAGCCGCTATCTTCTTGTTTACGGCAAGTCCACCTTCGGCATGCAGGATCTCGTCAAGAGCATGCAGACATTGTACGACGACAATGGGATCTTGATCCCTTATCATGGCGTACAGCTTGTCAGCCAGATCCAGCTCGTCTACGATGTTTGCGTGGCACTGGTACAAACTTATAGTACACGACACCGCCGCTCGGCGAACGTAAGCGCTCGCGTCTTCAAGTCCAGCTACAAGTTTCGGCACGGCCTGTTCCATTATAGGTGGAACGCTGAAGAGAGTATTCAGTGCGAGGCCGCGGTATATGGGGTTTGGGTCTGTGGTGTCCTTTAGAAGGCAGTTGACGGCAAGTAATCCAACCTCCTCGCTTTGTTTGCATCTGAAACACAGACAGAAAAGTTCCACCATGTATCTCGACATAACAACGGTGCATGGTCACGCACATAATACCGTAAGCACGCAAATTAAGCTTGGTGCAACGCGCACAACTCACCTTAAAACGTAAAGGCACCCTACTTTCTTTGACAGGATGTCTTGCGCAGACAGAAGTTTCACGAGTCTTCCCGTTAAAGGCGACAGGTCGTGGCCACTTGCAATAAGAGAGTACACCTGCGGAGCGAGCATAGAGCGAGCATATTCTCAGTGTGCTTCAAGAACGGTGACTTCAAATATTTGTAATGGTGCCCGTACTTGAACTTGCAAGCTTACTTACCCTCTTGAGCAAACTTCTCGTGAAGCGGGCATCGGTGACACCGCAGCACTGGTCTAATTGAGAAGCTAAGCGACTGATCTCTGTCTGCATCTTCACTGCTTACACATTAGCGCTGGTATTTCTTGCAATAAAGCTACGCGGGATGAGTGTTGACCGCAGCTCCTCAGAGAACTTTCTCATAACAAAACTCCGCGGTACGCGAAAGTCAGCAATAACATGGGCGCCGCCATGTTCGGAATGATCTCGCTAGCGATCAGAGCGCGCCTGCAAATAGAGCCTTCTCATACCGCCAGGTTTGAACGTTGAAAGAGGGCTCGAATTCTTGATTAGGAACGTTCCACAAAACGAGCTTGCCAAACTGTCCCGTTCGACCCGAGTATCACTTTCTCGCCGGCGGCGTTGTCTACAAAAACCTAATCTTTTTCTGAGCGTTTTTCATTTTAGTCGTGTAGTACGGACACTGAAAGGATCATGAATCGTAGCTTCTGCGTTCGCTTCCTTTGATTCAGGAACCAAGCAGCTGAGTTTGCTTGCAACCGTGCTTCTTTGTGGTACACAAAATCGTGTTTCCTTCCTCTATGAACAGAAAAAAACGAGTTTGCTTGGTAGAGCAACATGTGAGTGAGGTGATCGTTTAACATTTCACGCGCGAAAACAATGCACACAAATTAAGACTTCGTTTCAGAAAAGTTTTGTAAGGTTTGCTTAAATCGCACCTACCGAGTCATCCGTGTGCACGTCAAATGTAGAATAGCGGCGATAATACGCGGTTGTACCTGCACGACGCCAGATTTTAAAAAAAAAGAGAGAGAGAGACTGAGAGAAGAAACAAACCGCTCTTTGGACCATATTTTGTTCCCGAACATTCGCCATCTTCTTCTGTTGTTGTTTGGGCGGTTTTCGTCCTGCGCGCTCTTCCTTTCTTTCTGCGCTTGCTACTTTCACGTTAAGAACGCTATGTAACGCTGATACGCGCTTACCTTTTGTAACCTGAAAGTACTGCGAGCATGAAGTGTTGAAAGAAAAGAAATGCACGCAAGACATATTGTTTGAGGACGAGACAAGTCCCAGAGGGAGCAAACTTTTTTCTAGTGCAGATTTCGCACCCGCGTTGACTTCATCGTCAAAATCGCGCCATCTCACGCTTAATTTATTACTTGTTTGATGCCGAGACTGCCTTCGTCAGCCAAGTGCAGGCGGACGCAAATAACCTCTCTCCGCGGGGATGTTCACATCTATACGAATTCAACTCTGTAGAGAAATATGTGCACGAACATGTAAACGGTAACGAATAAAATTCAATCTGCACAAGAACTGGGATGCCATCTTGTCTTTCATTACGTACGCTTACTGTACTGCCAAACATGAAGAGACCATGGGTGAGTGCCGTTCAATATGTTTTACGCTTGCTCTCCCAAAACTTTTCTATAGATATCGTCCTGCCGTCTTCACATCAAGAGGAGGCTTCTTTCAACTAGGCGTTTTGTGACGCGCAGTACACCAGCCACTTTGCTATACGACACCCGGCGTGTTCCTGTTCATTTCGTTAGGTTATCAACACCAGTTTGTTGGGGAAGAACCATTCCGCAAATTTCAGACCTCCCGTATTCTGGCCCGTTCGCAGGTATAACGAACACCACCTAGATAGCACAAGGCCTGTTGACTCCCAATTTATGACGTCATGCTACTGTCTCGACAGTCAGAACCTAATGCGTATGCACCCGAGTAAGCCGCGGTGTTTTTGACGTCACCGCTTTCGTCACGCCAGCCTTGGCAATGGAAATTTCGGACCAATAGCATGGTGTCGTGGATTGGAGTGAACAGGCCTTCGGCTATCTATAATAGGTGGAATGGCGCTGGAATGTTAATATGGCGCTAATAGGTTAACGCGCTGGAATGGAGTGATTCATACGTCACACCAAATTGACTTCCCACTGCCGACGTTCACACAAGGCTCAGGCTGTTCACGTGACCCGCCTCAAGCACTGCCACAATCGGTTTCAGTGTACGGCTCAACTAAGACCAAGCTTTTAAAACAAAGTAGCACGCTTGGATTGACAAATCAGACTAACGGCATTTTGTTCGCAATCGTCTTGAGTTACTCGACTACTTTAGTATAAAATTTTTTAAACAGGGTTGAAGTACCTCAGACAGGCTGGCCAACGTTTCGATAGGTGGACCTATCTTCGTCAAAGGCGGCCTCGTCATCCTCGGCGTGTTAGTATAACAAGGGGCACTTACCCTGTTCCGTCATCGCCAGCTGTCATGGAAGTCCAAAAACAAGAAAGGGGCTGGCAGATGGAATTCCATCGACTACTTTAAGTGCGATTGGTCCGCTAATTAGTTAACTTTAATTACGCAAAATTTTACATATTCGTTTTAGGGCATTAATATCCAATAAAATAGTTTTGATTACATTATCGTTAATGTGGTTCTTTTTTTGGTCTCTGAAGAAATCACGCAAAACGTGAAGGGAAAAAAAGACGTCGATGCGCTCTTGCGTGTCTGGGGCCACAAGCTTTCGAGTCATACCTTATTAACAACCCCTTTGGGAACTTCCGCTCACCTCACTCACAGCTTACTCCTATGATGCGCATACCCGGTCTAACATTAGCGATGTTAAATTCGTCCTTTCCACCCTCGGCGGTCTTCTGGATCTGCCTATCTGATAATATGGCCGGATGCAGGTAGCGAAATTCGTTTCGTGATAAACTAAAATGCTACTTTAGGCATAACGTACAGTGCTCACGGAATGAAACGCGTCAATTTAGGGCTAACTAATGCCCAGACTTTCGTTTGTACCGGTTGCAGTTCGTGCCACATCGACGTAACTTTGGTGTGTACACATAGAGCGGAGTCAGAGTCACCTTTAGTGACCAGATTCATAGCGACATGACATGGTACTCTCGAGTTCTCTGCACATATGCTGGGTTCTACCAAATACTCGCTGTCGCGTTTCATTCCGTGAGCACTGTACATGTGTTCTCCTTGTCGCAGATTATTCATGACTACATCGACTGACTACATCGCGCATGACTTACATTCGATGATCCCGTAGATGGCCGAGTTCTGAAAGCTAACCAGCTTTTTTACATATAGCCTTGTTAGCTTTACTTACACCGCTGTTTTCTTACTATTGTTGTTAGTATATAAATTAACTAACCCATTTTCCTTTTCTATCTAACTTTTTCATTTTTATTGTGTTATCGTGAGCAGCGAAAATATACAAGACCTTCGGGCGTTGAAGGAAAAAGGAATGGAATAGCAGCGCTCTTAATCATGTTTATAAAAAGTTAAAGTTCCTCGACTGTTTTGCCTCGTGCATGGGCGTATATACAAGTATACGTGTGTTCATGCTGCTCTATTAAGTTGTTATAAATAACATACTTTAGTGACAATTCTTAGCGCTCATACATACAGACGCGTAGATTGTTTTTCTTTTTCTTTCTTTCTGTTTTTAGAGGAAACGAAAAAAAATCTGTGGCATTAGCGCGGTTCTGTCACATCAGCTGCATTAAAGAGGTGGACTTCACTTACACGACTGTTCGCAGTGCCATGTTAGATTTAACACGCCTTTATATATTCATTAACCTTATTAGCAATTCTTCACTTCGTGGCACGTATACTAACTGCGTAACTGAAGCCCAGCGGTTATCCATTTATAGCAAAGATGCATGAATGCGTTTTGAAAGAAATACGTCCTCAAAATCTGAGGCGAAATGCATTAGATGTTCAAGTTAACATTCATCAGCACTGCACTTTTTGCCCGTGATACGATAATGTAAAAAAAATACATGTAGATCCAACACAAACGTTAAAATCTATATGAAGCGAATTAGTGTTTAGCCGTTGATTGAAGTCTATATAACTATAACGGCGATGCGTACAGTTGTGTTTACTACCATCGTATGCAATTCGTAATCTTGCGCATTGTCTTTATCCGTCACAAAAGTCGCAACTTCAGTATAGTGCAACTTTTAAGTTTGCGTACATTTACGTTTCTTCACATTGACTCCTCTCATTGGCTCCCGGGTCCCGCGCAGCTTTCGCTGCTTTGCAAGTTGATTTTGAACGTTCGGCGACGAATGCGCCTTGCAACTGTTGTCGCTAGGGAGAACTTGCCCTCACGCGTGGCCAACCTCCCAAAATTTCCTTTTGCATCGAAATCGCCCCCTCCTACCCCCATGGAGTGCACGCTGATGAAATGTCTTTCCCCAGTCGCCGACTAGCGTACCACTGACAGCACTGCGAAGCGGCAAACATTAGAGAGCTTTAGTTTAGGGGACGCAAGCGGGTTGCATACGCAAGAACTATGGGCGACGGTATTGTGCATGCGCAGACCCAGACGTGGAGGTCTGCGCGTGCGCAGTACCGTGGCCCCTAGTTCTTGCGTCCCCTAAACTAAAACTCTCTATTATGCTGCGTGCGCCCCGGTGGCACGGGCTAAAGCCGCGGCGCGTGGATGGAGGGGCTTTGGCACGGGACAACCAATGGCGGGCGACAAAAGACTTGGCGCTTCGCCGTTACAGACTCTCTATCGGCCGCGCTGTGATCCCGTTTGCTAGGGAAGTTTAGGTTATACCGCTAAACAGAGCAAGGCGCGGCGTGCTTCACGGTGCCTAGGCGAAACCACATTAAGAAGCAAGATTCCCCAGCGAAAAGCGTCCACGTTTCTCTCTGTGGACTCTTTTGGTAATGGCAGGCGCGAGGAAGCAGCTCTCGCTGCGCCATCATGCTCCAAACCAAATTATTGCGCTTGCCGTGCTGGGCTCTTCCATAGCTACCGCACGCTCTGGCCTCATATGGGGCCGCCAGGGCACTGCGGTCGCACAGTGCCCGCAATATCACTGGTGCGATACGAAATGGCACAAATTAGAGATCGCCCGCGCAAACCAGAGAGGGCTGACTGCCAAGACGCCAACGCGAAAAGGAAACCACGCGCTTTCATTTCGTCACTCGTCAGTTTCGCCAAACTGCTGTACGGTTCAACTGCGATATTTAAAAATAGAAAAAGGTCGGACACAAGGTTTCTACCGACACGAATACGTTGAAGTGTTGTCAACTTGCTGCGGGACGCGTGTATGCAGTTTAACGTGCTACGCATAAAATCAAACTTGAAAATTTGATGTCCCTGACCCTTTGAATCCGCCGGAAACCAACATTATACAAAAGCCAGTGGTATCAATGTGTAAAATTTTATTGAACATACTCACTATGCAAATGACTGTAGAACACGATGTGGGATGAGCGACAAAGTGAACGTGAAGTTATCACAGGAACTATTAACAAGCGCCTCGTACATCAGCCTGGAAAGCGCACCTCTCCGAGTGTGGTACACAGTCTCGGTTGCAGCGTTTTGTTGAACGTACTAGAGGCTAACGGTGCATAACAAAGCAAATGCGAACGCTGACAGAAAAAGGGGAACATCCCCTGTAATTTGATTTTGGCCTCTCATTTTCATCTTTTCTGTTCTCCGAGGACTGAACGAGTGCATAAACGTTGAGCCAGGCAAGGGGTCGGGGCCAGGCGGGCGCAAAGCCACGCAAAGCGCCTTCACGACCAGATCAGGACGTGCTGCAGGTACTGCCTGGTGATGTGCCTGGGGTCCAGGTTGAGCGGGAAATAATTCGGGAAGGCCTGAGAGGAGTGCAGGCCCAGCATATCCAGGGGGAACCGGTTGATCTGGGACATCCTGCGTCGAGAAGCAATCGCGTTTCACACACGGAAGTTCGCTTTCTTTTTACGGTAAAGTTGAAAATTACAGAAGAAATTCCGGCAGAACCCATCGCACGATGAATGAGGACGTTAATGCGATTAGCGTGCAAGCAATACCGTATTGCCAATGCCGTATTGCCAACGCCGAAACGTGCATGCAGTGCAGGCACCGCCCTCATGCTTACCACTGCACACGCTTCGCCATCTAGCGGCGGCGCCGCGAAGTCCGCGCGTTGTGTGGGTGCGATTTCGCCGAGCCCCGAAGGAAATTTCAAAGGATCTTTTTGTCACAAAACAACGGCACATGCGCAGTAACACATACACAGTTACTCATGTTGCCGTCATAGAGGTTCATTGAAGAGCGGCACAGACCAAGTGGAACTTACCTCGTGCTCCAATTTGGCGTCAAATGGGTTCATTGAACAGGGGCACATACCGAGTGAGCCATATTGGTCTGACTGTAGGTTTCGAAGCTTGATCGCTCAGCACAGCGGCCCGATGCGCTACCCATTACCGTGACCTAGGTTGGCGGTAAGCAAGCGGGCGGGGGAGGAGGTCATCGAGGCACTCTATATAGCTCCAGCCCGCACACCCTCCGCCGCCGGAAATTTTCGTTAAGTACCCAAAGAACGCTAATCGCATGTACGCATAACTTTGCTATTTGAAACGTTTCAAAAACTGGCGAATCGCTGAATCTGAAATCGCTGAACGTGATTTCCGACTCAACCTGCGATTTCACGGAGTGTACAAAAAACAAGTTTCTACAAAAAACGTAGGAATAACTTTAAACCGGCGATAAATACCACGCCGCCGAAAGAACGGCTTCGCGTGACCGTCGGTAATGCCAAAACAGGCACGCAGAGGAAACAGTGTAACGCTATATATAGACTCGACATTTCGAGGCGACGTGCTCAATTACAGCGAATTTTTAAAAAATTTAGAATGTGCTTCGCGAACATCTGCTTAAATTTGTAGTGCCCAAGATGGTGCATACTTCAAATTTCGTTCATATATCTCTACTTAAAAAAGAAAAAGATGCGAAAATACCCCTTCGACGTGTAGATACTATTGGTTGGCGTACATTTTCGCCACCGTTGTAACAGCGCGGTTACCGCGTGGCGTGAGGACGTGCGGATGCCGCTGGCATACGTGAGTCATATGTCGCCCGACTCCAGCGTTCCCGTTTCACGGCCGAGGTAAGACAGCTGTCACACGGTGGGGAAATTTGGGTAACCGCACTATAGACACGTTTGTGCCGGGCAAAAAAAAATGACGTCGACCACTCTGCAAATACACATAAGAATGCGTAAGAATATACATTCGTACGTCAAGTAGAATCGCCGCTTTACGCTTCGGACCTCTTTCAGCCTTTAAGCTGTCACGCCGAAATAGTGCACTGCAGCTCGGTGCAGGTCGTCGCCGCATGGGAGCTTGTACTTGCCTTTCTCAATGTATCTGGCACAAAATTGCGGCAGCGATGGCATCATTGCAAGGCCTTTTTGAACGTTTATCAAATGCCGCCAGGTTCACCCTTTCTTTTTCATTTGCTTGTTCTCGTAACTAAATTAAATGTGTCGCCCAAGCGCTGGCACAACATGCACGTGGTGCCGCAGAAAGCTACTTCGCATATCTTAAGGTGCTGTTAAAAATCGTTTTCACCGTAAAAAAGTGACGTCGCAGGCCATAGAGTCTGCAACGCGAAGACGCAGTACATCACATCGAGGATTTTCTGGAAAACAGATTGTTTTAAATATATTCCTCTTGTAGCTGGGTTTCTCATCGTGTACGTACAGCCTTCCCGATATGTCGTCCAGGAACTTGCGGTACTGCGGCCTCAAGTTGTGGGGCTCCAAGACCGCCTGCGTTGCAAGAGTCACACCTTAACAGATACGTTTACAGATCGCCTCGTCGTTCGTGCATGTACACTTACACGCGCAATGCAATGTATGCTTCCTGCTACTTCGTACCATCTGTGAAACTCGTTTGTTTCGATCGGTATGACCGGATTCACAATTGGAAATACTGATAGCTGGCTCCTCGTTTCTACGAATGATGATCTAGATGATTTACATTACATGCTAAAATATTCATCATTCGTGCCTTTCAAATAATCTGTGGGAGCTTTTGTTTGGCAATAATTAGATTCTGCTCGGTTTTTGCGTTTGCAATGACTAGCATAACGCGTTGAATGCGTGGATCTTTTTTTAATATCTTGTGCTATCTAAGCACATAAATCCTGTTGAGGGTGCTGATTAAATTGCTTATTACGGCCCACTCATCTGCACAATATACTGATTGTAATTGTTTTATTGGGGCTTTAATAAACTGGTTCTTAATTTCTGATAATACAATTTTTAAAGAAACATGCGAATGTGTTTATAGACGTCGGTTAGACTTCGACTTTGAATGTGGCACGATAGGTTTGTTTAGTGTGAGGCATGCTGCCGAACGAACACAATGTTTGAAAAACTGTTGAAGCTGTGACGCGTGCACTGCCGAAGGAGATTCACGAGATCCACTCACGACGTAGAGCATGATGCTTGTGCACACAGCGTAGAGCCACACGGCGGCGCCTTCGAACTTGGGAACAAGATGTTGCTCCGCGCTCTTCAGGTAGACGAGCTGCGGGAAACAGAAATGCGGTCGAGCGCGAATGTGATGCACCAAAATATGGCACCAGAAATGCACCAGAAACTATATCACCAGCTGTTCGGTCGGCGGGAACACCGAGTATAGGAGAATTCAGGATGGACTATGTACGAACGATCGTCGACACGACAGCACACTTAATTTTTTTTAGAGATCGAAACATTTGTTTTAATAAGGTGGTGCAACGGTTGCGCGAAGATTTACTGACTACAGGCACGCCGATTAAAAGCGAATTTATTCGTAATTCGGAAGCACAAACTGAAACTGACGAGTGCTACGGGAAATTTCGAAATGCAAAGTTCGGACTGCATCCTCAATGTCAAGTTGCATTCATTTGCGGAAAAGAAAATCGGATCAATCGTGGAATGTACGGTCCGCGTAGTTTTCCCCCGGGTGACTACATCTGTTTACTTAGGTATCTCACCACTTAATGTGTCGTTAATACAGTGAAAGTCCGCTTAGACGTACTTCAGGGGGCGCCAAATGTTGATACGAGAGCTTGCTATGCGAGAGAAAAAAAAATTGCATATGTATACTTCACCTTGCTGAGAACATTGCAAGGTTCACCTGTGCATGTACATGCAGTCAGTATAAAACACGGTGAACATTGGATGGATACGCAAGTGCCATCACGCACCCGCTGTTGTACTATGCGGAACGTCATCCTGAACACATGAAAGTATCCATCGTTGGGGTTTTACAGCTATAGGCTATTATTTCGGCAATAGAACCAACCGAAGGCGTGATGAAAACAGCGTGCTTCGAAAATCGCTCGCAAAAAAATGTGTCCCACGGCAAATGTCCACGAGCAGAAGGACTAAACACGCAGACGGCGTGAGTATTTACAGTGCCCTTTAAGTTGCGACTTTCATCCATTAGCGAGTAAACGGTGTCTGAGATAACGCTCCAGCATGCGGTAATCGTTGCTTCACAGTGCTGCACCGAATATACGTTTACTTTCATATCGAACCACTCTGCACTATAGCGCACAAAATGTACAGTGTAGCTGTGTGATAGGACGCGAAACAATACAAAATGTTTCAGGACAGCAAGGGAGCGCAAGGAGCGCTCGATTCGCTGGACGGGACGCTCTTTGCGGTCCTATATATATATATATAGTCTCATTTCGTATTGCTTTGCGTTTCTGATACACGACGACAGCTACGAGCCTACTAGCCCAGCACCAAGCAGTGATGTAGTACAGAGCACACAGTGGCACCGACCTCGATGAGCTTCCAGAGCAGGTAGAGGGAGACGTACGAGCTGGGGCAGACGGCGCACGCCAGTCCACCCGCGGTGCCGGCCACCAGGCCGTGCCAGTCCCGTTGGCCGCCGCTCAACCAGCGAAGCACGCAACTGCTCAGCTGTAACAGTGAAGAAAGAAGATATAAGGGGGAGGGAGGGTGGTGCCATATTATATATGAAGGAAGTAGTTCTTCGGATCCGGTGTTTAATAAATGTAATGAAGTCAGCAGGCGCACGCAAAGGAATCAAGAACAAACACTTAATCTCGACGTTTTGGCCGGGGTCCGGCCTTCATCATGAGCGCGAATGCAAGAACCAAGAGCTCAGTTTACACATTTACTCATTTTCTTCGTAGGAGCGGAACAAAAAGAAAAAAGCGTGGTTAACTTATGACTACAAACACGCGTACATTCAGTGGCGCCTTAAATACCAACACGCGCACATTCGCTCACGTAAAAAAAAAAGAGACAAAAAAAGCGTAGGTAGCCTATGAATACAAACACGCGTACATTCAGTGACGTCTGCAAGGGAGTGGCGTGAGTAATACAAGATCAAAATGAATGTACGCGTAGTGGTATTCACAGACTACCTACGCTTTCTTTTTTTGTTACTAGAGTGAATGTACGCGTGTTTGTAGTCATGGCTACCTACGTTTTCTTTATTATTATTATTTTTTATTACACTTTTACAGAGAAAGTGTAATAATCGAGATCTGGGTGTGTGCAACCGTACCAATGATGAAGGCCAGATACCGGCCGAAACAATTAAATGTTTGTTTTTTGCTTTTTTACGCGCGCCTGTACTTCTTTCAATATATCTGTGTGCGCGTGTGTGCTCGTGTGTGTGCGTACGTTTGGCCACCCACATTCGAGAACTGATAATCAGGGAATGCAACTCAGCGGCCGAAAATCCGCAAGAGTATGAAGAGAAGGGGAGGAGGCTACAGCAACAATAAAGCTAAAAAAAAGTTGTACGGATACTGCCAAGATGGTTATGCTCGCTTTTTTTGTATGGCTGAGAAGGGGCCAGCATAGAAGCGTTACCGCAGCAGTACCTGTAACCGCATGGAACGCACATTTCTACAGACACCTTTTCATATAAGTTCTCCGGAGAATATTCGGCGTTTTTATTATTTTTATAAGTATCTGATAAACTTTTATGCGGCGTGTTATAAATCTTCTAGCTAAGAGAAACGCCGTATACAGGGTGGAGTTTTGATAAGCTGATTTTCGACCGGATGGTCTATACATAGGGCTTAAACTCACACAGGAACGAAGGCCAAGGATGGTCTAACGTTCAGCCATATGTGACCTACATTCGATCACGTTGGCTCTACATAATGGGCTTACATTGTTTCCCTCTTAAGTGCTACTTGCGTGCAGTGCCCGGATGCTTTCCTTCCTTCATTATTTTGTTTCTCATCCCATCCTCACATCATTGCGGCCGCCAAGGTCGAGTGAGCACTGGCGCACAGTAATACCGTGCGTCACCATGTACCCGAGGAACAACAACACACAAAATAAAGCAGGTATAGGATGCGCGTAGCGTGGGTTTGTCTTGCACCGTTGCACGCTCCAGTAAAAAGAAAGAAGGAAAGAAAGAAAGAAAGAAAGAAAGAAAGAAAGAAAGAAAGAAAGAAAGAAAGAAAGAAAGAAAGAAAGAAAGAAAGAAAGAAAGAAAGGAAGAAAGAAAGAAATGCCCTAGGCAGCGAATTGTTCTCGGAGGGGACGACGGCGAGGAAAAGGCAGACCCCTCCTCGGTATGCGCGAGGAACGTCGACCTTGAGTGCCTAATGAGCCGCTGTGCGCGTGCGCGCCGCGAGTCTGCTTCCCTGTTGTGCGCAATACGCTCGGCACGCGCGCGAAGTGCATCCTTCGTCGAAAGAAACTAATCCATTGCCCGCATGACCGCAGCCGATTCCGAGACGTCTATAGCTGGCTTCCCGTTGCCACGCAAATCTATTTCTCTCGAAGGTTCTGAAAAGAGAAGCGAACCCTCTTACCTGCCTTGAATGTGTGTGTGTGTATATATGTACATATATATATATATATACATATATACATATCTACATACACACATTTATATATATATATATATATATATATATCAAGGAGAAGAAATGGGGTTAACCGAGGGGTCCGATTTTTATTAGTCATATCATAAGTAGCCAACAAACATATACTCACGCTGTAAAGTCCCGTCAGTCCGCCAAGAAAGCATCCCGTCCGGAGCGCCATCGGGCCTAGAAGCAGTCCGGAGAGAAGCTGTCGTATTCGTATCTTGCGGTATCCCTTGAGCACGCTGAAGCCGACGCCGGCTGCCCATCCAATGGTGCCGAACTTTAAAGCTATCTGCAGGGAACAAATACGTCACAACGTCGAGAAAGAAATACTCCAAGCAAAAATATCACAGTTTCGCCATTTGGGCGTAGCAACGAATGCGAGAGCAACGTGTTAGAATAATACACGAAGTCTAAGAAGACTCGCAGCTGTAGTGTCAGTATGAATTGAAGAAAACGCAAGCTGACCAAGTAATGATGAGCTGCTGTGCCATAGAGGTCCTGTGTCTGAATCCTGCCATCGGACAATTAGCGACTTTACCACCACTTCACCGCACCGGGTATGTTTCAAATCTGTTTTCCCGGACGTAGTGCACAGCCACGCCAATAAATTTACATAATTTTCAGGTTCGAGCTCCGTTATTGTTCCGCACATTTAATATTTAAGTCGGAGAAGACTTAAGATGAAAGCCATGCACTGTCGGTGTTTTGTTTCGTGAGATTAGTTTGTAGGCTACCGTTCTATAAGATTCTAAGAAATAATTTTGTTAAGAATGCAAGACCTGGTATGAGCAACTTTAGTGATAGGATGCTGTGACGATATAACCAGCATATATGGCATGTCGCATAATATAGCAAGGCATATAGCGTACATATACCTAAATATATATGGAACCTCACGACAACGGCGACGGCAAGAATTCTTTTGGAGTGTCCATATAAGTGCGATCGCAATAAGTTTTGCAGAAGTCGGCAAGATGTAGAGGTAGCATCACGCGAAGAAATGATTCTCATCCTCCTGATTGTGGCCGAGTGGTACGAAGATAGCGTAGTGCTACAAGACTCAATGAACACAGTCCTTACTGCCATCATCCAGCGATTCACTGCAGTAGATCATAAATTAGAGAGTATTTTTCTCTACTATACATGACTTCACGGCTTTAATTATCGACTGTACTTTAATGCAAGATGAATGCGAAAACGCAAGCGTATTAAAATTTGATTGTGCTGTCGGTTTTTATTTTATTGCTTACTTGGTCGGCAAAAAAGCAAATCCGAAGCTGCACGTCATAAGACATCCCCTCACTTGTCCAGTATAGGCGAGAACGCATTGGTCAGAACCTTTATCCCGCCTTCCCTCCAACATGAATACGCTCACAGTCCTATTCTTCGTTTGATACATGACTAGATATCAATAAGAACGCACAGTACACTTATCATCCTTCAGCAATAGCTTGTTTTAATTACAGACGTTCATTAACATTGAATACTTCAGCGCGATAGAGCGGCACGAGACCAAGTTTCAAGAACGCAGTGTTCGTTTGCGTTGCCCGGTCTTGTCAAATGTTCTCACGCTGACCATACTTATTCACGTGAATACCGAACAAGCTCAGTTCACAACCATTCTAAAACTTCTGACAAAAATACTTGACTTTTATTTAGGCACTGACCAAATAAAGAGTTCAGAAATGTAGTCTTGGAACCGATACAGGTTCCTTGTTCACAAGGCTGTCTATGCAGCACATGAATAATCGATTGAAGAAATGTTTCACTTTACAAGGATGGTTCTTTTTCTTAATACAAGGAAAGGGGGGAAGTGCCTTGGAAGGGGGTTGAGCACTTCGAGGAGCAGGACCTACAACAGGGAGCCCTGAATAATAATAATAATAATAATAATAATAATAATAATAATAATAATAATAATAATAATAATAATAATAATAATAATAATAATAATAATAATAATAATAATAATAATAATAATAGTAGTAGTAGTAGTAGTAGTAGTAGTAGTAGTAGTAGTAATAATAATAATAATAATAATAATAATAATAATAATAATAATAATAATAATAATAATAATAGTAGAAAAAAATTTGAGAAGCAGCCTCAATGGCACGTCGTGCAATGTCTGTGGCGTGACAGCACGGTCATCGCGAGCGCGTTCGTCACGTGATCATACGTCGCGACAGTCCCGTCTAGACCAGCGTTCGTCGGGCTTTGGCTACACGACAAACCGGCACGACCCTCACCTTGAAAAAATTGGCCAGGCAGCTGTACTGGTGTCTGCAGGTGCAGTGGCGTTCCCGCAGTAGCCGGAACACGCTGCCCAGCACCCGCAGGGCGCTTTCGTGGTCGCACGCGCACTGATCGAGGAGCCCCCCGTCGGCGACTCCGTTCAACGGCAACAAACATTTGGCCCGTGGCGCTTCGTGCTTAGCCGTGCCATTGACCGCGACGACGGGGCTCCTGACTTTACCTCCCACTTTGTTTCCGTACGCGTGTTCGTTGCCGTTGCACGTGATCAAGGGGGGCGTCTCGGTGATTGGCGTCACGTCGCACAATCGGACCAGCTTGTCGACGTCTCCGGGCGCCTTGAGGAGCTCGGCTTCCTTGAGAGCCAGCTTCGCCTCTAGTTGGGCGTAGCCGACGAGCTCCTCTTTTCCGATCAGGTGCCTGCCAAGGACAGGAAGAGAAGGGACTGTTTGATGATATGGCCCGCCACAATGGCTCGGGCTTCGATGGATCTGCGTTGCACTGTCTGCAGGTTTTGATTGATTTTGTGTCACCACAGTTTTGTTCCGACAGGCGTGGAATGAAGAAACGTCTGCATGCGAACCATAATTTTGGTGTAATATGTACTCCTCTTTACGGTGTCGCTCACAACTTAGCGCGCACACGCAAGCACAGAGGGATTTTCCGTACGCGAAGTGCAATGCGAAGCAACTCCACGAAGTTGCCTTCTCCGCATAAAAGATCTTCCTGTGGTGAAGCCAGATTCGACGACTGGTATTTAGGCAGTTACGCAAGCACACGCGAGCTTGCACGAACAGCTTTTGAGGCTAGTCGGGAAGACCATTAAACAGCCCTAGGCTGCACGTGTTACCGTGTTACCATTTTACCGCGAACGAAGCAGGGAAGATAGTGTAGCTGACAGAGACATGTTGTGGCGCCGTGTTCAACCAAAACGTATCGAAACGTTCCACTGTTGCACGTGACGCTTCTTGGCCGGAAAAGCCATAGAATCAGGTAGCATCTATCGTTGCGGAAACATCTGCGCGAGCTAGCAAATGCGCCAACATACGCAATGTGCTTGGACACACTCTTGAGTCGCGTGATGTCGCAACAAGCGTTGCTGTTCGTATAGATCACTTTTGGCGCTCCAGCGAAACAGTACCACTAAAACGTATGCGTTCAGGCTAAACTCTGCTTATAGTCTCTAGAATAGCAAAGACACGCCGAGAGACAAACAGTATGTACCATGGTTCAGGACAACATTTATTATATTTGCTTATATTTGCCGATTTTTCGGTGAATAAAGATAGATGACGTTGGCGCTTGTCCTGTGTTGTTCTCCCTCTCGTGGTCGTCTTAGTTGGCGCTGTTCTTTCTTAATTCATGAACCATGCTTCACCGTTTTTGCGCGTCTGGATACTAGCTTGACTGTTCCACAAGTCGCATTGTAAATGAGCTTATTTTTTCTCGTGAAGCTTACCTTGCGGTATAGCTGTTACATAAATAAACATTTCTACGGTTATGGTTATGGCTATATGGTTATGGCGTTCAACATGTATATTTAAATAAAACACCTACGTTGGTAATGGCTTACATTACGAAATGAATGCTCACAGATGTCTTACCTCAAAACAAGTGGCACGATATCATTGAAATGACCATTCTTCCTGTAATGAGAACAAACACACTGTAGCTGAACTGTGTTTAGAAAGGGGGAAGGGGGAGGGGCAATATGTACACCTAAACAACAATATTAAATATGCTGATTGTTGTTTCATTTGTTTGGCTTCGTTTACTCCCACCAAACCACCAAGTAATCGAGGCTTAGAAATTCAATTTAATCCCAATTGCATGCAATGAAATCCATGCGCACCTTGCATAATAAATATATCCTCCAAGGCTGAGTGCGAACATCGCCACCTATGTAGGAAACAAAAGTTGTGCGGAATAAGAAACAAGCAGATCATTTTCAAATCGAAGACAACGACGATACTCAGGAAACCAATGACAGCCCTGGCATCAATTTTGAAGGGCAATTTTCGCTCTCGTCAGTCAAATTTATCGACAGGTAACGTGTTTTGCTTCTCATTAAGTATACACTTTATTTTTCATCCTCTCAAGCGCGAGAAACACAACGTGCATTTTTCGGCAATGTTGATTTCTCTGCAACTGGCTGCAGAACAAAAAATTCAGAAGGTGAATTGTCTTTTTACAATAGTGAACTTGGCCGAAATCCTGTTGATCTTAGCGACTCTAGAATAATTGAACTCCCTACTCATATGGTTAATGCCAAAATACATTCCAGGAAGTAGTTAGTTATTGGTAAATTATTTAGTTAGATTGCATGTTCGCTCGTTGCTTACCTGGCATGGGTTCTAGGGTGCAGCAGCCAAGCTTGATTGTAATGCGCCGCGATCTAGTTACATTACTTACGTAAGTTGCATTACGTCAGACCGTAACAGTTTTACGTGCACTTATAGAAAGTATCACAGTTTAACGGTTTTTTACGAGTAAGATTTGGGAGAGTCATGGAGCGTAACAAAACGTGATGCTTATAAAATTTGCAAACGAACTTTCTTCGTTTGTTCTTCATATTGAGAACAGGGCATTAAAATACGCGCGAGACTTAAACCGACACAACTCGCTGTGCAGGTAGGCTGTTTGTCAGAAATAGATAAGGAAATTACACTGCCCATATGCGAAAATGCTACCCTCTGTTTTAAACAAATCACCACTGGAAGTGCTTGACGTTACTTCGCGTAGTTAGGTCTGAACTTCATACCTTTTACCACATGTAGTGCTTTTGTTACCTAAAATGTTTTCTTAATTCTGTTGCATCTATTGACTCTTGTAAATGAGCATTTTTCCTCTGCGTGTTTCCACGCAACTAGCGAGTATATTAACTGTGCACGCCTGCGGAATGTATTTTGCCAACGTTTTGTAAGCAGGACAGACGTGTGCCACCATGGATGTTGTGATATGTGCTGCTGAACAGTACAGGGCTAGGAAGTTTTTCAAGTGCGTTAGAGCTTTTGAGTTCTTGTGCCCTCCGCTCTCCGAAGCGAAAATTTCATTGAATAATTGTGGTTAACGTGTCAATAAAATTGATTGATTGATTGATTGATTGATTGATTGATTGATTGATTGTGGTTAACGTGTCAATCAAATTGATTGATTGATTGATTGATTGATTGATTGATTGATTGATTGATTGATTGATTGATTGATTCTATTGTGTCGACAGCATTGCAGAACAACAGTTTCACCTCGAAGTTGGGTACGTCCCTGACGAATCCTCTGCTGCGTAGCATACGGTAAACAATTTCAGAAGCCTGGAAGAAGAAAAAAAATATTGAAAGGCACTGGTTAGGTAAAGCTTCATATACAGGAGACAAGTAATGCGCGGTTGCAGAGGAAGTGCAGCTCGCACTCACCAAATTGAGCATGTACAGCGCCAGAACTGACCTCCTGTGTGAACGAGCGCAGAGAAAGGGAACATACCCAAGTGAATTAGCATTGAAGTCATGAAGGTAAAATTACAATAAACTCCTGCTTTGGCTGTTATCGAAGAAATCACTCAAATAACGACGGTGACTGCTCCATATTGCAACAATATTTCTAAAAGTTAGCCTTTCTTGCGTTTCCCATTCCAGTGATGTTGATTCAAATTATAATGAAGCATCCTGGTGACTTCGAAGCTATCAGATAACTACTCAAACGAGCAACTTTTATTCCCGAACAGGATGAATCATTTTTTACCCCAAGCAGAGTGGTGGTATTCTCGCTTTGCTTCGAAAAGCCACTTCGAAAAGTGACACAGTATCGTCATAGTTGCAGTTTCATTTATTTATATTTTCGTGGCATACGAACTAACGTATAGCCCAGGCCACGCACGAAATTATTTTCAGTTTCTTCTGCGTTCAAACTGTTTCCTGATTTTATGTTTTTCCAACTTTTATCTGTCACGCAGATAACATTGCTGGCACAGTAAAACTTAAAAAGAGTAAATAAAACGCTTTTTTACGTTTAGTAGCAGCGGTGGAATGTTTTTACCTTGCCGGTCGCTCGATCGTGATGGCACAGGCTGAAGAAAGAAATCCACACAGCAGCGTGGACTGCATAAGATGCAGCCGGCCTGTCAACCGCCTGTAAGAAATGAAGAAAGAAAACCAAAAAACGCGCCCTTTCAGTGGCTGCTGACCGGTGTTGGAACGTGTTACGCAATCTGGGGCAAAAAACATAACAAAGTGTACGGACGTCCTGAATCAAACAGAAAGCTTACAGAACAAAAATAAAATAAAAAACCAGGAATACGTGCGGCTTAGCAGAACCACAGCCCAAATTCTAGAGAAGGCGAGGAGAAGGTTGTATAGGCTCCGGAAGTGTATACTTGATGAAAAGAATACACAGTGAGGGGCGAGGGGGGGAGGGAGAGGGGAGGTGAGATGCATGGCCTTATTTCGCGATCGCATACCTTCTTAGTTATTGTGAAACCCAGCCTTAAATTACTACATTAAATAGCTAGGGGTCAGCTTTCAGGGGCTATGTATGACAGCACGCACTACTTGCTGAGTAAAGGGAACTAAGCGCTGGTTTCCCTTTCTGTACGAATTATCAGTCGCCAGTGATGCAACGATTTCATCGGAAAGCGGAACGTTAGTGATAGTGATAATTTACACGCGGCCTTATTTTAGCTTGAAAGCGGTAAGCAAATACACCTCGCGGTTGAGTGCGCGTCCTCTGAAGCGATGCCCGATTACGCGCACGCTTTTCTTTTTATCAGAACATTAGTTACGCCTAATTTGTTCATTGACCTAAAATAGCTGTCTGAAAAGAGGCGAATAAGCATGTTGGATGTTGGCGCCGGTTTGTGTTCCATATGTACCTGATGTTACTCCTGCCCTCGTCTTTGTTCCGCGCCGCTGGCGGATCCATTAAGAGTTATTTAACAGCGAAGCTGTATATGGCTAGGTTTCCATGCATTTTTGTTCTCCGTGAACAAAAACTGTCATCATTCAATGGTTCATACCCCCGTAAGCATTCACGTTCCCGTAAGCAAGCCAAAAATGCAATGGCTCATAGCCCCGTAAGACAGAGGCTACAAGCACTCAGCAAAGTGAAGCGAACAATGCTTAAATTCTTTCTAATCTTGCATACAACATACAGAACAGCACGTCAAAAACGGTCATCTCAATGGCCCATACCCCCGTGAGCAATGGTTCATACCCCCGTCAGCAAGCAAAAGATGCCATGCCTCATAGTGCCGTAGGGTTCATGGCTACTCACTTTGCGTAAATTAGCTGCGATGACACTTACCCTGTCGTAGTGCCATCGCAGGTACGGTACGCGCACTCATTTATTGTCTTGATCGGTGGTCATCATTTCACTCGCAACTGCAATTGCATTATCTGATAATGTCAAATCGACGCACGTGGTTAGAGTTTTTTTTTTTTTTTTCAGAGGAAATATTAGGTGGAGGTCCGATGCGATTCTGACCCCTGTTATCGTTGTCCGTGATCTCAATGTGGATGTGTCGGTGCCGGAACGGGAGCGCTGTTTAAGCGTTCCGTGTTGCAGACATATCCCTTGCGATGCCACACCGATCCGACCCAACCAACCACGCAGCACCGTACGTGCATCGATTTGACGTTATGAAAGAATGCGACTGCGGTTGCGAGTGAAATGATAACCACCGATCAAGACAATAAATGATCTTATGCACACTCCAGGCGCATTTTTGCTGTCGTCGTTGCCATGGTTTCTTTTTTTTTATGGGGTTTTTACGTGCCAAAACCACTTTATGATTATGAGGCACGCCGTAGTGGAGGACTCCGGAAATTTTGACTACCTGGGGTTCTTTAACGTGCACCTAAATCTAAGTACACAGGTGTTTTCGCATTTCGCCCCCATCGAAATGCGGCCGCCGTGGCCGGGATTCGATCCCGCGACCTCGTGCTCAGCAGCCCAACACCATAGCCACTGAGCAACCACGGCGGGTGTTGCCGTGGTGTTCGGTATAAAGTCCAAGGGCGATTACACCGTCGCTACGTGCCGTATACTGTATGTGCGAGTGAAAACGTGCGAGGCTCAGCTGCCGATGGCGGCTCAATTTCGCTTGCGCAAGGAAGGAAAGCGGGAAGGAAACGTGCCATCTTCCGTCGCGCGTAAGGAACTGGGCGGAAGGGGAGGTAGGGGGGGGGGGGGGTAGCGTTGTACTTCGGCGGCAACTGCATATGACGCGGCATATGGCGAATTACTATTTTGCAGTAGTAATTCGCTCTATGTACAGGGTGTCCCAATTATAACTTTAGCCAGAGTTTTAAAATATGCGAATGCCACGTAACTGGGCAGAACCAAGATAATGTTGCTTGCCGTCGCTTAGAGATTCTCAGATTATTATTTTATTCAGCTTAATTAGATAATTAGTCTTAAATAATTAATAAAATTCTCAACCATTATAATTAAACAGAAAGTGTCAATGAGGAAATTGTAAAGCAACATGAAAAACTCCCCATACAGCTTTCTTTTCCTCAATACGTCCTAGATAAAGGTGCTTTCGGAACGCGAAAGAAGTCCGCAAATACACGCAAAGAGCCTTCAGCGGGGTCAGTTGCGCGGCAATATTCTCTCTCACTCTCTCCCCCCCCCACACACACGCACACACTATATATATATATATATATATATATATATATATATATATATATATATATATATATATATATAGAGAGAGAGAGAGAGAGAGAGAGAGAGAGAGAGAGAGAGAGAAATTTGCCGTGCAACTGACCCCGCCGAAGGCTCTTTGCGTGGATTCGCAAGCTTATATATATTATGAGAGATAGATTAGATTGTTTGCGGTTAGCTGATATGGCATAGCGTCGCACGCTACCTTTTCCAGGTGTCCCAAGCCACAGTGTGTTTCTTATTTGCAATGTGTCATCATATCGAGTCAATAGAGTTAGCACAAGTCAATTCCCCCTTTGCTGCGATTAACACTAAGACACTCGGCTGCACTCAGAAGGCATAGCATGGCGTCGGAACCGGTAGCGCCATCTATATTGAGCCCCGCAACCAAACTACTGTAAACCACGGCATCCTCCAAGCTCAGGTGGCGCGCATTGTCAGCGCGCGCCCCCAGTACTCGGAGGCCATGTGTAAACGTTTTGTATACGCGGGGGTAAAGGCTTCGTGCAAGCGGCCTCTCGTGCTGCGGGGAAAGCACCACCGTCCTGCTCGGCGAGCTAGCAAGTACAGGGGCCATTCCCCCTCTCTTATCAAAAACGAGACTCATTTCCGATACATTGTAATCTGGGCTCCATACACACAAGCTGCTAAGAGACGGTTCCGTTCCCCAGCCGCATTAATGGCATTCTGGAACGTACGCCAGCTGCTATCGGTCCAGTGACCTAGTCTATATTGATGCACGTGATTCACGGGCCAGAAAAACTCCGGCAGCGCTTCAAGCAGCCGCATAGATGAAAATACTTCCGGAAAATTTTCGAAGGTACGACGTGTTATCTCATCTGGCGGTTGCTGTCACCGAAGCAGCGACGGCGTGAATGGGCACGCGCAGGAAACCCCCTTGTTACGTGCCTCGCATAGTAAATAGCCGTTTCGTCTTATCAGCTCGAGCACGTCCGTACGAATGCCTGCTTACATAGAGGACTAACTTCAGGGCCAGTTGGTCTTGCGTAACTGGTGAAGTTGGTTGGTGCTAAACAGAGACGAACACCCGTATGTAGAAAGCGAGAGTACCCGTGTCAAGGCGAATAATAATAATATATGGGGTTTTACGTGCCAAAACCACTTTCTGATTATGAGGCACGCCGTAGTGGGGGACTCCGGAAATTTTGACCACCTGGGGTTCTTTAACGTGCACCTAAATCTAAGCACACGGGTGTTTTCGCATTTCGCCCCCATCGAAATGCGGCCTCCGTGGCCGGGATTCGATCCCGCGACCTCGTGTTCAGCAGCCCAACACCATAGCCACTGAGCAACCACGGTGGGTCACACACACTGTTCACCAATCCCTTTGCTTGCTTGTATTCTACGTCGCCCTGACACACCTGGGGTCTTGAGAGAGGAAACAACGTGCCCAGATATCAGTCTTATGTGCACGCTTACGTAATCGTTCTTGAACCACGTGAGAAAAAAAAAGAGAGAAAGGAAAACTGATCGCTTCAAGGGTATAACGGTGCCACGACGGGACTTCCTGTGCGAAAGCGAAATAAGGCGACCACATTACGAATATGGCCTATTTATATTATGCCAGCGAGAGGCTGTTGCAGCGCGCATACAAATACGTAATAGTGATAAGGAATAAAGCCGCCTTTGCAGTTTTTCTTTACAATATAAAGCGCGAACTCTCGCGAATACAAAGAAACAAACATGGGAACGCCTTTCTTTTTTAGCGTATTAGTATTTCCTCTATGTGTGGCCTAGAATTGGAGCCGTTTAATAGCTGGCCTCTTCCGGTATAGAATGGGAAGAAATTGGGCGCTTTGTGGAGTCAGCTGCGGAAGAAGTCTGTAGTCACTGAATCAAGGAAAATAATTGAAGTGGCTCGAAAGTGTCAACTCCGTGTTCTTATTCTTTTTATTTTTAGCCCTGGTCTTTTTTTTTTCCTTCTACTATGTATTTCAACATAAACGGGAAGTAATTAGAACTCACGAGTAAAAAGAAGGCTGCCAATTACAAAGAAGGCAGACAACTTGAATTCTGATATGTTTTGCATATGTCTGGGATTTCTTTCTTTCTTTCTTTCTTCTTTCTTTCGTTCTGTAATGGCGTGGCTCAGTGCAAATAGTGTATCTCGTATCTTATTACCCAATTTACCGTAAACATTTCACCTTAGACGCACATACTCACAGTCTGCCGCAGACATCTTCAGCACTATTGTACGCAAGTATACATTGTATGCCCAAAAGACAGCATATCGTGGTACAGCCTCTCGTAAAAAAAAGAAAGTAAAAGACAATCGGCCGTCGTCGGCAATGAGCAACACTCCCTTTAGACAAGGTGTGCTCGCACACCATTGATACAACACCGCATTGGTGCACGCTACCCGGAATCGCGATGTTAATTACCGTGTTGGTCGTGCGCATAATTGCGAACTGGACCGTTCGATTTCAGTATGCATGAAATAAGCACTCGAGGCGTTATTTCCGGCGCGCACTCCCCTCGTTTCGTCGCTGCCTCGGTATTTCGGGTCACGTGACGAGAACGCTGTGACCTCGTTTGAAATGTGCCCCCCGCATCCGCCGAACTGTGACAGACAACCCCGCGGAGCTCATCTCGGCGCTGATTACATCAAGGGCACTGCTTGGCGACCTGCCGCACTGTCGCCTTGACATACCCGCCGTGTTTGCTCAGTGGCTATGGTGTTAGGCTGCTGAGCACGAGGTCGCGGGATCGAATCCCGGCCACGGCGGCCGCATTTCGATGGGGGCGAAATGCGAAAACACCCGTGTGCTTAGATTTAGGTGCACGTTAAAGAACCCCAGGTGGTCAAAATTTCCGGAGTCCTCCACTACGGCGTGCCTCGTAATCAGAAAGTGGTTTTGGCACGTAAAACCCTAAATATTATTAACAGTGTGTGTGTGTGCGCGTGCGCGCGTCCCAGCTGACCTTAGCCAAAGCTGTTAAAATTTCTTAAAAGGCACGGTACGAGATATTACTTTAAGACCACTGACGACCGAGCACCGTAAGTCTTTTAGTCGTACCTTGCGCAATTATTTTTCTATAATTTTATTTGTTTATTTTTGAACAACTTGTCGCCTACGCGCACGACTTTATTTGCTTCGCAATATTTGATATTTATATGGGGCAGAAACTTGGAGGTTAAGAAAAAAGCTCGAGAAAAAGTTAAGGACCGCGTAAAGACCGGTGGAATGAAAAATGTTAGGCGTAACGTCCAGAGACAGGAAGAGAGCTGTGTGGATCAGAGAGAAAACGCGGATAGCCGATATTCTAGTTGAGATTAAGAGAAAGAAAATGGAGCTGGGCAGGTCATTTAATTTGTAGAGTAGATAACCGGTTGACCATTACAGTTACACAATAGGTGCCAAGAGAAGGGAAGCGCAGTCGAGGACGGCAGAAAATTATGTGGGCGATGAAATTAGGAAGTTTGCAGGCGCAAGGTTGCAATCAGCTAACCCAAGACACTGAAGGGTTAACTGGAAATCGCAGGGAGAGGTCTTCGTCCTGCAGTGGTCATAAAGATAGGCTGATGGTGATGATTTATTTGTTACGTTCACATTCTGCTTTTTTTTCTTTCATTGGTTAATTGTTTAACATGTATACATGTAGATACGCAAACGACGCTGTCACACGTGTCGGAATCGTGTGATAAAAAAAAACAAATGCAGAAAACGAACACAGGTGTACCGTGATTGCTCGTCGTTACTTGTAGTGTGTTTCTTTGTGTGTGCATTGTTCTTTGCAAATAAAATTTGCGCGCCGTACTTCAAACATCAAAACCAGACAGCTTAACCCTTCAACCGCCAATCCTGAGCTATACTTGTCATGGGAAGTTGTACGAATATCGCCAATGACCAGTCGCACTCGTTCAGCCCGATGTTGTGCTAGCAGCTCCAGCTTCCAAAAGCAACTTATGGTCGGTATTGAGGGAAAAAGCTGCCCTCTAGAACCGCGTTAATTTTTTTAATTTTGTAATAATTCTAACCAGAAACAAATCAAGTAACACATTTCAGAATTAGAATTAATGACAGAAGAGATTATGACTACATAAAAATATTTGAGAAATTTGGCAAGTTTCTTTTCCGGAATCAATTTGGGGTTTAATGGGTTAAACATAATAATATTTGGGGTTTTACGTGCCAAAACCACTTTCTGATTATGAGGCACGCCGTAGTGGAGGACTCCGGAAATTTTGACCACCTGGGGTTCTTTAACGTGCGCCTAAATCTAAGCACACGGGTGTTTTCGCATTTCGCTCCCATCGAAATGCGGCCGCCGTGGCCGGGATTCGATCCCGCGACCTCGTGCTCAGCAGCCCAACACCATAGCCACTGAGCAACCACGGCGGGTAACGGGTTAAACAGGCGCGTTGCTGCACTGATGCAAGTAGATAGTACAGTAGTGTGGATCCGTATACACTGTTAGGTTTCGAAATATACGGCACCGTATGAATCTCAAAAATCTGCCTTGCGTGCTGTACACCCGGAGAAAATTCGACAATAACGCGCTATTATGAAAAGCAGTCAATAAATTTGGGAGCCAATTTCAATGGCAGCTTCCATTAACGTATACAATGCAGCTATGACAAGATTTTGGGGAGTCTACTGATATATACAACTGAGATTCAAAATCCAGTATCTGCACGAAGTACAAATCGATGCGCCGGTACCCTTGTATCTGTGACTGGATTGCATTTTTTTGCCAGAATACTGCCAATTCACTAAGGTACAATTTCAAACTATATTGCGGAGCTATGTGCACAAGCAGTGTGAGAATATTACCTATATTCGTTATTACCTTTTTTTTCGTTTATTTTATCAGCTTTCCTAGTATACATTTCGCTACCGATTGTACTGCGCGTCTAAGTGATTGCCACTTGAAGTGGCGGCAACATGGAACACATTTCATCCATATAATTACAGCACGAGCATTGCGCTAAGCGAAGGGAAATAGAGACGTGCGTTTCTCCTTTAAAATCGTTACATAGGAAAAAAGATACTTTGCGTTCATCGATGCTCTGTTCTTGCTCAAATTTTGCAGTAAGATCGCATATTATGGTCCGAATCATTCAGTGTAACACTTGGGACTGTTATACTTTGCCTGTGGTTCGTCAAGAAGAAAAACAAAAGCTGCGCATTTGCCTCCCTCGGCGCCACTCGGATGCACACTCGAGAAAATAATGGAATCCGTTTTCGAATTACTTGCTTTCCCGTACTGCATAAAGCCGAAAGTGACACAGCATGACATATTTTAAGCTTCACTCACTGCGGGAGGCACAGACAAAGGCAAATTCGTACTTTTCTTTTTCTTGACAAACCGGGAGAGTAACTGCGCCAAGTGGACAATGATATATTGAACGTTATATTGAAGGAGTCGGACCTTAAAATGCGATCGTGTTGAAGATATTGAGCAAGAACAACGCAGCTGTAAGCTCGATCATTATTTTCGTTTTCTTTTACGATTTTAAGAAAACGGCGCACGCCTCTGCATACAGGCTGTTTCAGGAGATTGCGCTCGGATTTCATTGATAACATGGAAGACGTGGTACTTAAGTAATTTTCCCGAGATTGCTCATGCCAGTCAATTAATCAGTCAAAGAACTTTATTAAGAAGTCCTGCGAGTTAGTGGGACGGGGCCATCAGACATTCAATATTACCCGATGTTGAATTAAACAAATAGGGAATGCAATGAATCAAGTGGTTAAATAAACGATTATAACAATATCCGCAACTGTTTAACCTAAGTCGAACGATCGATGCCACTGCGAGAATTGAAGCCTGTCGTGCGAAGCGACCTAAACGGTTCCATAGTTTCGAAATGCCGACGCATCTTATTTCTGTGGAGTAATGAATACCAACCAAAGAGCCCCATATCTGTGACGCCCTTGTAAGGAACACCCAGTCACGTCAACCATGAAAGACTCCTAGGAGCGCTGTGCTCTCCGACATGTAATTTTCGGTTTTCGTGTTGAAGTTAGCCGGTTTTCATTAACCCGCAAGATTGGAAGCGTCATCTTTAGGCAAGCCTGGAAGCGGTTATGCATGAACTTTCGGCAATTTTGATTAAATGGCAATATTAATTTGCCTGCGTGCGGTAATTTATATGGAGTAAGACGAATTGAATTTCGCGGGACAGAAATTTGTAATCAACTACTCCTAGAGGTTAAAGTGGCACGAAACTTTAAATACAGCGCGAAAATATTTTATTTCCAATATCAATATTTGTAAACGGTCCATTTCGCTCGCTGTCGTCAGTGTATTCTACTTCTTTTACTTGTTATATTTTGTAATGACGTGATCATGGACCCGCCATGTTGTATTCTTTTTTTCAGATTTTATTATTTGTATACATATATGTTTGCACTGTTGACCTGTTCGACGCATCCTTCACTGGACCGACCCCTAGCCAATGTAGGCTTATCGGTCTAGATAGCTTGTAACGATCTCTTGCGATTTATCAATAAAAAAGTGAATGAAAGAAAATATCTCGCATTCGCATCAATTGTCTGTTTCGGCTAAAACTTTAGACACACTTTTAATGATTACTTGTCTAGTTACTACTTCGAGTCGCCTTTATTAAGAATATCTGCATCTGTACGTGGACATATGTATGCCTATATAAACATGATGGTTCGCCGGAATTGCGGTGCAATAGCTTTGTTCTAAGCAACCACAACAACCAGTTGGCCTCGTTCCCGCTGCCGAGATGCCCGCGGAGTGTCAACAAGGGCCGTAGTGCACTGCCCGTTGCCTGCGGGGTGCCAACCTCTTTGTAGTCCGGAGTCTAGCGCTTCGTCCATGGTTGCAGTGCCACGCTCGGAACAATGGCGTGGTTAAGCAGTATAGAAATAACCATTCCTTTGTTTTTGTCGTACGGGGTAAGACGAAGACCTCTTTTGTTATCCCATTAGCAGTTGAGCAGTTCTTCCATTGTCCGAGGCTCGAGTTACGAAACGAGCTGCAGCAGTTTACAGCAGTTTATTCACGCGTTACCATTTATAGTAAAAGTCTGTAGAAATGCTTCTCAAGGCCCTTTCAGCTGTGTTTTTTCCCCCACTCAATGTCATGGTCCGTACACCCGTGGGGAGAAGTTTCCAGCCGCTTTGGCTGTCCAAATCTGATGAGGATGCTATGGTTGTTGATTAAACCGATTAGCGATGTTCTGTGTTCTTATGCTTCAATAGTTGTCGATTACTGCGGAATGGCTCTGCGATCCGCAAGCCTCCTGCTTAGCTTAGATGGCTAGAGTGACTGTCAGGGAAAGGCGTTGGTTCCGTGTACGATCCCCGGACAAGGTCTGATTTTTCTTGGCAGCGAAGCTTTCTGCCAATTTCGCTAAGCTTTCTTTATGAGAAAATCGCATGGCTTTCCTTGGTAGCTTAGTGATACAGTTTGGCGAATGACTAGCGTCCCTTTCACGCAGTTTTACAGCGTACAATCGTTTTACAGTTCAGAACAACGTCCGAGGAATGAATGAAAGATCGGTGATGAAAGATCGAATAATGCTCCTCTTGGTCCTTTCTTCCTTAGCTTTCGTAATTAATCACGAACAGGAAGAAGAGAAAAGAAACCATGACTGTAACAAAGGTACGCTACACAGGGGGAGAATAAACGCAGATAAATATTTTGTGACGCTATCAATTAGCCAAACTGTACTGGCTTCGTAGAAATGATTTCACTGGTTACATCTATGTTTCAGAGGCTACAGCGATCTTTGTATGAAGCAAACGCAAGCACAAGCTTCGATATCCCGGAGAACGTATAAATGCGCGGTAACGCAAGTCACGTGGCGCTGGTCACGTGGCGCCTTGCAAGTCTTCCCTGGGAAGCAGGTAATCGCTATATGGTGTCGCACGCTTTTCACACTACAAGCAGTTGCGTGACACTTATATGACCGCTTCGCGAAAGCATCGCTTCTCAGATTTCAACATACGGGATGGATCTGCATATTTTTATATATATATATATATATATATATATATATATGTGGTTTTATATGCGCTCTACAATATCGGATGTCCTTTAGTAAGCTTCATCGCAACGCATATATGTATTGCGGCGAAATAATTTTGCATGTGAAAACAAAAACAACGGGGATAAACGGAGGCCTCAGGAGAGCATTTGAGATTACAATAAGGCGAGTGGCGTGGAAACTCCAGGACAGCAGGGAATCAAAGCTGGAACCGGAGTGGTACGTAGGTTGGGGCCGCTGAGGTTGGATCAAACTGGCAAGCGTTCACATACAAGATCGCCTGTCCGCTGTCGCGGATAGCCTCAGCGAGCCCGCAACTCAGGGCCAGTCCGGGTCCCAGAGTCTTGTCTCCGTGACCCCGGCCAAGTACTAAATACGGGCACGCTGTTTATTCTAAGAAACGCAAATTATCACTTCCCTTCACCATAGTACAGTGTGGGCACTTCACCGCATTATAGAACTGTATTGCGGTGAAGCCTGTATAGAATGCCTAGGAGCTCAATTCTGTTACAGCCGGTCAGCTTAATTGCACTACTTCAGCGAATGATGACGTATCTCGATGACGTAGCGGAGCTAATTTAGGCTTGTCACTAGACCGGCTCAAAGGAAACAAGCGCGTGCATCAAACGTAATTTATAGGACGCACGCTGCAGACAGCTTTAACTGGCGGCGTTACGAGGAAAAGTGAGGACTACCCTTCGGCGCTGGATATTGCGAGACACGCTGGTGAGGAGAGCACGATACAGGGTGCGCCCTGGACATTATCATCATCATCATCATCATCAGCCTGGTTACGTTCACTGCAGGGCAAAGGCCTCTCCCACACTTCTCCAATAACCCCGGTCATGTACTAACTGTGGCCATGCCGTCCCTGCAAAATTCTTTATCTCATCCGCCCACCTAACTTTCTGCTGCCCCCTGCTACGCTTCCCTTCCCTTGGGATCCAGTCCGTAACCCTTAATGACCATCGGTTATCCTCCCTCCTCATTACATGTCCTGCCCATGCCCATTTCTTTTTCTTGATTTCAACTAAGATGTCATTAACTCGCGTTTGTTCCCTCACCCAATCTGCCCTTTTCTTATCCCTTAACGTTACACCTATCATTCTTCTTTCCATAGCTCGTTGCGTCGTCCTCAATTTGAGTAGAACCCTTTTCATAAGCCTCCAGGTTTCTGCCCCGTAGGTGAGTACTGGTAAGACGCAGCTATTATACACTTTCCTCTTGAGGGATAATGGCAACCTGCTGTTCATGATCTGAAGATACCTGCCAAACGCACCCCAGCCCATTCTTATTCTTCTGATTATTTCTGGCTCATGATCCGGATCTGCCGTCACTACCTGCCCTAAGTAGATGTATTCCCTTACTACTTCCAGTGCCTCGCTGCCTATTGTAAATTGCTGTTCTCTTCCGAGACTGTTAAACATTACTTTAGTTTTCTGCAGATTAATTTTTAAGCCCACTCTTCTGCTTTGCCTCTCCAGGTCAGTGAGCACGCATTGCAATTGGTCCCCTGAGTTACTAAGCAAGGCAATATCATCAGCGAATCGCAAGTTACCAAGGTATTCTCCATTAACTTTTATCCCCAATTCTTCCCAATCCAGGTCTCTGAATACCTCATGTAAACACGCGGTGAATAGCATTGGAGAGATCGTATCTCCCTGTCTGACGCCTTTCTTTATTGGGATTTTGTTGCTTTCTTTATGGAGGACTATGGTGGCTGTGGAGCCGCTATAGATATTTTTCAGTATTTTTACATACGGGCGCCCTGGACAATGATCTCTAAATGACGTGTACTACTACTGGGTGTGCTAAAAGTAACTGCCCAGTGAAGAAAAATATTTTCTTTTTTGATAGTTGTAAATCACATTGCAGTTTCACTTGCATGATGTTACACGTGTACGCGTATGATATCTATGACCAGCGGTTCATCTGATGCCGTATGTGGGGTGCACTGAAAGGACGGGTGATCGAGAACAATCTTCGCACATTGCAAGAGATACAGACAGCTATTACCTAGCACACTGCACAGATAACTCCAGCAATTAATCCTCCCACGAGTGTATGCAGCGTCGTGTGCAGACATGTGTTCAAGCCGGTGGTGGACAGCACCGGCTTAATTTTGAAGAACACTATACCTTGAAGTTCTTTAACGTGCTCTTAAAGAACAACACATGAACTTTCTTGCATTCCGACTCATTCGAACCTGCGACCTCCTGCATGGCGTTGACGCAGCGCACCTCGTAGCTTCTCACCCCGCTTCACCAGCACATATCACTACGTTAGATTCCGTCGGAAGCTACGATGCATAGATACGAAATGGATCCTATTTCACAGTTTTGTTAGGTTCTTTTCACAGCTCATCGTTCACGGACCAACGTTAAACTGATTCCCGGAAACATCTACGTGCTAACATTTTTCATCACGACCATAATGACTTACAAAGTAACGCTTAAAGCAATTTCTTAGTGGCACATCGAAATGTGGAGCCACCGTGGAGAGGGGACGCTACAATCTGACTTTGCCTGGTGTGGCAGAATAATTTTAAACGCTGCTGGTGCTCAAAGGTGCATGTACAAAACAACGAACACTTTGCAACGGCACTGGGAATCAGAACATCAAGATATCTCCTCCCGATCACACAAAACAGCTGCGCAAGTGCACAGCTGCGATCCTAAATAGCACAAAAAGGGGGGTTGATTGCGTGGGTCTTGGTATGTATGGAAAATGTACAGTCCCTCAAACGTGGGCGTCTCTGCTGTGCTATATATTGGGAATACCTTTCCTTTCACAACGCCTTTGAAGGCGTAACATTGAAACTGTTGCGACGGTATCCCTTCGGCAGAAGCTTCCTTTGCACTGCTACCTATGCTGAGGTCGCGGTCAGTTGTGTCCATTATGGCATAACATGAAAACATTGTATCGGCGGCTTCACAACAATACAAGTTCGGGACTTGTTACTTTTGCATAAGTGCATTTATTCATGGGTATGTTGGAATGTCTGATGCTGTTTCCATCTATTTCGTTTTAATTTCCACAAAAGGCGATTTTGGTGGAATCGTAAGTTTTTTGTAATCCGACCTCCCACAATTCGATCGCAGTATTTGACACTGAGTGTTGACGAAAATGTTGACACTTCCGTACCTGACGCTTCCGTTTCTTTCTTTTTTTTTTACATATACAGAATACATTACTCCTCTGAGTTAAATGTGTTCAATTTTTGTTCGCTTTTCTTTTTTTTCGCGATCTGATATTTATTCTTTATTCGCGCGCACCAAATTAGAAGGAAAGTACGCTGTTTCGGGACAACATAGACAAAACAAGTCATTTCAAAGGGGGCGCACACGCGGTCATAAAATCCTCGTTACCTCGCCCGTTTAACGTGTATGCTTTTCTCCCTCTGCTTACCTTCGCCGAAAAAAACAAAAAGACAATACTGTTTCATTCCGGTGCCCTTGACACGCGAGTAAACAAAACAAAAAACATTAACGGTGCCAAAATTTCGAAACCGCATAATAAGTACGCATCGGTCTGCCCAGCGCACGCCTGGTTTCCTCTTCCCTGTCGAAGATTGGCCAACACACCACCTTCGATTCCATTTCTCTCTCTCCCGATCCCTCTTCGCTACACGCCGAAGAATAATCGCACGTGTCCGAGTGGCTGCAGCGTCATGCACCAAGTAGGAGCAAGAGGAGAGAGAGAGAGAGAGAGAGAGAGAGATTTGCGGGACTTCCTCGAGCGTATATGGCACGACCGCGTTCTCGGCCGTGCTTTAACGGGCGCACATTTGTATCCCACGCGCGCGCAGCCACGTCCAGCAGATCAGTTTTTCCTCCTTCTTCCTCATCTCGAATGGAACGCCTGCAGCGACGGATTGGCTGTAGTTAACGTGCGCCTCTCGTCGTCGCAAGCATCCGCCGAGGCAAAAAATAAAAGCTCCTTTTCGTACGCGCGGGACAGCCTTGTGCACTCGATTTGCCGATGACTATAATACACGGCGCATGCCGCGACATGAGGCGGTGTTTGCTGCCTGGCACGTGCTGATGTTGACATTGTCGACAGGGTGGAACACACACACAACCGCGCGCGCGCACACACACGCGCACACACTCACTCACGCACACGAACACACACACACACACGCACATACACATACATACACACGCACACATACACACACACACACGCGCACACGCACACGCGCATCCACACATCCACACACACATCCACATCCACACACACATCCACACACACACGCATATATATATATAACCGAGGCGCGCGGAGAAAGAAAGGAAAAGGAAAACATCGTGTACGAGGAAAGTGCAAACAACTTCCTCGATGTTACGCAAGTGCGTTTGATTTCCGATTGCCAGGTGGTGGTAAACATTTATTGCTTGAGCCTTTTTACATCCGATTGCCATGGAGACTGATGGCCTAGTGAATATTGCGCCCGCGTTGGCTTTGAAAGGTACAGGCGCGCCTGGAACGTACGTCTGGCGTGTGTGTGTATATATATATATATATATATATATATATATATATATATATATATATATATATATATATATATATATATATATATATATATATATATATATATATATATATATATATATATATATATGCATGCTCCCCTGAGCAAAACTTGAGAACCAGGAATCGCGCGCGATAGTCTACTTTTTCTACGTGTGAATGTAACTTGAAATTTGGGACTGCAACCCAAGCTTGGCATTATGAACTTTTCAGTGCACTCGTCAATTTCAACTTATTCGTCTGAATTCATTCGTAATTAATTCGTTTAAAAGAGACCGCACACGCGGGCATAAAATCCTCGTTAATTGCGGCTCGTTTCAGTTTACCTCGGCTCGAGCTTGTGGTCTGTGCTCGCGAGTGCACGCATTTAAATGTTTGGTCGCGGCGTCTCGCTTCCCGGCGAGGCATACAGTTGCGCGCAGTGGCCGCCCTGTAAATTTCGGCGAGACAACTGTTCCGTGGGATTGCAGGCAAAAGGAGTTTAGATAAATTCACGCTATACGCATTTTTTTTTTCAGTCGCGACAGTAACGTTACAACAGAAACGTGTTAAACTGACGCGCTCTCGATCGACAGTCGACCAAAAATAAGTTTGAAACATGTTGTAAACGGATGTGTGGCTCTGTATACGCAGTGCAAAGTATTTGCGTACTATACCTATGCATATGGAATGCGCCAGTCCGCGTGTATATATACATAAGCACGTATACCTTGTGAAACGCGAATGTGTCGTAAGGACGGCGCCATCGCAATACCGTTAACAAATTTATACCCCACCTCCGCTCACAATTCACTGAACACTGCACGATCCTGTAAAAATGTACTCCGCGGTAATGTGTCGCCTGTACGCATCGGTTTTCTTCTTTCATCGCTTTCTATCTCGCGCAGTGCTCGTCCCGTCACGTCATCAGGCGTGATCGTCATCGGGCCGCTCATGCAATGCAACGATCGCGATCCCTGTCAACCATGCGCGACCACGCGGCATCTCCCTACGTTATTTCTGTTTTCTTATAGCGCATTCACCCATGAAGCCGCACCCACCTGGGAGCCATGGCACTAGGCCTACCTGCCCTAACTTCCTACCCTGCAGTGGCAAAATAAAGTTGTTTCTCTCTCTCTCCCCTTCGAAAACCACCAATGGCCGCTTTCGCATAAAATGACGCGCTCGAGTGCATCGTGACGCAAAAAGGGAGGATGACGGATCGCGAAGTATTGACGTTCAGGAGACGGAGAAACAGAGAAGGGGGAGAGGGGGAGGGGCATCGCACTGCCTGTTTAAGCCCTCCAGGCCTCGCGCATACTATAATTACACATGCGAAGGTTATACACCTGCGAACCACAACCGCAAACAAAAAAAAAGATAAAGCGAGCGCATTTTCGACCCCGCGAATCCCAGATGTATCGATATCAGGCACACATCGAAAGCGGCCCCATAGACTTGCTATTGCGTACATGCTCTCCCCGCCTCCCTGATTTACGCGTCCGGCGCCACCTGCCTCGGATCCTGACCACTAAAACAATCCACTCATGTGGCAAGGCGTTCGTGAAGAACGCGCTCCCTGCAGGCGATTGACGTCACTTTCCGAACCGCGCAAGTGGCTCGATCAACGCGCGCGTCTTCCCCCTTCGTTTTCCGAGTAGCATCTCGGGAAATATTAACGAGGGAACCACTCGACTTTGACCACGTTGGCTCAACTCTCGGTGGGCGAGCGTGCGTCTGCGTGAGCGCAAGTACCTGCGTGCGTGCGTGGATGTACGCAAGAGTGAAGACAAAATAACCATGCTTCTGCGAGTACACTGCATTTGAAATGAGAGCGCCTGTCCTTTCTGTTTCACAAATAATCTCCAAATTTGAGGCGTGAAGTCCCTTACATATAAACTCAACAAAACCATTGGAACATTTCTTAGCTTTTTGACATTGTTTTGGCGCCATCTTTGCTAAAATGCGCAGACTATATGTAACAAGTTAATATTGAAATGAAATCCTCTATCGGTGCCAGAAGAGGTCATAAGAAGCATTCCCGAGTTGGCGCTACCGAATTGCGTCTCGTCGTTGCGATGGCAACCCACGAGACGCAACACCATTTTTCACGCAAAATTAAAAGGGCGCTGTGGGCTTGCCACGAAGAGCATATATCTTCGCGAGCGCCAAGAGGGGTAACGTGAGGAAGACGAATGTAAAGCACGTGGCCTACCTGCAGACGCAGACCAGCGACAGGTAGAGGAAAAAATTCTGGCTGATGAACATGGAGGAGTCGAAGGTGCTCCGGAGAGTCTGCATGAAGGCGCGTGCGCCATGGCGACGACCCACCAGCTGTCCCACCTGGGAATGGAAAAGAAGCGCTCACTGCAACGTGCAATGCAAATCACGTGCTCGCGCGACAAAGCCAACGCGTTTCGCACGGCAGCCGATGCGACGGACCGGAAGGTGTTAAGAGGTGCACCTCTGCTCTTAATCAACTTACCATGCAGGCTTATCATGCAGGCTTTGATTGATTGATTGATTGATTGATTGATTGATTGATTGATTGATTGATTGATTGATTGATTGATTGATTGATTGATTGATTGATTGATTGATTTTGTTCTTACGTCCCAAAACACGAACACCTCTTTGAAGGACAGCGTATTGGCAGGCTCGATCCTGCAAAGTATCTTCTAGACAACCTGGGGCTTCTGTATATACAAAAAGTTTCTATACGCAAAGTTTCGATTTATTTACTTTGTTTATTTACTCTCATTTTCGACCCCCACGTTCGCCGTTGAATACGGCAGCCGGGTGTGGAAGCGGGCTCGCTTGTGTTCCCTGGTAACACAAAACACAGCGCGCTCAACTGGTTCGGCCGCAGAAGGTCAACGGTACAGCCGCATGCAGGACAACAAGCCTGTTGCAGAACTGCCCGTTCCAGTATACTTATTCGGCGACAACGCATGGTGCACACTGTGCACATAAACAAGAGCCGCGAATAAGAGTAAGCAGGTACACCAAATTGCAAGACGTCACAAGCCCGCTACGTAATATAATGTACCGTGAATCCCGAAAAAGAAAGTAAAGGTCGCGCGGTCAAGCGATTCGCACCGTGTAGATGGTGCATAGAGCCACGCGACTCCTGTCACGTAGCCAAAAGGAAGTTAATTCATTCAGCGCCAGTCAAAGGGTTTCACATCGAACAGGGAACTCCGGAGAGAGAGAGAGAGAGAGAGAGAGAGAGAGAGAGGGGGGTCATGCGACTTGCAAGAAACGTCATACAAGTAAGGAAATGCAGCTCGAAACGTTTCGCCCGCGGACAAAACGCTCCAAAGAGTTTGAGGTGATCCCCCAAGCCCGTCATCAAAGAGGGCCGTCTCTAAGGAAAAAAACAAAAATGTACCTCGGACAGGAAACGATGAATTAACAAGCGAGCACCGAGAAAAGAGAACAGACTCGTGCGTCAATGCCGACGCACACCCGTTCACGTGTGTGCGCGTGCTTTACTGGGCGACGCACGCCCGCTTCTGTCTACGGCTTGACTTGTCTCGCATGCTGCGCCCAGGCGACGCTCACCTGATTTCGCTCCCTCCTTCAATGCCTGCGCTACCGAGAAAAATGTGCCTCGCTTTCTGGAGATGCACGATATGCCGAGCATCGTTTTCGGTCGCTTGTTGTCTCTTTGTCCCAACTAGTCGTTTGCGCAAATATCTTTATACACGCGCGGACAGCATCATTGCGCAACGCTTACGTACGTTACTGAAGTACTATAGCGCCAAACAGACGACACAAGAAGAAGAGACACGGACGACTTGTGTCGACTTGTGGCTTGTGTCGTCTGTTTGGCGCTATAGTACTTCAGTATTATCAGAGTCCTTCCATCAAAAAAACATGGAAGGACTCTGGTATTATGCACCAACTAGCCCAACAAAATGTTCTGCTGGCTTACGTATGTAACGTATGGAAATGCTCCTGCATTATCCCACTATAGTTGCTTTTAATGCCATGGCAATTTTACGGACGCTCGAAGCGCATTCACGCCGTCGGTGCCGCCGCCGCCGTTGTCGTGCTGTCGTAGCCTAATGTAATATACACTTCTGAGAAAATGTATTTATGTAAGTAGAAAGAAAGAAAGAAAGAAAGAAAGAAAGAAAGAAAGAAAGAAAGAAAGAAAGAAAGAAAGAAAGAAAGAAAGAAAGAAAGAAAGAAAGAAAGAAAGAAAGAAAGAAAGAAAGAAGTGTATGCGTAATTCAGACGCATAAAATGAAATTTACAAGTGCACTGGACAATTCTAACGCATCGAGTTTGGACTGCACTTCTCAATTTCAAGTTATGCCGGTGTCAGACGCGAGGTACTTTCGATAGCAATCGAACCAGATCGGATCCAAATTTATCCATCGCGATTGACTCCTTTGCCGATGCTGAAGAAGAGAGTCAAACGCGATCGGGAAATTGGATGCGGATCGGCCTCGAATGCTAGTGAAAGTGCCTCGTGCGACACCGCGGTTTTATACATTCGTAGGCGGAGAAGAAAGTCGGCTTTATAATGGAATCCCTGACCCGTGTATACTATTGCTAAGGGGAGCACGTGACAGCATAGCATTGTATATGCTGCAGTCGTTATGTAATCAGCGTTTTTCTATACGCACAGCCATCGCGGATCCCGAGACACTATAAACGGCGGGAAGGTTCACGAGGATGTCATTGACGCAGTTGATCCTTGGGTCTGCTACTCGCATCGGTAAACGCTTACTGCGAACTGCAATTAGGTACTGGAAAAATTGGCTGAACATCGCTCATGACGTCAGACGCGCGCGCCGCTCGAAGCAAGGGGGATTACTCCGGGCTGCTTTTAAGTACATATATTATAGTCGAAGCAGGGAGAGAATGTGTTACAAACTTAAGGGACAAAAAGGTTATACATATATAATTAGCTTTATCTGTGTTCGTCTATCGAGCTTCAACTGTATCCTGACTGGCGGTTATCAGACAAAATAGTACAGTGGAAATTATGTTGCTCTAAAACTGCAATAACGAACTCACCGCGTTTGCCCTTTATTCAATAAAAGGCAACCGCAGTTTGTGATCGATCCACGTTCGGTGCTAATTTTAGAGCTGACGCTCGCACGAAGCAGTTAACTTTCAGCCTCACATCAGCGACAGGCGCCGGACGAGATTGCCGCGCACATAATGCGTGTGGGATTATAGGAATTACGTAGGTCGAAGATCCCCTGGCGATATACGGCCCTCGTAACGATCCACGGCCAATAGAACTATATATATATATATACAGCCCGTCAGGATATATGGCTGTATGGATATATGGTGGCATTACGCTCTCCGCGCATTCTCTGTGGCTTCCATAAACTATTTCCGCTTCCGGACGTTCGAAGTGCGATCACCTCAGAGGTTCCGGCACAACCGTTCGAGTGGAAATCTTGTGTAGTGCGTGACGCCATTAAAAGGTAGAAGCGAATCTATAAGCTGCATTATACGGGTGTTACATAAGTGCTTCGTGGTATAGGCGATAGGGGTGGAAGGGATAGCGCGCAGTTGCTGTAAGCGCAGATCGCCGTTCTCGTATGCTTCCAACGCCGCCGAGCGGCGATAGTCTATAGAGAATAGACTCACTCGATTCACCTCGCAGTTCGTGAACGTTCTCTCCCTTACTTCTTACATATAAAAACATCCTCAGCGAACTTACAGTTCACTGCCACTTCCCTATATACAGAATGGTTTCCTGTACACCCTGCACGATTTCTGCGATTGTACAGAGTGGTCCACTGTTTGAGGAACGCGCGAGTGCGAATTTTGCGAAAGAAGAAAGGCGAGTGGCGACGCTGCACCTGCACCATCTCGCCGTGACGTCATAGATTTTGACGGCGTCTGCTCCGGGCCCAGTTTTCTTTTTTTCTTCTTTATCGGTATATAAAGATGGACTACACTGTATTTTTACAGAATTCGAAGACCGAACTCGGCGAACTTCGAGAAAATTTACCACGCCACAAAGTCCCACAAACAACCGAAATATTTTGATATCGGTGACGTCACACTGACGTACCGGCGCTTGTATGTCGGCACGAAATTCAGTTAGAAGTTCGTCCATTTTTGCTTTTTTCATTAATCATCCTATCACCGCGAAATTTTAGATTACGGAGTTTTAAAAGAACACTTTATGGGTCTAAAGATATTTAGCCTTCATCTTAAGTGTAAATTGAACTGCCGACCGCACTGTGCCTCCTACCTCAAGTACGGGGAATGCGGCGAACCCGTTTTGAACGGAACCTGTAGCTTATACTGGATGAAACGAATGGAGACATATGCAAACGACGACTGTATTATTCCGGCGAAACGAATAGTGAGACCCTCTATCTGCTGAACTATAGTTCGAAAAGTGTAGGCGAGTTGCACGGACCTTTCGTTTCCCAGCCTGACACTGGACTGGGGTATCCGCATGTGAAGCTGGCGTGAGCGAGTCAAAAGCGTCATCGCACGTGTGCACGTGACCCTTGCGTCTCCGCATCACGGCGTCGTCTGCTCAGTCCCGAGAGCAGCATACAAGACGTCACGTTAGACGTCACGTTAAACGTCGCGTTCAACGCGACGTTCAACGTCACGTATAGCTTGGTGTGCGGTAGCAAACCACGCGGCTGGCATAGTCCACGTGGAGGCGGTTGGTTGTGAACAGGCAACTTACACAAAAATGATTTCCGTCGCAGCTAATTAAATGATGGTCTAACAACAACAACAAAAAAAAAAACAACTCGCATATACGCACACTTCACTGGTCGCAACTCACATATACACAGTCTTTTATTTACGTTGCTTTTTTTTTGCGAGTACAGAGTGAATGTGGGCGCGGGAACTTCGGTCCGATGCTGACACCCATTCGACAATAGGCGAAGTTCTCAAGATCCGTCTTGGCCAACTGGCGCTCCCAAGAATTGATCTTGAGAACGCGATGGGAAAGTTCCTCGCCGATTTCGTAATGTGTGAGAAAAAAAAAAAAGCGGTTTCACGCCGCTTATTTCTTTTAGGTGCGCCCTACCTGAGCTGTTGCCTTGTCGTGGAGAAGGTTCTAAGTTTTATTTTTATAGCTTCCGAGAGACATATTACCGTACGGAGGAGTCCAGTGGCAAGCCGCAGCTGCGCAGTACTCGATCTACTGTACCAGTATTTTTAGCTAAAGCTGCGCAGCGCGCTGAAAGTTCAAACGTTGAAGCTGATCAGATGTTGAAAGAACCGCTTTCGACGGTATACATTGTAACTACTCTCACCATTTTTTGTAATAGCTACCTGCGCGATTCTTCAAAGAGACACAGCTAGATGTGCGTTATATAGCACGCACACATCGAATCGACGAAGCCGTCCCAACTTGATGTGCAACTTTCCTTAGCAAGAAAGGGGGCGTATAAGGAGGACGCCATTTGAGAAGGTATAAGTGCAACGTCAAGCGCTCCATCCGGGCAACCTGCATATACAACCCTACTTAACTTTACAAAACAATAATATTGACATTGTCTTAAGAACCACATGAAATTATGAAACTTACGGTACCTACTGCCAGCTCAAGCAATAGAATAATAACACTACAGAGATGGCACAAACCTTGGATATACCGCTTCGTGCAAGAACGTATAGCAACTGATACGCGTGTATTGAAAGCTTGGACAGTGCGGGGAACGGAGGGCGGCAGCAATGATGTCACACAGCTCGCATGTTGACACATTAATTTCGATTCTAGCCCGAAGTTCGCCATCTTGGTTGGGCCAAACAAGGTGTGCGGAAAAGCGCGTTGTCGGGTTTTGCGTTATCATCTGATTAGGCACGCTGATTTCAGTATAGCCTTTGGTTGCAATGGTCATTGAAGGCGAGCACCCGTAAAAAAACGCAGGCGTTTTCTAACCGCGACAACAAGTTCACAGTACTAAAGTGGTCGATTCGCAATTTTAAAAGTCACCGCACAGACGCATTCAGTGGTTCACGACAAATTCGGCGCCAGTGAGCATAAAGCTCACTGGCGTCCATATACGTCCATACAGCGACCCCTCAACGCTTGGTACATTTACGTGTAACATTCGCATCTTCTCCGATCATTTATATGGTGTTCCACAAATGTTTTCGTTGTCTTAAACCAATTTCGTTAGGTACGATCCAGTGCTGCAACAGAACTGCAGTTGGAACATTCGACTGTGCTCCTCCCGTGCAGAATACTCATGGTTCGTTATTTCAAGTGCGCAGTGTTCTTGAATAATTCTCAAATCCAGCGCGCGCTTGACACGATGTCCGGTAGAACAACGCGCTGTATAGCTCCTCTGAACTTTCGTCAAATGGAAGCCCAAATATTCTTGGATATTCTGAGCTTCGGCCAGAAGTCGCGGCACAGTGACCGGAAGTACATTATAAGTGCTCAGTCATCGCTTTGAGACCGAACGTTGCACGCGAAATGTTTCGGTCACGGTGCTTTTCATTTTTTAACGCCTTAAGCGGCAACCACATGCACGCGATATTCATGCGACAAGGGACGCGACAGGGGCACACCGTGTCGCGTCGCGGCGTCGGGTAACCACGTGGACGCGACATCGCGAAAGAAGTGGCGGCAGCTATATTTACGGTGTAGTCCGAATAAATACTATGGCACGCTTGCACAGTCTCAAACGTACCACGAGGTCAATGGTTAAACGACGGTGTACTGGATTTAGCTTTAATATGCTGTCATGGACAGTGGAAATCCACTCCATGCCGCAAGATGATTTACTGGCATCCCCTTTGAATCAAGGCGGTGACAAATAGTCATCTACACTCGCGGACAACTTTCTGTGACCATGAAAGGAACGCTACGGAGGCAAAGCGCGCACAAGTGGGAGAGCTTCTGAAGAGAGTCCCGCGTTTCAATCCACGTTAGTTTAGGCTGGAGAAGAAAAAACAAACACCTTATTAGCAACAGCTAAATAAGACAGAACACACCACTTAGTGTGAAAGTTTGCTTATTTTGCAGCTTTCCCTTCCGCGTCTGGGGAAACGCGAAACCTGCGCACGTGGAAAGTGGGTAATTGAGCGTCCCTTGCGAGCAACGAAAAACCAAAAGCGCTGTCAAACGCTATTAGCCCCGAGAACGAACACGAGCGGCGCTGCGAGCGCCGCTCGCGTGACGTCAGGGCACGGACTCGCGCCTGTCGTCTGCTACAGTTCGTGCGTTGTACGGGCGCTTTCTGCGGTGTTTTCGTTTGTTCGCCCTCGTTCTCTCTGCTTGTATACTTATGGTGGTCGTCTCAAATATATTTTTACGACGTCTTCCTTTGCGAACATTTATTCAAAGAGCTAATTTCTTAGACAACAATGCAGCTCTCGAAGGCAACGCTACAGTGCCAGCCGAAGCGACGCAGACCAGCCCATTGCGGGTTTTTCATACGCGGATAGACAATCGCAATAGCATAGCCTATAAGAATCCAGTTATGATACCATACTTGCCGCGATGCAACAAGTATGTCACACAAAGCTGGCTATATATGACTTCTACAGCAGTCACGTTGATTTTATTCCGCTAAAACAGGTTTGCCCACGACGAGTAGTTCATGGTATAATATCGAATTTTTGCATTTCCTCACAGAAACGCTGGGCAGTAGCACGGTGACTTAACTAATACTGGAGCTTAGATTCTACACGCCTCACTTGCTTCTTTAACTGCTTGTCAACATTAGGCGGTTCTTCACGTGTTTATTTTTTTTAAGCGGCGGAAATTTGAAGTAAAGTTAATGAAGGCTTACAGCTATTTACAGAGTACAAATAGGAATGTACCAATATATATTCCCTTTTCCGTGCTACACGTTCAACTCACCTCTTTAGAGCGCGTTTGTTAATGATTAATAATGCATGTTATGTTCCTCTTTTTTTGTCAATGTTACCAAGTGTATATCATTTATTTCAATGCCGCAGTGTGTTTTGCATTGTTATCGTGGAAATATTTCACTGTGCTTTCATATATTGTATAACTGCAATATTTTATGGCCACTATATAAATGTAATTTATATGGCGCTTGATGTGTTACCCCATGCAGCCATATTGTACCTAAGAGGGTGAGATTACCTCAAGCCGCGTCTGTGCGGCTTTTTTCCCTCATCCACCTCCATTTACCACTCCTCTGTACATGTGTGTGTGTAAATGGAAATTAATAAATCAAATCAAATCAAACTCACTTGAGAAATTTACTGATGCTTGTTGCTTGAGGAATGTACATGACGAATCTGTTTGGCAAACTGACACAGGCTGCTCGGCCCAATTTTTTTAGTGAAGTATGCCTGCTGGACCACATAGCTGCAGCCAGAAAGCAGTCGAAGCGTCAATGACTAGTAGTATGGGACATATTGAAGATATCGAAATTCCCCCTGTGGAGGGTCAGAAATCAAGTGAAAGTATATGCAAGGCTTGTGGTGCTTTCTTTATGAATGTTTGCGATTGGATTGGAGCAAACTTAAATTAGCCTGCAAGGTTCTCTTTTAAGTACCGACGAAGCGAATAGTTATCCGTTTGTATAATTAAATAACGCTGGATCGAGACATGGTGAGACAAAAGGTGCTTGAATTTTCCTTTTGTAGGCAATCTAAGCTGCGTAGTAGTAGCTCGAGAATACTTTAGCCATTCCAGTTGGCGCTGTAAAAAAATGCTTTATGGTTTTAATTCGAAGTTGAAGTGAACTGATGGGTTTCGCGAACATAGCGTGCCTCGCCATACGGACAGTCGATTGCTACCGTTACGTGATCAGGGGTGTGCCATATTGTCGATAAAGGCTACTGAGGGCCACTATGATACATTTCATCACTTTCAATTGAGTGGCTGTCGATCTAAACAACGAAACTTTTCTGATTGCTACTATGGTGTTTGTGAATTAACTATGTAAATACTCTACATGACACGCCGTCTTGTTAGCAGCCATGAGCAATTCGTTTTTTGGAGGCCTGTTTCAGAGGGGGATGAAAGTAGCAGCAAACATTTTCATAAGAAATGCGCGCCTATCTATTTTTTTACGCATTAATGAATGGCCATATTTGAATAGAACAACACACCATAGTAATAAGAATCATGATGACAGCTTCGTTGGGCAGTGTCTTTCTAACATCGGATAACATGTTGACGCCAATTACCAAATTTTTCTTCCACGTAAAATGCAATACCTCTCATAGCTAAATACTAAAGGAATGTTAAGTGTTTAGCGAAGCATCATACACAACTTCGCGCGTCGAATTTGCAGATATTTTTTTTTAGTCAATATTTACCGATAGACACGGCGCATATATGCATTGCAAAACCTAGTATCTATAGACCCCTTTAACGCCACTTAGCTTGCGATATCCAAGCCGCAAAATTTCTCGACTCACACGCTTTTGAAGAAGAAACTGTGGTTAAGGTATGTCAGCTGAAAGAAGCCGACTTATTCTTCAATACGTACGGCTCGAGCCACCTATACCCAAGCATACACGAAGGGAACGAGCGCGCGCGGCAGCCGAGCGAGCCGGAGCGAGCGGCGTCCTGGCCGTGACGTCACTCGCGAGAGGGCGCCATTCCTCTTTCTCGGGGCTAATAACGGACAACTTGGCGCGGTAACACATGTGCAGAAGCTGCGACCCCGTAGCTTTTCCTTCATAGCCACAGAAAGTTGTCCGCGAGTAGCCTGATTGCGTCAATCAGGGCCGCGATTTTCTAGCGATGCTTCTTCCCGATGATAATGCCTTTCGGCGTTTTTCACTTCCTGATAGCCCAAGCGACGCTCCGCCCAGGGCGGCCGGAGCATCGAACACGGCCATTTATAGGCGCCGAAAGGCATTAGCATCGGTGAAGACATCGCTACAAAGTACCGGCCCAGGTATGCTGCACACGCTTTTCATTCCAGCATGTCCAACGTGAAATGCCATAGCGACATTTGGTGACAAAAAGGTCCAACAGCGTGAAAACAAACAACCGATCTCAATCATAACGGCAAGACAGCGCCGGTACACTTTGTCCTCAGCGGAGTTAAGAAGAAGCGATGGCTGAATTTACTATTTGTTTTTAGCTGTCATGTCAGAAAGTTGCAAGAGCAAATTTAGATCGGAGCGGGCGGACTGGTCGCTACCATCTCGCTATCATCATGTTACGCAATCATGCTGTCCCCGCGGAAGTCGCCTCGTGAACTTCCGGGCGACAAAACTGGCGACGCGGCAAGCGACAGCGGCGGATCGCCCTCCGCGATGGCAGAACCTGTCGCTCGTTGCTGTCGCTACGAACGTTAGTATCTCTGGCACGTAGGGGAGGGAGGAGGTTCTGCAAGTGGCTTCTGCATGTGGCGCAGCAGCGCGGGCCCTATCTTGAAAGCGATCTGCGATGGGGACAAAGTGCGCCGAGTGCTCATGGTTTCGCGTGTGCTGTATAGTTGGCCTTGATGCCGGAGGCAGCACGAAGGTCAATTCGCTCGCTGCTGCTGCCGCATTTCCTCACAGTGGTTTGACAGCGAGCGGTCATCGATTGAGCTGTGTTCATGTTTGCTTGTGCGCGCGTGGCATCACGCTTGTTAATTTAGTTAGTATGCCTATGCTTACAACTTTATACAGCGGATAAAACTACTATCCTTACGTCGTATAGCTGTTTACTAATTTGCTATCGCAATCGACGCTTCGCCTTTCATGCGAAATTGCGACTTTTTGTTATCGCCTTCTCATAACTCGGATTATCTTTGACTTTAGTACTGATATTAACATGAGCGCACGAGGGGCAATGCGGTGTCATGACTGACACGCCCGTGCAGGAATACCGTGTTCAGATGACTACACAGCCAGTTGAATCAATGGGATGATGTCCCATATGCTTATACATGGTTCCTGTTACAGGTGTGATGCAGAATGTTCCTGCAGTAACACGCACGGGAATGTATAGAACATTGTTCCAGATCACACTGGCTATTTCACTGAAACTCAACTCCACAAATTTGTTATGTGCAACTAAAAGCAAGAAGTTAACATTTAGAACGCTATGTTTGATTTTATGTGGAACGCCGTTGCATTTAACTAAGCCGGAAATATTTGCAAAAAGAATGTTCCACTTATAGCTGGAGCCTAAGTGAAGCGAGGATAGGAGAGTGTATCGTTTCACGCTGCACGTTACACTACGAAACACGTAAGGCATGACCATGGTGAAGTTCAAGGTGACCGCTGCCACTTGAGGAAACGCCGGCAGTATGTCGAATCGGACACGACGCAAAGGCGAGCGGCTTACGCATTGGAAATCACGGCACGGTCCGGGAACGCGTAAGCGTGTACCTGCTATATACCATGCACGCATTCCGGCGGGGCTCCCACGGCCGGGAACCAGGATGCTTCTTCAGGCATGACGGCGCACATGAGCGACCAAGGTCAAGAGCCACTTTTGGGTGCGTCTCGATGCGTGCTCTTCCTTCCCGCAAGCCGGCCATGGTGCGGCGCAGGTGACCCCGTTTTCGTCGTCGGCTCGCTTCGCGCGGGCATTTTTCTTTTTCTTTCTTTTCCCCCCTCATTTCTCGTTCCGGTCGCTCATCGGAAGCTGAACGGGAATGGCTCGCGAAGATCATTAGAGATGAGCTCTTACTCTCCCCCCTCCTGCGCGTGTTTTGACCGGTGTAACGGTCAAAACACACACTTGCGGCCCACTGCGAAGCGGGCGGGAAACATCACGCGACAACACCCGAACCCGACAACCCGAACGTAACGAACAGTAACGTTTTTTATTGATCGACTTAAAAATGGAAGCACATTCTTGGTTTACAAGCGGCGCAAAGCTTCTGTGCAACCAGTGCATGTCGTTGGGCGAGTCGGTCGTACCTCGGTACCTTGCTTAACGATTCAATGTCACTTTTCTTTTTTCGGCTGAATACTCCGCAAACTTTTGTTTGCGTTCAAGGAACGAAATAATACGCCGCCCAGACCTCGCTCCCAAACTGTCTATATAGCCCTTCATGTAACTTAGTTGTTTAACTCGTTCCACAGCTTACCGTTGCTCACTAGCTTCCATATAAATATACATATCTTTGAACTTGCCTTACCATTATTAACTCTCGAACTTTTGTAAACTTCAGTCACCTACAACACCGAGCAGAATTCTGCTCCCGCTTTTGCAATGCATTTTGCAACCACTGAGGAAATTTATCGATTGACCGACTGATGGTTATGATCCTAAAGAATCATGGCCATGAAAGATACGGTATAGTGGAGGGCTCCAAACTGATTTCGACCACGGTTCTTGGAAATGTACGAAAACATAAGCGCTCGAGCGTCCTTGCATTGTTCCCATACCTTAATGCGGTGGCAGCGGCCGGGATTCGAACCTGCGACCTCGTGCTCAGCAGCAAAACGACGCCATAAACACTGAGAGCGACTGGTCATGCGTCTATACAGAGGTTAAGTTGCTTCCGCGTAACTAATTTAGCCTCCGTTTGAACGATCGGTTTCAGCTGCTTGAATGACTTTATAATTAGCAGACTTCGAAGGACTTTCTTGGTTCCCGAGGAAGCATCTGCTGACTCCAGCAGCGACAAGAACACTGTCATGGCGCGCGGCACTTCCCTGGTGTTAAGCTCAATAACCTCGTGGCACTTCCGTGAACACAACAGCTTTCGCAGAGGACGGAAATGTGATGACTTGATATTAAAAAAATATATATGCAGGTGGCAAACCTTTGAAAATTAATTCTTTACTAATGTTTCTGTCGGGCCTCGGCCGAAACGTTAGTAAAGAAATGTTTCCTTTCACATGTATGCCACGCATCTGCATATTCTCCTAGTAAAACGATACCCAGACCTATACTATCTTTCCTTCAAGAATATATATAGAAGTATAAAGCTAAAAAAATTATGGGTGTTACGTGCTAAAACTACTTTCTGATTACGAGGCACGCCATAGTGGAGGACCCCGGAAATTTTGACTACCCGGGGTTCTTTAACGTGCACATAAATCTAAGTACACGGGTGTTTTCGCATTTCGCCCCCATCGAAATGCGGCCGCCGTGGCCGCGATTCCATCCCGCGACCTCGTGCTCAGCAGCCCAACACCATAGCCACTGAGCAACCACGGCGGGTGGGTAAGTATAAAGCTGTAAATACAGTCCGTATAAAGGGGTCTACAAAAAGGCACATTTCTGTTTTAAGTACCGCATTCGGTATTTTAATAACAAAATAATTTTTTTTGATAATTAGCTTTCCGATACTTCATTAGCGGCAAAGTATGTCCGCCTCGCCGAGGAACCTGTCTACAAAAACGCCAAGTTCGCTACGCTGTTGCAAAATATCTGTATGGCCTCAAAAAGAAAAAAAAAGAAAGGAAAAAAGAACCTGTATATTTTGAAAACCTTCGATGGTCTTGCTGGATTCCACCACAAGCACGTGGCAGCTGATCGACCCAAAGCTTAGCGTTTACGTATTTTCCAGCGAGCATTTCATAACTGCTTCGAGCGCTCAACATACATTGTATCGCGCGTTCCTCGTAAGAACCGCACGTGTGCATTAGCTGAGAGTAAAGGAATCGCAAGTCATCGTGGTCGCTGCGGCCACTGTCTTACGAGAATAACGTAAGAGGAATGCATTCAAGTTGATTTTACTAGATAAAAACAAATTTTTGCCCGCAAACGTTATCGCTTAGCGTTGGACTCGGTAAGACCTTCATGCCACTATTTTCTTGCCGTTATTATGACAGCTCGGGTCATTCTTTCAGTTAAATATCAACATGGTGACGACAGTGCTAATGTAGTCATGATGACAACAGACATTAATTTCATTTTTTTGAGGGGGGGGGCGCAGAACAGCTAAGATTAAAACGTCGCTCTGCTATTGACTGTCAGAACTGGGCACGGTGAGTCACTCCCCGCAAATGCAAGGCGCATCCGATAGATCTGCGTGATGTCGAGAAGACGAAGTTACAGAGGTGCTTTGTACTGTCAGTGGTAAGTAACGTAGATGCCGAACCTGGACCACCAGTAAAGCAAAGCAGCTGCAGTGATTGAGTGTCATCGCTTAGATACATATAACCGCGTACAGAACGTATGCGCAGCCGGCACCATTATAAAAGCAGTCCTCGGCGTTTTCCCGCTGTACTTGGGCTCGAAGCAACTTCGAAGGGAATGCCAAAGGCAATGCCATAACGATTTCTTCCAGTGAACTTTAATGGGAAGTTGGGGGCGTGTCCACCGAACACTACTTCTATTAGTGTTCGGTGGACACGCCCCCAGCTTCTATTGAAGAATATGTTTTTTTCTATTCTCACCTCGCTGCTTTTTTGATATCGTGGGTAAAGCTGGTATTTCATGGTACTCGTACAAGACGCTTCTAGCCATGGCTGCCCCGTCGTCCACTGAAGGCCACCACAACCGGCGTGCTTGGTGGCAGCGGTGGTGCAGAGAGACCCGTGAAATCGGTCTGAAGCGTTCGTTCACCCACAGCCCCGACCGGGTCACGAAAGTAAGAAACACTGTTGCTCTCGTCTTTGTAGCCTCGACAGTTCAGCGAACGTCCCCGTATGCGACACATCGGCAGGGCCAAACACTCGCGCGACGGCTTCGAAACGTCCGACAGACATTGGATGCACGTGCAAATTTCATCTGTTTCGCTCACTCTAAGCGAGACCGTCCAGTGCTGTCGCGTTCCGACGAAACAGCTGAGCGCCAGCGGTCGAACACTCTTCGACGTAACTCAGCCGACAGTAAATTTCTCGCGTACGCCCAATGTATAAACGCGAAACATTCCGAGAGAGAAATGCCACGGAAGCTGAAGAGGCAAAGGCGCCGTCGTAGTTCATCCCAAACCGACTCGCGCGCCAGCCAGACTCACCAGATAGAGGACTCCGTACAGCTTGACCGCTCGGGTGAAGGTGTTGTACCAGACGTCGAAGCAGGCCTGGCTGCAGTGCGGCGTCCACGTGTGCCCGATCTCGTAGCAGTTGTACGGCACCGACGCGCACAGGAACTTGCTCAGCGACATCTTCGTATTTCGCGGCTTGCGCCGCTCTGCCCTCCTGCCCGCCTCGCTCACTCACGCTCCACTCCAAGTCACTCAAAGTCTGCCGCCGAGGCCCCGAGCGAAGCGCGCCGAATGCGTCCACCCCCTCTCCACGCGCAACGCAACAAAATAAATCCGACGGCAGCCTTTCCGCCGCAACTGGCCGCCGGCGGAGAAGAAGGGGAGCCCGATGAGCGGCCGGGAAGCACGACGACCTACTGCCACCGCCGGCTACAGGCTGCACACTCTCGCACGCGGCTTGCAGGGCGGGGAAAGACGCACTACCGGCGCCCCGCCGGCCGAAGGTTCCGCCGAAGCATCCCTTTTCGCGGGGTTTGCCCAGCGAAGTCGGTGTCGACCGAAAGGCCCCGGCTGTTGCGACTGCTCGGCACGAACACTCGACGCGACGATGACTACTTCCTCGTCGTCTGGTTTTTTTGATTGCCCGAGGGGCCGGTCTCGCGGCGACCGGAGTCGTCGGGTCGGGACACCTACAGGCAAGACGAAAGCTCGATTCACGTGCCGAACGACCGACCAGCTTTCCGCCGGCACGCGCCCAATTCGTCGCTTCCGCCGGCGGGATGGGCGCACGGCTCGTGCTTTGCGCCTTGGCGCGCGAGTGGTCTTCCTGGATGAATAATGGACGACGACGACGAAGAGAACACCTGACTAGTAATCTCTATAAGCTTAGATTATTATCTTTCTTATTTAAGCTTGCACTGCCCAATTCATGGCCGATGCCTCAGTGCGTGTTGCGCCATTTCATTGATGGACGACGAACCAACCAACCAACTTTATCGCGCGTATCGGCTACCATCATCATCATCATCAACCTGGTTACGCCCACTGCAGGGCAAAGGCCTCTCCCATACTTCTCCAACAACCCCGGTCATGTACTAATTGTGGCCTTGCCGTGCCTGCAAACTTCTTAATCTCATCCGCCCACCTAACCTTCTGCCGCCCTCTGCTACGCTCACCTTCCCTTGGAATCCATTCCATAACCCTTAATGACCATCGGTTATCTTCCCTCCTCATTACATGTCCTGCCCATGCCCATTTCTTTTTCTTGATTTCAACTAAGATGTCATTAACTCGCGCTTGTTCCCTCACCCAATCTGCCCTTTTCTTATCCCTTAAGAGGAAGCTTTAGCTCGGGCCCAACTCCGACGCGGCCTATTCAAATACATGTAAAAACGCAAAAACGTTTTTCTGAGATAACCCCTGGCCCGATTTTAATGAAATTTGTTGCATTTGAGAGAGAAAGTTAAATTCTAGTGACTGTTGGAAGCGGAATTTTGATTTAGGGCTTGAATTTTGTTAAAAGGATTTTATAAAATTCAAATGTTTGAAAAAAATAGAAGAACGAAGTTTACAAGCTAATAGCTCTGCATCAAGAACATATATCGCGATTCTGTTAACGGCATCCATTAGACCATTCAAAGCGGACAAATTTTATTTGTCAGTTTACCTCTTACGTGAATTTGTTACGTTGTTTACAAAGGTTCTGCAAAAGTTGTAATTACACATCACTCCATTTTTTGAGGTTCATGTGTAACATATCAATTTTGTTCGATTTAGATGGGCTATCAGGTACATTTCACAGAATTGCGATATCATTTTTTCTTGCTGAGTTACAGGATTGTAAACTTGATAGTTTCGTTTTCTGAAAATTTGCGTTTTTCGCCAAATTTTTATAAAAATTTGACGACCTAAATCGAAAATTCGAAACCAACAGTCACTAGATTTTAAGCTTTTCTTTTAAATGCAGCAAACCCCGTCAAATTTGGTGCAGTGGTTGCCGAGAAAAACGAATTCTCCTTTTACATGTATTTAGATAGGAGCACCCGAGCTAAAGCTTCCACTTAACGTTACACCTATCATTCTTCTTTCCATAGCTCGTTGCGACGTCCTCAATTTAAGTAGAACCCTTTTCGTAAGCCTCCAGGTTTCTGCCCCGTAGGTGAGTACTGGTAAGACAGAGCTATTATATACTTTTCTCTTGAGGGATAATGGCAACCTGCTGTTCATGATCTGAGAATGCCTGCCAAACGCACCCCAGCCCATTCTTATTCTTCTGATTATTTCCGTCTCATGATCCGGATCCGCCGTCACTACCTGCCCTAAGTAGATGTATTCCCTTACGACTTCCAGTGCCTCGCTGCCTAATGTAAATTGCTGTTCTCTTCCGAGACTGTTAAGCATTACTTTAGTTTTCTGCATCGGCTACCAGCCACAGGTTTATTATAGGTGCACTGCATGAGCTCATTGAAGTCTATTTTAACGTTACGCTGCTAGAGGTGCCGACCGTGAAGTACCTCATCATCTTTTGGGCAGCAGGCCGTATGAAAATCATGTGATGCTTAACTTGCGCAATATGTTATTTTGCGCAATGTCCTTCGTGGGTATGGACCATGCATGTGTTGAGGCCACAGCTAAAGATAAGTCGCAAGAGGGCGAATTAATCGGCGAAGGGAAGGAGGAAAACGATGGGCCATCGAAGAGATAAGAGATGGCTACAAGACACACCCCGCGTCGCAACGACAAAAAATGTACGTGCGCGGAAAAAAGAAAAGCACGCAGATCTCACGTCTTGTGGCAACCGATGTTATGTGAAGTAGCGTGCGGAGAGCCTACCAAGTTAACGAAAAGACCTTGAGAGCGCCAAGACGTAGGCGGCTGTTTCATGACCTACATGACACGCATGTAAATAAATACATGTCATGACCCGATCATTTGTGTTCGTTATACTGCTTTCATACTATGCCATTTTCGTACATACCAAGACGTAGGCGGCTGTTTCATGACCTACATAACACGCATGTCATGACATTCACATCATGACTGATCACTTATGTTCGTCATACACTATTGTCATACTATGCCATTTTTGATACATACCAAGTTAACGAAACCACCATGGGAGCACAAAGATGTAGGCGGCTGGATAGATACTGTACTGTGACAAGTGTTCGCCAAGAAATGCTTCGCATTTAAAAGGTTTCGCGCCCAGCTTGGCGCGAACCCCAAGCTTGCTCAGTTGTGCGCCAACCCTTCACGACGACCGCCCGTCAGGCCGAACGAGCGGGCGAAGACGTATTCTTTGCCAGGTGTCTACGTATACCGCTGCACCCTTCTCGCTGTCACGGCCTGAATGAAGGGAGAGAGATGCTTCCTAGTACCACGTGTCCAGGCTGCATCGAGCTGGCAGTCGAGTCACGACGGAAGTGAGGTTTCCGCGGACCGAGATGCCGTGGATTACGGGGCCAGTGAAGGAATATATATATAAAGCAGAAAGACTGTGGGCGGTCCCAGAGGGCCCAAAACCAGGAAGTGCCCGAACTAAAACGGAAAGCACCTTCCATGCATTACGTAACGGTCGTCCCGCTCTGGCGGTGCACTGGCGCGAGCAGCGTGGCTAAAAACGGTCACTGGCGCCAGCCGGCGTGCTTGAGAAGGCTAGCGGTGAGGGTGTCCTTTAGCAGCCGAGAGCTCAGTGCACTCAACTCGAAGAGCGTTTCTTATTCGTTTTTATCTACGACCAGCGGGGCAGGGGGATTTGCGCGAACATTAATGCAAGCAAATGAGCTAGCTGAAGCGCTAATTTAAAAAAAAGAAAACGCGGAATGTTTACAGCGCAAATGTATGTATAAGGTACAGGGCAGGGTAAATGCAAGACAAAGGACGTAAAGTGAAAGTGCATATTAGACGCAGTCACAAGCCTCACAAAAGTGTACAGAAAATATAGACGCGGAATGGAGGCCTCGACCAGAAGTTTAGCGCTGCATGGTGACGTCATCTTTGTACACTGAACCACACTGCGTTAGAAAGTTGCTGTTTTCGGCAAGTCTTCTTTCGCAACGGACGAACAGCATTCACTGCGTACTTGGTTTTAACGCGCTTTGGCTGAAGACAGCGCCAGAAAGGTGTAATCGAGAAAAGCGTCACAAGAGGTGCTGCTCCGGGCTACGTGTGTGTACTTCCATGCAGAGTGACATCTATACGACTCAGGCTAAAATTCTACTTTTAGTAATAATGAAAAATCCGAAGCAAGCGTATCGCAGTCCACGTTGGCGGGATTTCCGTTGAAAATCGGTTTCAAAGCGTCGCGGTGGGCCAGGTACCATATAGCAAGTTTACCTTTGCGTCAACACGGTGACGAAGGATGGCCTCGAACTCTACAGAATATGGTGTGGAGTGCGATAAGCGTAAGGGCCTTTACTGCTGTTTTTATAAAAAGAGTGATCTCAGCCACAACTGCACCACGTGCTAACAACGGTCTTTATTTATAAAACAACAGCTATACGAAACGTCAGCAACCAATTACGGCTGAGCCTTGGTGCTCTTCTCTTGCTCCCGGTGCAGTCCGAGGAGGGTGGCGTCCGCTTCCAGCAGCGTCAGGTCCTTCTCGGTGCCCAGAAAGCGCGACGACATCTCCATGTCGTTCAGCCGTAGACGCACCTTGGCACCCCGCACGTAGTCGCTGCAACGTGGCAGAACGCTCGTGTCATGACCAGATGAATGTATACACAGCGGCATAAGAAAAACGGTCGATTGAATGCCGGGATCGTACACTTGCGCGAAGCTTAGCCTTGACTGAGACTTCGTTTTGTGAATGCCAAAGCATTACACATGACTCGTGAGGCGGAAAATCCGGCGTTGCCGTGACCACAAGATGGTCCAAAAGGGCTACGAACCCATAAACCTTTGGTGGGAGTCGAACCCACGACCTTTGTTGGGAGTTGAGTTCTCGACCTTTGGTGTTAATTAAGGCGGAGTTAAATTAGGATCTGGGCATGGGCAGGACATGTAATGAGGAGGGAAGATGACCGATGGTCATTGAGGGTTACGGATTGGATTCCAAGGGAAGGGAAGCAGGGCGCGGCAGAAAAGTAGGCGGGCGGATGAGATTAAGAAGTTTGCAGGGACAACATGGCCACAATCAGTACATGACCGGGGTAATTGGAGAAGTATGGGAGAGGCCTTTGCCCTGCAGTGGGCGTAACCAGGCTGATGATGATGATGAAATTAGGATGACTGAAAGAGCATAGGCATCGCGCCGAGGGCGCAATGTTTTCGCATTCACCTACGCATAGGGATAACTTAGTGTCCCTCTCGCTGGCGTTCGAGCACCGGCGAATGAGCAGCCGCAGTTCCGAATTATAATAAAAAAAGTAACGACATTTCTTCTTTATTACACATGGGAAGTTCTGTTACGTCCTTCCGCATCGTTAAAATTTAATTGTGACGTGAGAAATGCAGCGGAGACTGTATATACATCAATCTGTACGAATCCTGCGCAAAAAATTACGCCCCATTTTTTCTTCCGTTATTCTAACAGAAATCTACAGTAACTGCAAATACTTTATTTGTGCTTTTTGCAATTACGTTTTTATCACGCTCCATGTTTTTCTCTTCCCGAAGTAGACCTTGGGCTATCCAATGGAATTAAAGACTGAGCGACTGGTTCACTCATTCACTGAATGCTTGCTATGAATACTTGCGTAGTTTCACCGCCTATGGACGGAGGCAGCTACGGCAGCAACCTGTGGAGCTAGGTACAACTAGATTCCTTTAATACTTTTGCACATACACAAAAGCAAAACAACAAAAATCAGAGGACTATACAATTTGCGTCAGCAAGAATACCATCCATTAAGCCATTTAGAGAATACAAGGAAATGTTGCGAAATTTGGCGCCTTCGAAATTATGTTGCATAGCCACTCACAGAAACATTGCAGAGAACGGGCCTGAAGGCGTCAGCTATCGGCGCTGCCCCCCTCCCCCCCCCCCCCCCCCCAAAATAAGAAAGAAACACCATTGCTTCATTCGCAGACCGCGCTCTCGAGCAAGAGGCGCATGCTTTCCCGCTTCATCCTCACACATAAGGCCTGTTACGTTTCGCCTACGACGCGCGATATGGCCGGCGCGGATGCAACGGACGTCGGGGCTTCATTCAAAGCGGCGGACATTTTGGCCCGTTCGGAGCGGCCGCGACGCATCCCCGCCGAGCGCGTCCCGGCATGTTCAGTGCCACGTGTCTTTGTGTGTGCGTGTGTGTGTGTGTGCCCACGCTTGTCAAAGCGCGGCAGCCGGGGAGAGGAGCTCCCCAAGTGTGAAGCGAGGAGGACTGACCGGCGCCGGCCCGGCTGATGCGTCACTACACTCGTCTCTACATGTCTCAGTCCGTCCGTGCCTCGCTGTCACGTGGTGTCGTCCCGTGACCTTCCTTCTTGCCCGCGACGCCAAGAGTATAAGAGCAGCTGCCCCCGGACGCCAGGAGAGAGGCTCCGATTTCTTCTGTTGAGAAGCGTGCTCTCCCGTCTCTCCACTACGGTCGACCTGACCGCCCGCTCTTTGCGATGCTAGAATAAACAAGTTGTTCTGTTAGCAGTCGACTCATGCTTTGCCGGGACCTTCGGATGCTTCCAGTGTGCCCCAGGCCGCCAGGCCAACGCTACCCTTGGGGCTTGCGACCCATTTGCAACAACGGGCGCCAGCGGTACGATTGCAATAACGGGTGTCAGCACTGAGGTTCCAACAGCCGGTGCCATCGGTGCGGTTCCAACAGGCCACATGCAAATATGACTCGACAGGCACTACGTCAAGAAACAATTTATTACTTCATTTATTTACTTATGCTGCCCTTAGGGCACAGGGGCACTTATTAGCCCCGAGAACGAACACGAGCGGCGCTGCGAGCGCTGCTCGCGTGACGTCAGGGCATGGACTCGCGCCTGTCGTCTGCTACAGTTCGGGCGTTTTCCGGGCGCTTTCTGCGGTGTTTTCATTTGTTCGCCCTCGTTCTCTCTGTTTGTATACTTATGGTGGTCGTCTCAAATATATTTTTAAGACGTCTTCCTTTGCGAACATTTATTCAAAGAGCTAATTTCTTAGACAACAATGCAGCTCTCGAAGGCAACGCTACAGTGCCAGCCGAAGCGACGCAGACCAGTCCATTGCGGGTTTTTCATACGCGGATCGACAATCGCAAGAGCATAGCCTATAGGAATCCAGTTATGATACCATACCTGCCGCGGTGCAACAAGTATGTCACAAAGCTGGCTATATATGACTTCTACAGCAGTTACGTTGATTTTATTCCGCTAAAACAGGTTTGCTCACGACGAGTAGTTCATGGTATAATATCGAATTTTTGCATTTCCTCACAGAAACGCTCGGCAGTAGCACGGTGACTTAACTAATACTGGAGCTTAGATTCTACACGCCTCACTTGCTTCTTTAACTGCTTGTCAACATTAGGCGGTTCTTCACGTGTTTATTTTTCTAAGCGGCGGAAATTTGAAGTAAAGTTAATGAAGGCTTACAGCTATTTACAGAGTACAAATAGGAATGTACCAATATATATTCCCTTTTCCGTGCTACACGTTCAACTCACCTCTTTAGAGCGCGTTTGTTAATGATTAATAATGCATGTTATGTTCCTCTTTTTTTGTCTATGTTACCAAGTGTATATCATTTATTTATTTCAATGCCGCAGTGTGTTTCGCATTGTTATCGTGGAAATATTTCACTGTGCTTTCATATATTGTATAACTGCAATGTTTTATGGCCACTATATAAATGTAATTTATATGGCGCTTGATGTGTTACCCCATGCAGCCATATTGTACCTAAGAGGGTGAGGTTACCTCAAGCCGCGTCTGTGCGGCTTTTTTCCCTCATCCACCTCCATTTACCACTCCTCTGTACATGTGTGTGTGTAAATGGAAATTAATAAATCAAATCAAATCAAACTCACTTGAGAAATTTACTGGTGCTTGTTGCTTGAGGAATATACATGACGAATCTGTTTAGCAAACTGACACAGGCTGCTCGGCTCAATTTTTTTAGTGAAGTATGCCTGCTGGACCGCATAGCTGCAGCCAGAAAGCAGTCGAAGCGTCAATGACTAGTAGTATGGGACATATTGAAGATATCGAAATTCCCCCTGTGGAGGGTCAGAAATCAAGTGAAAGTATATGCAAGGCTTGTGGTGCTTTCTTTATGAATGTTTGCGATTGGATTGGAGCAAACTTAAATTAGCCTGCAAGGTTCTCTTTTATGTACCGACGAAGCGAATAGTTATCCGTTTGTATAATTAAGTAACGCTGGATCGAGACATGGTGAGACAAAAGGTGCTTGAATTTTCCTTTTGTAGGCAATCTAAGCTGCGTAGTAGTAGCTCGAGAATACTTTAGCCATTCCAGTTGGCGCTGTAAAAAAATGCTTTATGGTTTTAATTCGAAGTTGAAGTGAACTGATGGGTTTCGCGAACATAGCGTGCCTCGCCATACGGACAGTCGATTGCTACCGTTACATGATCAGGGGTGTGCCATATTGTCGATAAAGGCTACTGAGGGCCACTATGATACATTTCATCACTTTCAATTGAGTGGCTCTCGATCTAAACAACGAAACTTTTCTCTCAGGTGATTGCTACTATGGTGTTTGTGAATTAACTATGTAAATACTCGACAGGGCGCACCGTCGTGTTAGCAGCCATGAGCAACTCGTTTTTTGGATGCCTGTTTCAGAGGGGGATGAAAGTAGCAGCAAACATTTTCATAAGAAATGCGCGCCTAACTATTTTTTTACGAATTAATGAATGACCATATTTGAATAGAACAACACACCAGAGTAATAGGAATCATGATGACAGCTTCGCTGGGCAGTGTCTTTCTAACATCGGATAACATGTTGACGCCAATTACCAAATTTTTCTTCCACGTAAAATGCAATACTTCTCATAGCTGAATACTAAAGGAATGTTAAGTGTTTAGCGAAGCATCGTACACAACTTCGCGCGTTGAATTTGCAGATATTCTTTTTTTAGTCAAAATTTACCGATAGACACGGCGCATATATGCATTGCAAGACCTAGTAGACCCCTTTAACGCTACTTAGCTTGCGATATCCAAGCCGCAAAGTTTCTTGACTCACACGCTTTTGAAGAAGAAACTGTGGTTAAGGTGTGGCAGCTGAAAGAAGCCGACTTATTCTTCAATACGTACGGCTCGAGCCACCTATACCCCAAGCATACACGAAGGGAACGAGCGCGCGCGGCAGCCGAGCGAGCCGGAGCGAGCGGCGTCCTGGCCGTGACGTCACTCGCGAGAGGGCGCCATTCCTCTTTCTCGGGGCTAATAGAAGGGATTGGTGAAACGATAAGTATATCCATAAAGTTCAACCAAGTAAATGCAAACTATGCAATATCAGATTCACTTTTAACTATACAATAACGTACGTTAGCTAACTGCCTTGGAACCAAAATTTTATTGTCTGTGATGGCGGCAATGAGTCCGTGGAAGTGGCTCCCTTCCTGCGATGCCCTCACACATGCGGTTACCATCGCCATGCATTTTGGGTGAACAACCGTAATTACATCTTGAAACTGCAAAAGCGCACAAAGACCAGAACGAAGAGAGTGGACAGGGCGAAGCGCCTCGCACTGTCCACTCTGTTCGTTCTCGTTTCAAGATGTAAGTAAACCAACAAGCACAGTTATCAATTTTGTTACAGGTATAACTACCCGCCAAAATATGCAAAATGAGATGCGGTATCTCGCGGAAAGCGTTCGTGTTCGAACTACAAAAACAAATGAGGAGGGGGGGAGGACGTAAGGTGACTAGGGATGATGTCAAGGAAGATGTGCTTGCCTGGCAGATGGAGATAGAAATAGCACACACACGTAAGAACGTTCTATGATCCGACTTACGCTCTGACTTTTTTCTGACACTCGCTCGGGCCCGCTTGGTCGCCCATACACTACGGTGATACATCGAACCTCACAATGAGCAGCGTCACGATACAGTCACCTCTTGGGAAACGAAACCGAAACTGGAGAACCGTTTGGGCAAGTTTCCTAGCACTGCGATACAACCAACGCAATGATGTTTGTTGCTAGTGTGTTTAGATCGTCGTGAAGTATGCTGTTTAAGATGCTGCACGGTAGAAGTTTTGCGTTCGGTTTGGAAGAATGTCATCACTGGGTAGTAGTTGTTATCTTCGTACATTATGGCTCATCATACCCACAGTGCAGGATTGCCCAACACTGTGGCCCAATACGGCCTAATGAATATAGAAGTTAAATTTCACTTGCAAATTAGTGAGAACTGCTAAATTCGATGTGATAGAGTTTTAGTATAGCGCAAAATCCTTGCGTTAGCGTTAGCGTGCGACGCAACGCTAACGCAAAGAAGGACTGCACTGCGCGGCACAAGGTAGTGTTTTAGAATAGCGGAACGGAGAAAAGCGTTAACGTTAACGCAAATACAGCGCCATCTAGATGTAAAAACACAAAGTACTGGAAAGCCAAATCCACACGAGATGTCGAGCAATTATCCAATGCCGAATCCGCAAGTGTGTCCCTAAGTCAAGCATATCGAAAGCCACAGTCGCTGCGTTAATTACGCATGTAGGTGTTTGGTTTGAGCGTTGTTTTGTCGAGAGTCGTGAAACACACCGATTATTCTTGGCATGCCGCGATCGAGTGTTCTGTGGGACCCATATTACGTGTCCTTTTTAAGTTGGGATGACATAGACGCCCTCATGCTTCGGGAACGAGGGCGACCGCGCAGGTTCTACGTGTCCTCAAGATCCACTCAACATCGAAGCTACTCCGGAGGGGACGTTTCGCCGGCAATTTCGCTTCCAGAAAGCGGATTTCGCACTTCTTTCCAATTTTTTGCAACGGACGCCCACCTTGACGTCCATCCGAATGGGTTCAAGGCGTAAACCTCCTTCACAAGGTTCATATCGTCGTCGTTGGTAAAACGCACACGCATTGTGACCACAGCACCGACCACACTACTGTGTTTTGCCGCGGAAAACGTGACCTGCATCGGCTTGACATGCTGCTATACAACAAGCGAACGAGCGAAATACACTTGGGCGCCATTTCGAGGCGGATACAGCAAACATGAGCAAGCATTTACAAACCCTCTCGTTAAGCCTACTGCGCCGCTAATCGAGAACGTATATCGTAAACAACGCCCATTTGTCACCTAGTGTCAACCTAGTGTCAACCTAGTGTCACCTAGTGTCAACCCTAGTGAAAAGAAACGTAGCAACAATCGAACACGAGATTCAATCCAGGGACACAGAAGGAGTCTTAGTGGAGATGCTTACGGGTAGAAAAGAAGAGCCCAGCCTATTTCTACTAAACATCTACTCAAGTCCTAGACAGAAAAAAGTCAGGTTTAGGGCCATCTTCCGCAAAGCCCTGAAAGCAGCAGGAAAGAACCCTCTATTCATAGTAGGAGACCTAAACGCGTTGCATGAGGAATGGGGATACAACAGAAGGGATGGCAAGGGAAGGCAGCTGTGGGAGGACATACAGGAACTGAACCTCTCACTACACACCGACCCAGGAAACCCAACTAGAAAAGGAAACAGCGTCACCGCAGATACCACACCCGACCTAACACTCTCCAAAAACACCAAAACAGTAACGTGGGACAATACAGGACAAGACTTAGGCAGCGATCACTATATAATTGCCACCACATTAATGAAGGGAGTAAAGGAAAAACGACTAAAACAGCCAAAAGTTACAGAATGGGATAGATTTAGAAAGCGGCGAGAGGAATCTCCAACCACAATCATCACAGATCTAAGAGAATGGACAGACACACTTAAAAAACACGTCACCGAAGCAACGGTTACTTTAGAAGGCCAAGACGCTCCACTTATAGCAGACAACAAGCTATTGCACATGTGGGAAGCAAAGGGTAGTCTAGAAAGCCGGCTCAAAAAACAGAGATGGAACCGGAATCTAAAAAGAAGAATAGTCAGACTAAATCGAGAGATTGAAAAATACGCACTACAGCTATGCGAGCAAAACTGGTGTAGCACATGTGATGACATGGAAAAAGGTATGAGTTTAGCTAAAACATGGAACGTCCTAAGACACCTGCTAGACCCAACCCAATCAAAGTCGCAGACAAACATAAGGCTAGCCAAAACACGACATAAATACGACGGAACAGACGAGAGCTTCATGGAAGAGATCAAACAAACATACATAGGAAGCGTGACTCGCACCAACCTACCAGAGTATGGGGGACCCCTAAATGAGGAGCTAGATGCACCCATAACAGAGGCAGAAGTGAGAGGGGAAATAATCAGACTTAAAACGAAATCGGCCCCAGGCCCAGATGGAATAACAAACAAGATGCTGCGGAACCTAGACGATGAGTCGATCACAGCTATAACCAAATACATTCTACAGGTATGGGAGAAAGGCGAACTCCCGAAACAATGGAAAGAGGCTAGCATCATACTAATCCCCAAACCGGGCAAGCCCCCTAAGCTAGAGAATCTCAGGCCGATCTCCCTCACATCATGCGTAGGGAAATTAATGGAGCATGTAATCCAGACAAGGTTAACCCGATTCATGGAGGGAAATGAACTATGGCCGAATGAGATGGTTGGATTCCGACCGGGCTTAAGTACCCAGGACGTGATGCTGCGGCTTCAGCACGACATCATAAACTCAAGATCGAGAGATATAAAAGCAATCCTAGCTCTAGACCTCAAGAAAGCCTTTGACAATGTCAAACACGAGGCAATCCTGACAGAAATGCAAGAAATAGGTGTAGGATGCAGAACCTACAACTATATAAAGAACTTCCTGACAAACAGGACGGCAAAGATTAGATACCAGGATTTGGAATCGGAAGAAATAGAACTGGGAAACAGAGGTACCCCGCAAGGATCTGTACTCTCCCCACTCCTCTTCAATCTGGCTATGAGGGGCCTCCCGGCTAAACTCAGGAAAATAGAAAATTTAAACTTCAGCATGTACGCAGACGATATAAATGTTTGGATACACAAAGGTAACGACGCGGAAATAGAAAACAAACTGCAAACAGCCGCGGACACAGTGATCGAGTATGCAGCAACTAGGGGACTTGCTTGCTCACCAGAAAAATCGGAACTCTTAATGTACAATCCCAAATCATTAAGGCTGAAAAGAGACAGCGATCTCAACATCACGGTTGGGGGCAAACCAGTACCCAAAGTAGATAAGATAAGAATATTAGGACTTTTCATCCAAAGCAATGGATACAACGACGAAACCATAAGGAAACTGGAAGGTTATGCAGCACAAGTCACCGGGATATTCAGAAGAATAGCTCTCAAGGGGAGAGGGCTAAGAGAAAGAAGCCTAGTTAAGCTAGTACAAGCGTACGTCATCAGCAGAATTAGCTACGCCACACCATACCTTAACATCCGGGCTTCAGAAAGAGACAAATTAGACTCGATCATCAGAAGATGCTATAAACGAGCACTCGGACTACCCATAAGCACCTCTACTGAGAGACTCCTAACAATGGGAATTCACAATACTTGGCAAGAAACAGCCGAAGCAGTTAAAACCGCCCAACAGGAAAGACTCAGCCAAACATATACAGGCAGAGCTATCCTGAACATGGTGGGGCTGCAGACAGACAGAGGCATGCAAAAGAAACGTGACATACCAAGAGAAATCAGAGAACAGCTAAGGATAGACCCACTTCCCAAAAACATGCACCCCACCTTCAACAAAGAAAGGAGAGAAAAGAGAGCCGAAGCACTGGTCAGACGCTTCAGCGAAATAGATAGGGAGATAGTGGCGTACACGGATGCGGCCAGCGGCAAACTGGGTGCGGCAGTAGCCTCAGTGGTTGATGGCCAAGGCGAAGCAGTCTCAGCAGCAACAATACGCAGCCGCAATCCGGAAGCAGCGGAGGAAGTAGCAATCGCGCTTGCCTGTGTCGGGACCAAGGCGAGCTACATAATAAGCGACAGCAAAACAGCCATCCACAATTACGGAAAAGGCAGAATCGCACCAGAAGCGATACGAATACTAACAGGAAAGAAAATTGACAGAAAAATCAGCCTCGTATGGGCACCAGCTCACACGTCGGTCCCAGGCAACGAGGCGGCACACTTGCTAGCCCGAGATCTCTACTTCCGGGCAGGAACAGAGCCGCCCGCTTGCAAGGAACTAGACGAGAGACTACAGACCTACACAGAAATAATTGAAAACTATAAGCTTCAGCGTAGAACTGTCCCCCCTCCGGACAAGGAGCTCGGAAATAGAGAGGCGAGAGCCTGGCGCAGACTGCAAGCAGGAAACTACATAAATCCAGTATGGGCGTCACACGTACTGAAAGACGACGATATAGACGATAAATGTAAGAGATGCGGGGAGAGGGGGACCCTCGACCATATAATCTGGCAATGCGTAGACTCCCCAGGTGTCAAGGAAGGAATAAATAGTAGAGAAGCCTGGGACACCCTTCTGCAAAGCGCGGACCCCGCCATGCAGAGGAGAGCCATCCATCTGGCGGCAGAGGCCGCGAAGAGTCAACAACTCTTTGCCTGCATCTAGTCGCGGAGACTCCCACTCCTGTCCCTAGGCCTGCGCGCCAGGGACAGGGAGTAGGGGGTCTCCTTCTCTGATGGAAATAAAAGTTTTTGGAACGGAACGGAACGTGCGTTAGCGTTCACCGCTAAATCTCGAAAATAGCCTACGTACGTAAGAGCTCCAGCAGCGTTTACGTACAGTGCATGCGCAGTATGGTGCACGCAACGCTAACGCTCTTTGCGTTTGCTGCTTTACGCTATACTAAAACTGTCTTATGATGAAACACAATGAATTAAGATGTACTAAAACTAGTAACGACAAAGGAGACGTGTGCCGCTCTTCAATCAACCTCTTTCACGCCATCTTGGGTCACAGGGTATGTGCTGCTCGTCATAATGGTTGTAATGTAATGTAATGGTTGTCGTTGATGACCGTTTAGGAAGGCACTGCCGTTTTATGTATATGCTGTCGTCGATTCTTCCGAGTTACAGTTATACAAATAAAAGCACCGCCCTTAACATCTTAAGATATCGTCAGAGAGGCCGTGAGATGCTTTTTGAATCAGCTCCTGTGAGTCCTTCCCCCTCCGTCCGATCTGCCCCCAGCCCCGCCTCCTCTTCGAGGCGTCCACCCTGGCAAGCCCACCCAAAGTCGTAAACTTGAGGAGAGTCTCAGGGTACGGGGAATACGTTGGCGAAGGAAAGCGTCGTTCCATTCTTTCGGCCGAGCACACGGAGTATCTCAATTCACGACAGAAACAAAAGAACCCGACGAGCACAACAAAGTACACATGTCTCAACAATAACAATTATCAGAACACAAAAAACATATCAATTAGACGTCTCCGTAAGCACATCGCTTATCGCATTAACGTCGCCAATCATCTTCAAAGGGTAGTTGCACGGCCATGAATTTTTTTTTTTCCACGTAATAAAATGCATATACGGGAATGATCGGCGCAAGCACGTGGATACCCCACGAGGCTGCTCCACACAATACTGCCGAAGGAGAAATTTATAGACAGTTTTAGTATAGCGTAAAGCAGCAAACGCAAAGAGTTAGCGTTAGCGTTGCGCGCACCACACTGCGCATGCGCTTTACGTAAACGGTGCTGGAGCTCTTACGTACGTACGCTATTTTCGAGATTTAGCGCTGAACGCTAAATCTCGACCTGCAAGTCGTCGGCCTGCACTGTTCGGCTCATTCGTTCCCCACTAATGCTCGTGTTTGCTTTAGATTTGTGTGGTGATGCTTCGACAGTGGCGCACAGGTGACAAATGGGCGTTGTTTACGATATACGTTCTCGATTAGCGGCGCAGTAGGCTTAACGAGAGGGTTTGTAAATGTTTGCTCATGTTTGCTGTATCGGCCTCGAAATGGCGCCCACGTGTATTTCGCTCGTTCGCTTGTTGTGTAGCAGCATGTCAAGCCGATGCTGGTCAGGTTTTCCGCGGCAAAACACAGTAGTGTGGTCGGTGCTGTGGTCACAATGCGTGTGCGTTTTACCAACGACGACGATATGAACTTTGTGAAGGAGGTTTTCGCCTTGAACCCATTCGGATGGACGTCAAGGTGGGAGTCCGTTGCAAAAAAATGGAAAGAAGTGGGAAATCCACTTTCTGGAAGCGAAATTGCCGGCGAAACGTCCCCTCCGGAATAGCTTCGATGTTGAGTGGATCTTGAGGACACGTAGAACCTGCGCGGTCGCTCTCGTTCCCGAAGCATGAGGGCGTCTATGTCATCCCAACTAAAGAAGAACACGTAATATGGGTCCCACAGAACACTCGATCGCGGCATGCCAAGAATAATCGGTGTGTTTCGCGACTCTCGACAAAACAACGCTCAAAACAAACACCTACATGCGTAATTAACGCAGCGACTGTGGCTTTCGATAAGCTTGACTTAGGGACACACTTGCGGATTCGGCATTGGATAAGCTCACGACCGGCTTTATTACTAAGCCGGTCGTGGATAAGCTCGACATTTCATGTGGATTTGGCTTTCCAGTACTTTGTGTTTTTACATCTAGATGGCGCTGTATTTGTTTGCATGGGAGAGTTCAATGGGCACTTGTGGGAGACTTCAATGGGCACATAAATGAACTGGATGGGTTCACAGATGGAAACGGACACCTCTTGCTTCGAATGACCGAAGAAATGGAACTAGTTGTGGCGAATCTGGGACCACACTGTCGTGGCCAGGTAACCTGGTGTGCCCGCGGCAGCTCCACATCCATTGATTATGCACTGGTGTCAACAAGCCTTAACAACCTTCTTAGGCGGATGGATATTGACGAGGAGGGTCTATACAGTCTGGGCAGCGACCACAATAGACTGCTACTCGAGTTCAGCTGCTTGAGTAACTTGGTGCCTCGTGCCCAGTGTCCAAAGAAACGGGACAAGTACTTGCCCAGCCGAGTTGCTCCAGATGTCGTGGATGAGTTTGAGATGAGTGCACTGAGAACTAGGGCTGAGACCTACGATGATCTTGTGGCAGCCTTGCACTCAATCATGCAAAGGTATATGGTGTGGGAAAAGCGCGGTACACGTGTAGTGCGCAAACCTTGGTGGGATGCAGAAGTGAAAGCTGCATGGAAAGCTCGCCGGGAGGTCAACCGCCAACATCGATCCCTTGTCAAGAAGGGAGACAAAGAGGCATGCTTGGTTGCCTGGGCTCACTACCTTGAACCCAAACACAAGCTGCAAACGCTGATACAGTCAAAGATCGCCACACATAATGTTCACCTATTTTCTTCTCTAAAAGCGGAAGGTAAATCTGCAGGGCAGAAGTTCTGGCGATATGTCCAGTCCTTGGATTGGACTGATAGACCCCCTGTTCAGTTTCGAAATTCGGTCACTGGAGAACCAATTACAGAGCTTGGAAAACATCTCACCTCCCACTTGCGCTGCTTATATGGCCAAGAAGAGGGAAGCGTGGCCGCAGCTGGAGGAGAATCATCCCATGTGCCTGAACACGAGACTTTTGCAAGTGAGTTGCCAGACGAAGGTTTGGGTGTGCGGTGGCAAGTCAGCGAAGGTGAAGTTGATCGTGCATTGAAACATGTCAGTGCCAGTACAGCAGCTGGACTGGATGGCCTGCCAGCAGGCGTGCTAAAAGGTTTCGGTAAGGAGACGAAGAAACAGGTTGCTGGACTGTTCACCGAGATCATTGAAGGTGCGCCATTCCCAAGGGACTGGCAGCTTGGCCGTGTAGTGTTTATACCGAAGAAAGGAGGCCAAGTTGATCTTATTGAAGATTACCGCCCACTGACAGTTACTAGCGTGCTCTACAGGCTATTTGCAGGAATCTTAAAAGAGTGGATAAGCAGGTGGGCAGAGGCAAGGCATTTGCTTACGGAGATGCAGAATGGTTTTCGTCCAGGTCGACGACTAGAGGACAATTTGTTTGTGCATAGTGAGTGTGTGGCGATTGCCAAGAAAGAGCAGCGCTCCCTCCTGTGTTGCTTTCTAGATGTAGAAAAGGCATATGACAATGTACCACACGGTGCACTTTTTGACTGCCTGTCTGCTATGGAAATCCCGGCTACATTACTAGCTATAGTGCAGCGCCTGTACAGAAACAACACTGCCATTGCTCGCTTTGGGGATGCACTATCTGCACCTGTCAAGGTGACGAAGGGACTACGCCAGGGATGTCCTCTATCTCCACTGCTATATATCCTGTACGTGGCCAACCTGGAACACAAACTTCTCAGTAGTGGTCTCGGTTTCCAGCTAAAACTTAATACAATGGGCATGGATGAGAGACCTGGTCTCGCCTTTGCTGACAATCTTGTTGTGATGGCAGAGTGCCCGCAGGACCTACAGGCGCTCATTAACATCTGTCAGGCAGAGATAAATCGCCTTGGGCTCTGCTTTAACTCCAAAAAATCTGCAATAGTCCCCCTCGCGGGCCCAGGCATGGATGAGGGCGAAATTAGGCTGGGAGACGAGGTTCTGATGGTGTGCTCGACATACAGATACTTGGGAGTCCTAATATCAAGTGAACTGGACCTCTGGGGCCACCAAGAGGACATCCTTCGCCAGAAAGCACTTCAGGCACAGTGCATCCTTCGTCGCCGATGTCTGCGGGGCTGCAACCGGTTTGTGATGGTCCGCGACCTATGGAAAATCGTCCATGTACCAGCGCTAACCTTTGCGAATGCTGTGTTTTGCCTCTCGGCGCCCACGCGAGAGTGGCTGGAGCGACGCCAGCGAGAGGTTGGCCAGATAGCTCTCGGCTGCCATGGTGCGGTGGCCAACGAGGCTATACAGGGCGACCTAGGCTGGTCAAGCTTTGAGGCTCGGGAGGCGGTCAGCAAGATCGCATACCGTGGCCGCCTGCTCGACATGCCTTGAGAGCGGTGGGCGCGGCGTGTATTCGATTACCTGTCAGCGACATGTATGCGCACGCCTTGGGTGATGCGCTTATACCTCATTGAAAGTAAGTATGGCCTGTTTCGCTCCCCTATCAGTGCAAACTTATGGGCGGATTGGATAAAACAGGCGCGGCAACGAGTACAAGATGAAGAAGAAACACGTTGGATACGAAATATGGCAGCAATGTCGACGTTGGCTGTGTACCGATGTCATAAGAACTCTATTGGCATGGTGCACCTGTATGACAATTCACTCGGGAGTAGGTTGCTCTTTGAAGCAAGAGCTGGTGCGCTCCGTACACTTGTACGCCTTCGAAGCATAAACAGTGATGTGCGGTGTCAAGTGTGCGGGCAAGCGGACGAAAACATTGAACATGTGGTGCTACGGTGTGAGAGCATCGGGCCATCTGCCGCGCAGGGTTTATCTCTGGAGGCTGCCCTTGGTTTCGAACAGACTAGTAGAGCAGATGGTGCATGCGGTATAGACAGAGCCGTAGTCGCAGAGACAAAGAGGCGCCTTGAATGCTGGCGAGCGGCACTTGCGAATGGACCCCAATGACTGCTTATCGGTGCAGCGCATTCTCTCCTTTCTCTTCTTTCTTTTGGTGTTCTTTCCTTTTCCTACCTGTGCCTGCTTTGCTCGATAGGTAGGCAATAGAGCGTCATTCTGTCTTGGGCGTGGTTGCCACGTCCACCCGATACAAAGGGTTGGCCATAATATCATCATCATCATCATTAACGTTAACGCTTTTCTCCGTTCCCGCTATTCTAAAACACTACCTTGTGCCGCGCAGTGCAGTCTTTCTTTGCGTTAGCGTTGCGTCGCACGCTAAGGCAAGGATTTTACGCGAGTTTTAGTATAGCGTAAAATCCTTGCGTTAGCGTGCGACGCAACGCTAACGCAAAGAGAGACTTCACTGCGCGGCACAAGGTAGTGTTTTAGAATAGCGGAACGGAGAAAAGAGTTAACGTTAACGCAAACAAATACAGCGCCATCTAGATGTAAAAAACACAAAGTACTGGAAAGCCAAATACACACGAAATGCCGAGCTTATACAAAAATACCACGGCCGTTCGATCCAAAACTTTGCATCGAGCGGCCGTGAAAATACGTAAGAGCTCCAGCACCGTTTACGTACAGTGCATGCGCAGTGTGGTGAACGCAACGCTAACGCTCTTTGCGTTTGCTGCTTTACGCTATACCAAAACTGTCACAGTTTTTTTTTTAATTATTGGCCGATATTTAGCCGGTGATAAGTCACACTTTCATGCGTGAATGGCGAAGCGTACAAACAAACCATCCATGAAACAAACATTTGCTCTGCATACAAAATACCATCAACAACAAACTGCGGTGCGCAACTCTACTTCACGGTGAAATGTGAATATGCGCTTGCATAATCATAACGAGCTTTCATCGAACGCTATCAAAAAGGAAACGCTAGGCTAGTTGAAACACTGAATCTACGGTAAATAGATGCGACGTAGGAAGAACATCCCTGAATACCCACGCCACACACGAAGGCGTTAACATCGCATATGAATAACGATGGGACGAACGCAATGTTTCAGCGCTTTTTTTTTTCCAACGTACCGTCTGTTAAGCGATGATTAACGATGTTGCATATAACTAATATTTCTACACGGTCGATTTCAAACGACAACCCAGCTTACCCCGAGTTCTTCACAGGCCTTCTGCACACACAGTGGAACTTGCCACCAAAGTCAATGTACAGGTCATCCTCTACTACGTGAAATATCCTGCCGATCACGATCCTGCCCTCGGGGTCACCGAGGTCGATCCATTTAGAGTTTCTTAAAAGAGTTGAGAAGCGCTGAGGCGTTTCAGGTGCGTCCTTAGCCAAAGACAACTCTTGAAACTTCAAGAACGCCTCAGCGAATCCACCTTTCTTCTTTACTGCGGCGTGTTCTGAGCCTTCTGTCTTGACATCGCTGGAATTCTCACCGGCCGAAGTGCTTTCCCAACGGCGGTTACGTGAAATTGCAGACAAACTTCTCGTGCGGAGCAACGACCTCAGAGCAACCATGTGAGCCATGTGTTCCGCGGTTTTAACTTTGTAGATTGCGTTCAAGATATATTTCAAGTAGCACGTGTATCACCGCACCTTTGCTTTCCTGCACGTTACAAGTCACAGCAATTCACTAGTAAACAGGTACGCGTTTGATGAAACAAACTTTACAAGTGCATGTTTACGATTCTCTTACAGCCGCCATGTCCGATTCCTGACCGGCCGGTAAGCGGCTTGCCATGACTTCTCACCGACTTCTTTTCAAGCAAATGGTTCAGCACTAGAACGTCACAAATTCAAATTATAAAACATAATTAACAATTATAAAACTGTAGCTTTCTTCTAAATGTAGTTAGGAAGTTTCGTATTCACAAAATACATTTTAGTTTGGCGTCAGAACTGGCGCTGCAAGCGCTGCCGCTGCCAGCGCGTGTTTTAGTAGTTCCCCGCGTGTGGTTTCTTCTTAGTTTAGCTTTAGCTCCTTCGTGTCGATGTTTGCAGGAGTTAATCATTTATCACTATCTCAGTGATTATCTCTCCCACCAGCCGAGTTCGCACGTTTGCTGAGCGCCGGCATTGAAAAAAAAAAAAAGGAACGCATCTGCTGCTTTGCTGCTCTGAAGCCGTAGTCGGTTTGCTTTGGCCTGGACATTGTGCTGGTGATTGTGCATCATGGAAAACGCGACGACGAACGCATTGTCGTACTTTATGCTCATCGGCAAGCTGAAGGTGCTCTTTTAATCCTTGTGGAAATATAGCAATTTCGGCTGAATTACATTACGTTGCTTGGTGCATAAAATGCTGTGCAGCTTTCACGTCGCTGCCGGTACTGTACAGGTGAACGTGTGTCAGTGAAAATGCTTACATTCATGGGCTATGTATCAGTAAAAAAATCTTGTCAGCAGCTTTACAGTAGTTTAAACATTGCGTCTGCATAAATAACCAGATATGCTCTTGCGGTTGGATGACTTGGCCAAGCTGCGCCAACCAAGCAAAATCGTAAAAAAAGTGATTATATTTTATTGGATGCAAACAGTAGCTTGGTTTCCGAGGAAATAATTTGGCTTTCTTGCAAGTTTCTCTTAGAGCGAGTGGGTGGTTCTACTGTTCACTAAATGTGCAGTGATTGAACAAGGTGACAAAAAGTAAACCAGTGTCATCGAGCTGAAGAAATATGTGCTAAAGCTTGCCAAGTGTCGTTGTCTTACTGTCAATACCTACCAAACACCCAGGGCATCAGGCGGACGGGCTGGGTGTTGAGAGGTGTACCTGACCCTGAACGCATCTCGGGACACATGTACAGAATGTCAATAATGGCCATGATGATTGGAAATAATCCTGAAGCTGGAGTTGACAAGGATAAGTATGGATTCACATTGTCACTAAATGGCATTCTCTGCAGGCATGACTTGTAAAAGCTCATGCTTTAGTCTCGATTATACAGGCAAATGATCATATACATTTCTAATGGGCCAGGATTGCTTGGTTTGTGGGACTTGTGTGTGCAGGCTAACTGTTGCTTGAGGCAACAGCTCTAGAAGATGAAACTCAAGCATAACTGCATCTGCAAAGACAGTGCTCTACGTTTTCAATGTAACTATACTTACAAAGCTATTTTACGGCTACAGCGTTCTCACTCAATTTCCGCAAGATTCGCCTTTGATTCTTAAAATCGCAATAAAAAAAAAAAGTGCACTTCAACATCGAAGTGAGCTGCTGCAGAGATGTGGACTGGTTTCACATTAAATTTAAGAAGCAAGTATGGTTCATGTAAATTGATGCAGTGTTAGGTGTCATACTTTATGTGTCAAAATATGATATAATTATCACTTAGGTGCCACAGATCTGAACCTACTTGTCACTAGTCAAGCCGAGCGATACATTCCAGCAGCCACAGTGCACCGCTAGCTCGCATGACCAAACCGTAGAGCTTCACACACTGGAGGCGCATAGTTAAACAGATATATAAGGTGGATCAAATGAAAACGATATATGGGGGGGGGGGGGGGGGTATTTTGTAAGAGTCCACCTAGTGGACTGTCCATTTCAGCCGCTGCTGATTGGATGCAGCTGTACAAGAGAGGTGGAGATGAGTGGCCCTAGCCAATCAGCAGCGGCCAAAATGGGCAGTCCACTAGGTGGACTTTTACAGAATTCACCCCCCCCCCCCCGGAGTTGTGAACATCAAGTTGTATGAAGTTGAGTATCATTATTGAAATACTGAGTGTTCTTTGTTTCAGTTGTTACACCATGAGATGTGACGTTTGCCAATAAATAGAAGCAGCGTTCTCTGAGCACTGTTCTGTTTTCATTAGATCCACATCACTTGAAATTTTTCACAAGTTGTATCTGTAATATATGAAGCAGTTATTTCGTATAAAGCTCCACAAATAAAAAACAAGCACACTGGAAAATGCATGAAATCACACTTCTACGACTGCACTACCTGCATAGGTTTTGCATATTTGCCTGCCAAGAAAGGGAGCATAAGTCTATAGTACCTACAGTCTCCAACAACCTAAGAATGCCAAGACAAATACATTGCTGTCCAACTATAAGAATTTCCATCGATGCATCAGCCAATTGCATTAGCTCTCTTTCGTGTTGCTATGGTGGAGGCAATCATTTAATATTGGCATCCCTTGGGGACTGTTTCGCAGGCGCACAGAGAGTTTTGTGGGTGGAAGCCTGTGCTGAATTCTTTGGCGGTTATCGATCATACTGCTAGTGTCATTTGCTTATTCCTTTCCTGGCCAAGGTTTTTTGTGGGGGTCATAATACTTTCAACAAATATGTGGCCATGTAGAAAAAGAAACGCCAAAAGTTATCTTAGGAACCTGAGCATCAGCAACTGTAAATGCACAACTTGTCAAATTTAGTGCTGGAGATAAACATGGTTCTTCCCGATATTTTCTAAATGTCAATGTGTTGCATCCCGCTTAAGTCAGGCCTCTGGGCAGTACCTTTGAAGCATGCTGTCCAAGGCATATCACTTGCCTTGTGCAGCACAAAAATGGTCTTCAAATACTTTGTGGCTGTGCTTAACGCAGCTACAATTGTGAAATAAGGAGTTCGAAGAAGCATACATTGCCTCCAAAGCCTCGAGTTGCTGACAATTCGCGAGAAAAGAGTTTGATATGTTGCTGAAAAGTGCAATAAGATTTTTTTTTTTAATTCTTGCCCGTCTTTGTCGTTCAGATGCATAAAATACAAATTTCGCACTCCAGCAAAAATTCGGAGTAGAAATGGTCATATATGTTTCCAGGTGCACTCTTTATTCTCCGAGGATGATGCCAGTGTTCCTTTTGCAGGTGTATCAGGATGGCCCTAGTTCATGATATGGGGGAGTGTATCGTGGGAGATATCACGCCGACATGCGGAGTCAGCAAGGAAGAGAAGTATAGACGAGAGTCGGTATGATAGTGTGTACAACATCTCCGTTTTGCAGTGCTCATGGTGCCTTCTCATTGCAGGACGCTATGAACTGTTTGGGAAAGCTCGTTGACAATGTGTCAGCCACTGAGTTCAGAAGTCTCTGGGAGGTGAGTTACAAGAACAATGGAGAGGATAAACAAAACGTAGACTGCTAAATATTACTAATAATACCAGCTAAATTTATGGCAATAAATATTATGAAAACAAGTCATGCATAGGTGTGAGTAAGTGCTTATGTGTGTCTGCAGTGATCTCGTTTTAAAATTTCAGTCATGCATTGAGTAACATAACATTGTCGTACTACATCTGTGAATGTGGTAGTCTGTAGTACATAATAAAGGCTACACTACCATAGAATTGCTACAAAGCTGCCACCAATTTTTATGCTGTATAATGATGCAGCACCCGCTCGCTTAGGTGCTTAGATGTCATTTGTAGTGAACCATGCAAACATGGAATTTTTTTTTTTCATGCTTCTTCACTGAAGCAGTTTGAGATTTGAATAGCTTTCCTAATGAGCAAAATAAAAGCCTGACTAATAGCTAAATTTTGTATAGTGCAGTTATGTATCCTGATTGAATAAAAGGCCACAGTAAAAAGGCAATAGTATTGCCGTTGGTGCTCATTATAATTAAAAGGCCATTTTTATAGCCAATCGCTAATGCATTTTGTGTAGAGTATCAAATCAGAGTAGCAAAGTGCCCCTGTATCGTTTTATTATTTCTCTTACAAGGAATATGAAGCCCAGAATTCACCAGAGTCCAAGGTTGTCAAGGATCTGGACATGTTTGACATGATCCTGCAGGCCCATGAGTATGAAGTTGAAATGCAGGATCCTGGGAGGCTACAGGAATTCTTCGACAGCACGAATGGTAATTTTCATTTTGTGCCAGTGATGACTCGGGCTACAATTTTGTAGTGATGCTTTTTCTGACTGTGTTCCTCTTCGCGCTTTGTCAGTACTGTCTGCATTATCAATGGGATCAGCTGGCCGTAATTAGTGTATGATGAGAGTGGCACAGAATTGAGCGGAAAGCATCGCTACAAAATTATGGCCCAGATATGCATACTGCCACATGCCTTATTTTTCTTTGCACTGTTGTTTTGTCTGCAGTACTACCTTTGTTATCACCTTCATTTATAGAAAGACAGGCCTGTCTCGCCATGTTGTAATTTCCTGAGCTATAGCCATCACTGGCAGTTAATCTAAAATGTTTTAGGATGCAGCATAAACAGGTGCTGGTTGTAAACTGTGTCATTCAATTTTACAACCACCAACCATGCTGTCACTATCACCACTGTTGGAATGCATTGCTTCCTTATCTGGTGCAAGTTCACCCAATAAAACCTAAATTTCTTCAGCCTGTGTGCACACATCCTCCTGGTGGCATAGTAAATTTGGTTAAACACTTCGTTGAGGAAGTGCATCAGAGATGGGTGTTACAAAATTTAAGATGGCGACTTCCTTTGAGTAGGACATGCAGAGACCTTAAAGAAACCTGCTTGACTTACCTCAAGTTGAGCTTAACAAAAGTTGCTGAAAGATGAGAAAGTAAAAGAACTGCTTTGCATAACAAATGTTCGTCCGGTACACAAATATGCTTGCCAGGTATGGGACCCTCAAAGCTCTAAACTTATAGAAAAGCTTGAATGCATCCAAAACCGCGCTGCAAGATTTGTTTCTAGTAATTATAACTTCCATAGCAGTATTACATTAGTTAAAAAGGACCTTGGTTGCAAAACACTAGCACACTGCCGATTAACTGCAAAATTAGAACTTTTTTTCCGAATCTTCTCTGATCTCACAGGAATAAATAATAACTTGTACATTTTCCCTCCCCACTTCATCTCTAAACAATGCGGTCACGAGCTGAAAGTTTTTGAAATGCGCTGTCGTACTGATGTCTACTGTAATTAATTTTTTTTCGCATGCTTCCGCACACTGGAATAGGCTTCCCAAGAGCATTGGTGAATGTAAAACGTGTTTAGAGTTTCTGTCTTTATTGTCACGCAGTCTGCCGTAGTATAATATCATCCCATTTTCTTTGTCATTTGGCTGGCATTGCGCTTCATGCAATAGTGTACCCTTTCCATTTCTGTGTTTCAATTTGGCACCGCAGTTCACTGAAGACCGTTTTGCCATTGAGATGACTCATCGATGTTACGTATTTTGTTACTTTTACCAACTGTGCTTAGCTGTGTTAAGTTTTTCGCACATGTTCATTTTACTTCAATTTGTCCCCCCCTGCAATAATGCCCTTGTGGTGCTGCAGGTACTTGTATAAATAAAACATGTAGTGTAGACCACGGGGGGGAAGGAGGATTATTCTGCAAGTGTCCACCTAGTGGGCACGTCTGTTTCATCTACTGCTGATTAGCTGGGGACGCCTGTCTCCTGACACATGCCCCAGCCCAGCCAATCAGAACTTCAGCAACAGACAAAATGGACATGTTCATTAGGTGGACACTTGCAGAATACCTCCCCAGTACTATTTAGTAAACCAGAGGAAAAGAAGCGTTCATCGGGTGCAAAGAAAAAGTTATGCAGATACAATGCACAGGTTGGAATCTGCATGAAGTGGCTAATTAAATGCTATTAAACTAACTGTAGTATGTACAGATGCCCTTATTTTCATCCAATGCAACATGTACTCTCACACGATGTTGGTGCACCACATCGTCAACAAGCTGTGCTGTAATGCAAGGCATAGCGACGACACAAGGGCGAAGTTGATATCTGATGTCTTTCATAGGGAACATGGTGAGCAGAGGTGTACGCACAGAGGAGTAGAACGCATTTATGGACTTCTATGCCCTTTGTGTGACAATGGCATATAGTAATCTGTAAGTTCTGGGAGAATTGGCCAAGAATTGGCACAGAGAAAGTGGCCCAAGAAAGGGGTGGCACAAATATAAGAAATTCAAAGAAGTCACTGAAAATGTTAGGCTATTTCAGTAAGAGGTCTGCATGCTTTAGACATACCTACAAGCTGACATTATACTGACAGGTTGTGGCAATTTATTGTCTGATTAAGCAGAACAGAGGTGCCCTCACTGGCATTACCTTGTTGGTTAAAATCCATGCTGTGTAAGCTGGTGGTGGCACATATTCAATTGATCAGGGAACAAGTAGCCTTAATATAAGAAAAATTAAAGAAACTGTTAAATATCATGCACTATTAAACTAAGAAGTCTGTGTGCATCAGAGATACTTATGAAACAAGTACAGTTTCCATGTCGTGATATATTGTTTGATTACGCAGAACAAAAGTGCACTGACTAGCACTACTTTGTCAATCAACACGCAGTGCTAAGGTAGGATGATTTGCTGGAGCTTGCATCCAGTGCACATATATGTATGTATGTACACAAATTCATCCAGCGAGATGACTCAGATTGACCAGCCAACCGAATGATGCAAAACCATTGCAGGGCTAGGCAAAGAAAGTGTCACTTTAAAGCTGCTTTTGTAAATCTAGCTCTGCAATGTGCAAGAACTTTCAACCATTCAATTGTGGTATTTGGCTTTGTAGTGGCAGTTCTTTTTTACAAAGAACATCTGCACAAAACCTATAAGAAAGTAGTCACAACCTTCAATATATATACTGAACAAAACTACTAGTAGCACATATTTGTGTCAGTACTACGTATATGTTTTGCGAGCTTCCACTCTGTTTGAGTACACTTCAAACATTACTATGGCTTTCTTAAAGCCTTTCCACATTTAAAAAAGCTACTGCTTACAAAAAAACTCATTTTCCTGTTATAATAATTTGTCAAAATAATTCAGAGCAATTCATATTTTCAAATTATAACTGTACCGCTAGCATATCCTCAATCAAGGTTAATCTAGTCCTTGTATTACACAGAACAATCACAAGCTTTGTCACCATTCTTCCCTTCATGGTAACTTCATTTTTCAACCCAATTATGTGCCATGCTGCATCAAGCATCGCCATAAAGTTGGAATCCAATAAAAAAACACTAACACTTTCAGTCAGTATTTTTTTCCACCAGAACATCGCAGTAATGGAACTACTATCCCAGAGACGCTGCTGACATTTTTGACAACAAACTCTTTCAGAGGGCATTAGCTAACATTTTATGGTCGGGAATTATTAGTACATATGTTATGTTGTTATGCATCCTGTTTCACCACTCCCCCCTGTAATGTTTCCAGGCATTGAGGGTAATGAACAAACAAACAAACAAACAAACAAACAAGGATTCATTGTACTATATTTGCTCTGCACACCCCTAAGCATTGACCTGCTTAGAGTTGCACCCCACTGTGCTAGAGTGGTCACCACTTCATTCTTCTGCCTTGTTTACAGGAAGGTTCCAACACCGCATTGTAAAGACATGGGTAGAGCAGCTCTACAAGCTCAGGGCCACTCACCTTTCCCAGAAGGCAGCATGAAGAATTCAGCTGTGCAACACTGCACGACAGCCGTAAACTTTTTATAAGATGTGATGGGTATATTCATTTAATTTACTGTACACTCTACAAGCATGACTAAAACTTGACTGTGATGAAACATCCGCTGTGCACTGAAACCTCGAAGCTGGCTCTTGTCATGCCGAGAAAATCTTCTCTTGCAAATACTCCCTCTGTGCTTCAAAGTCCATGCCTATGCTTGAAAATTCATTACAAGGTACCTGGAACGAGTAAAGGGAAAATGCAGAAATAAATTTCATCTTAATTTTATTGAATACCATGTTTTTCTTTGCACATCTTGCTCATGTGTCAAAGCCTTGGCTGAGTAGCAGCTGCTTTGCCATTAAGAATTTGTACAGAGCTGACGTTGACACTTGAACCGCACAATTCAACAAGAGGTAGTACTAAGATAATAGGGTCCAAAAGGACACCGGCAACCATGTAAACTAGAAATGTGTAACTGCTGCATTGGTTTGAGTGTGCGCACACTGCAAGTAGAGGTGATGGGGTGATGACTGATGATTGTGCATATTTTTGGAATGCCTAAACTCCAAATGTTCATGCAACAGCCACAAACACAAATGCATAGCTCTCTTGCAACCATATCGAAGCATGCAACCTAGAATTCAGAAATGCTGCATTCACTCTTGAGTTTGACCACAGCATCTGCCTGTCAATTTCAGGCCAAGTGCCTAGGTCATAAAGATATTCACCTTTCTTGTGGCACCCACGACTTGAAATTCTTGTCTCTAACTGTGCTTTTTGCAAGAGCGCAACAATTGTCTTTTTCCTATCATGTTGCCTCTCTACACAAATACAAAGAAAGGCCTCTAAATGGTTTTTGCTGCAAACTGTCCAAGAAATGGTGCGTACATATGCTTGGGATGTGGAAGCGGTTGCTTATATTTGAATACACAAATCAGATGACACATTTCCTTCATGTGAAAATTAAAAATCCTGAGACTTAGTAGTGTAACATCACTTTATGTTACTGTGGCCACGCTTTTATTAATAGAAGTAAAAATGTGTGTGTGTGTGGGGGGGGGGGGGAACAAATACAGCCACCAAGCATCATAAACGCTCTCGCTCCCATATACCACAATGCATCAGCTCAGTTCCCCCTACATCTACCAATGGCACAAGAAGTGCTGGCAGCCAGTCACGCTCCGAGTGTTAAGTTTGGGTAGCTGAGCATTGTACTTGGCTACATATATAATTGATAAGCAACTCGCCTTGATGACAGTGTAGCCCAGTATTTCCAGCTGTCGCAGTTTTGTTGCAATAGGTCCAAGCAAGTGATTCTCATTGCTACAGTAGTCTTCATCTCCTAAAAGCATGATGGCCAACCTGGCAAAATTGATGGTGAAAGCGAAGTGTTGAAGGCACCAGCTTTCAGGCTGTCTCGGAGCACCAAGTCATAAAATGAACTTCACACAAGATCACCAAAGTGGCACGAAAAATTAGTGCAGGGACAATTAGGCATACTTCATTCGAGTGTGGCAGCATTCATCCAAATTTCAAAGGGGAATCTGTTCATATTAATCACAATTAGCAGCATTCATGCGGTGACACTGACAACTAGACGAATACACTGAAACTTAGCAAACTAGACCCTAATGCTGCTAATACAATCGGGAGTTCTGACTTCAAGCTATAAAGCACGCTGGAAGAGAAAAATAGTGGCGGTTACCTTCTTACTGGTAGACAAGGATTGGCTTTGAAGTCGTGCTGGGAAATGAATCCAAATTCTTTTCCAGCATAGCACTCGAAATCTAAAAATAATAAAAAGTACATTTTGATTCTGGCACATAATATTATTCAGTATCACTGAGCAAATTATGAAACCGTACCAATATGGTGGAAGTATGGAGACTGTGTTTTTGGACGTACTAGCCCATCTTCTCCTGCTAGGTCCCTCAATACATCTTCAACCATGCTAAAAAGCTTGTCACACTTTGGGCCACCTGCATACAGAAAAGGTATGTGTGTAGAGAGCCATCCTTTTACAGGCACTATTAGCATGAGCTATGTTTTCTTTATTGTGAAGCTTTACCTTCTTACACCCTCCTCCACCCAGACAATTCTGAATAACGATTAGCAGTCTCATTTTTTATACCTCCCTCTTGCCAACTTTCTTTCATAGGCCTGCTAGGACTTTGTATTTTTTCTATTATATGGCACAATGAAAAACATTAAAATAAACTGCCCTGACCCTGTGCAAAGTGGGAATAAGTTTCTCAATGGCTCCCAGCATACTCTCGCTACCAAGTTGGTCCTACCATGCAGGTAGAATTGCAAGTGCAGGTGTATGTGCTGAAGTATGAAATGCAACACTTGGTAATTAACATGCTGACATCTCTTGCAAAGACATTATTGATTACAACTCCCAATCAAGATGTTGGAAGAAGTTCTTAATACCGCTAGTCACATATAAACTAGCATGTGCTTCCTCTCGAAACTGCTCCATGCCAATGTCACAGCTGTTCTTCATGCTTTCCCTTAGCTGAGTACACTCAGGGCGACCCCGACTGAAAACACTGGAGAAAGAGCAAAAAAAGCTAGGTCCACATGCTACACCTGAGCGACTGTAGTACACCTAAGCGACTGTAGTACTGTAGTCAACCCAAACCATTGATTGTGATGCCTCCAGAGTCAACCAGTGCTACAAACCACATTAAAACCTTTGTGAGGACACGTATTGTAATTTGGTATCAGCATCGGCCCACCAAGTCGCCGCCTTTGATTACACTATCTCTGAGACCAGCCCTTTTTTTTTATACCACCTCTGGGAACGGCCCAATTTACTATTACACTGTGTCATGATGTTGATTGTGTGCTGCACAAAGAATAGGACGCACTACATGGCCACAAAAGATCCGTGTGCTGCACAACGCAGCAAATGACAGTATCTCAACTGGGAGAACGCTGATCAACAGTTTTGGAGTTCATGACCCGGTGTGCTGCCTGCTTTGTAGACCGGGTGGCCTACTGTTTTACTGGACTGTTAACCCTGTGCTAGTGGAGAGTTGTGGCCAGTTATTCTAATGGCCAGCTGCCCTGCCCTGCTGCCTCACCTGAGTACCAGTGTGGTGCCAACTGTCCCAAGAGCAGATATTACGGTTTGAGCACACTTCATTTAGAGGTAGCCTGCAGACCTCAACAACTCTCTAAATAACAACCAGCTTTGTGCACTCAATGGCGACAGTGACGATAACTCTCCAGGCTTGACAGTAGACAAGTACGAAAGCGTATGCAATGACACACGCCTGGCTGTTTTGTACACAGAACTGTAGTTTCATGCTGTTGCAGATGCTTCATTTTTATGTCATGCTGTTGTATGGTTTGAAATGTCTCTCTTAATATAGTCAATGCCATTTGTGCAAGAACCTCGACAGCCATGTTGGCTATTGTAACGATCCTTGGCCCAGCACCATCACACACTTTCTCCAGCATGAGGCCACTTTACTCACCGAGACAAATGAAAATGACACATCAAATGCTGCACAGGTAGGCAAAGAAAGCTTTGCTTTGAATGACTTGACAGGGCCGACGAGAACATCACTACACCATCACGGTTCCCATGCTAGTTGAAGTCGTAGCTTTCTTTTTTTTTTTTTTTGAGTGGGACTGAATATGCCAGTGAAGTAGTACAATGAGACAGCAAGTTAGGCGCAGCTGTTGATTTAGACACAATTACCAGAAAACAGAAGAGGCAGCATAAGGCATGTATGTGATGGCGTTGCTAGAACCTGGCTTTTACATGATACAGTCGAACCCACTTATAACGATACCGGTTTTAACAATATATTGGTTGTAATAATGAAAAGCTGCTGCACAGTCAACCTTTATACGTTTTCTATGGGGAAATAACCCGCTTACTACAATTGCCCCATGCCACATTATCTGTTATAACGATTAAGTCTGGCTGCTGAGTATCTGTGCCGAAAGGTAATGGAATGTGAAATCCTTGAAAAGTAAAAAAAGAATGCAAGCTGCTGCACGATTGTCCACCACCCCAACTACTGCCACGCGCTTCTATTTATGAGAGATGCATGCCAGCCTCACGTGTGACTCCCCCGTCGCGCTACTGCCCCTCCAAACATGAATGGGCTGCACCCATAGCTCTGTGCCATGCCACTCTAAGAAACACGAATGGACCACGCCAACTGCACTGACAATGCTGCCGGCGCTGCTCCCAGATTGCTTGCTGGGCCCTGACAGTTGGTCCTGGTTATAACAATTATCGGTTATAACATTGGAATTTTCGTGGCACTTGAATATTGTTATAAGTGGGTACGACTGTACTGACACTTAAAGGGGCCCTGAACCACCCTTCAGGCTTGGTAAAGTAACATAGTTCGCGGGTAGCACAGGCTGCTGAGAACATCTCAGCCAGGTTTTGCTGTTGTACGCGGTGCGTGGAACTCGCAAGCGAATCGCTAAGTCACCTTTCTCTCAAATGCTCTCTTTTCAACAGAAAGCCCTGTCCTCACTTTTTACTGAACACTTTATTTTGTCACCAGACACTTTAGTTAGTCATTCCCTTAGACGGCTGCTATTGACCGATAGCTAACACCAAGCTGCAGTCGGCTGCATAGCATAGATACCATGGCTGCCGCAGGGTGCTGCCACGGGTCCGCATTACTAAGCACACTGTGGCTCGCTGAGGACAACTGAGTTTGGCTTATGTTCAGCGTGTCGTAGGTACCAAAGGTGAAGTCATGGCATCTATGTTAACATCCGAAATGAAATTTGAGCTGCAAGCCATGGTGACATTTAGAAGGCAGAGCGATGTGGGCATGCCCCACTGCACCGTAACCTTCACAGTGCAAGGCATTGAAGAAAGAGCGAGAGCACAGAGGAGGCCATGTTAGATTGCCAAAAACTCCGCTTCTGCTGAACACACTGAAATGCTTTTTGTGGCAAAGTATTTCGTAGATAGCCTATTTTCACTTCAAATGCCTTTCTCCACTTCAATAAAAAGTGGCTCAGGGCCCCTTTAAAACAATAGTCATGAACTACAATGGAATACGCAGACTGGCTGATGTCACACTCACGAGAACTGCGTTCAATTGCTGAAGGAGGTGCAGACCACAACCAAGGAACATCGAGTTCAGGGCATTGGAGCTCAACACACCGGTTGCATTCAAACAGCATTTGGTCAACGTCGTCCTTCATTTCTGGGCACTCTGCAATACAAAGACCAATAGACAAGCCCTCAAGACACATGCTGCAGATTCCTTGATTAAATGCATCATCAGAAGACAAAGAAAAAGACACCAGCAAAAGATAAGGCATTATTCGCAGCAATGTTTTTTTATTTCTGTTTCTGATGCTTCCAAAAATGGAGTTGTTCTTTCGAGATTATCATCATCATCCTCATCAATGCGCTAAAGTAAAACCCAACAGTCTTAACAGCTCAGAGCAAGAATATGCTAAGCCTTGCCCAATGCATAAACGAACTTAGGAGAGTGATAGCTGGCTATGGAACTCTTATGAACAGCTCTCATGCACATGTTCAGCTCTCAGTGCTTTACACTAGGACTCTTTGGCTAACATGACATCTTTTCGTGGAGCCACGATAAGAGTGTTGATGATCACAGTGATCACATCTGCTACAAGAAGTCTGAGCACAAGACATAGTCAAAGGAAAGCCTGTTACCCAGTAAGTATACAAAGCCATGGATTATGTTGGGTTCTAAATGTCGAGCCCTGCCTATGTGACTAACGTATAACAGGCTATGCTCTTCATTGTTTGAAAGTAATTCAAATTAACAAGCTAGAAAGTGCAAAAATAAGTAGCAAATAACAGAGAAAAAGAAAGTATAATAAGCTGGGAAACCAGGCCATTCCATGGGCAGCAACAAATGACACAGGTGATGAAGGAGATTTTTAGCTAAAGGACTGCCAAGAAAAGAAACCTCTGTAGTCGCATCTTGCAGTACGAGGACCCTGCTTGCACTAATATGAAAATCTGGATTCCAGGATAGTTGGCTTCTCAAGACACCACTAATTACAAGTTGTACGTGCTCATCATAGATAAAAATATTCACCCTTTGCACATCAAGCTCTCTTGTGCCTCTACTTGGTGATGCAGGCTGTGTGATTAATGCTTGTGGAGTTATCACTTAAGAAAAGTGCATACAATAGTTATGAACTTACCATTTACGAAGCTGTCCACCTTCTGCAGATAGCTGATGCTGAAAATCTTGCGGACTAATCGCTCCGCAAAGCAGTCCAAGTGCAAGAGGCTGTGAGAAAAACGAAGTACGTCCACGACGTGCAACTCGTCCATTTCTGCAATTTCGACTAGGTGGTTGGCGTACAGGTTTCCAAGTTCTTCGAGGCACTGTGGCCTGTAGTTCACCTTTAGTTTGAAGAGAGAGGGAGAGAGAAAAAATTATAATGTTACCATAGAAATTTCAACACCAAGATGTCTACTATATAAGGTATCAAGCAAGCACATTACCCTTATGCAGTTCAATGTTTCTTTAAGATAGGCGACCTTCCTTAGTGCACCCTGCCAGATTTTGCTGACCATCGTGTTCATCGACTCTGTGCTGCCCTCGCTTTATGTTTATTATAGCGTGGTGCTGCGCTGGTTTTGCTGGCTCGCAAAACACGCACAAACTGCAAGTAGCAGAGAGTTCAACTTCATGTGATGTCACGAGATGCCCGAACAGTCTAGGCCACTTGACCAAAAATCAGCTGCAGTGGCGAATCCACCACTCTGGATGGATGGATGTATGTATGTTATGAGCGTCCCCTTTGTAATGGGGCAGTGGGTTGTGCCACCAAGCTCTTGCTATTATACTGTCTAATGTCCTAACTAGGTTAAAAAAGAAAAAAAGAAGAAAAAGAAACCTCGCTATGAATTCCCACAGCCAAATTTTCTGACCCCCTATTGTGAACCTTGTTTTTGCAGTCTCCGTTTTTTGTTGTTTCCCTACTTTTCTTCCACCAATCTTCCAATCGCCTCTTACTAATTTCTATTGCTCTTACTAATCTCTATAGACGGTACCGCCGTCTGTCGGGCGCCATTTTACTCACCGACTAGGGGTGTATGTAATTTCACCCCTCCCCCGGTTGGGCGGCGGCAGATTTGAATTTTGAAAAAGGTACTCAGACCCTTCAGATGCAATTTTCTCGTAAACAAAGTCTTTGCTTGGCACAAGGCAAGCATTGGGAGGTTTCTGGAATGGTATTTGAACAGTACACGCCGATATTCTATTTGCCTTTAGAGTCCCTTTAAGACTACAGTGTAGTTTTCTTCTGTGCTCTCTGGTTGACAACGCTATGCCTTGGTGCATGTGTACACGTAGCATTGCATCTTGACCAAACTAGTCTCTTGTGGGCAGCCATCACATTTGTCACACCAGGCCCAAAAATTAAGCTTGTTGTGGCTTTACATTGTTAGAAGCATCAGAGGAGCTGCACGTCATGACCAAGCGACTGCTTTAGTAATGCACATAACCACATTTTTGCACACATAACACACACAGTTCATATCTTGGATGCCCAGCTACAGCCTACTAAACAGGCAAAAAAAATGGAATAATAATGGGCATAAATAACTGCATGTAACAAACCTCAACACAACCCTGTACAAGTATCTGCACAAAGCAGCACTCGGTGAACCAAAAACAATGTTACCAGAGTTCTATATTAAAAGGACCCTGATTTTACTTTGTATAGAATGTGCCAATACGAAAGGGAACACAAGATTTGCATTCAAAGTTCATAATTTTTCTTGCTTTTGCACTGAAATTAGAATAGTGACTTGCGGCATATTTTTAATTCCAAGATGTTGCAGGCAGCAGAAAGCAAGGTTTCATGTCACACGCCTGTCCAAATCATTACTTGAAAGCATATTAGGTGTTGCCATTCGTACTGGTGCACATAGCTGCCAAAACTTTAAAGCGTGGTGCAACTTCAGGGCAATGCACACTGCGTTTGCGAGCAAAGTTTGTCTTAAAGATAGCTTCACAGCAATGCCCTCCAAAACGCTGTGAAGCTGCACTTGAAGGCAAAAGTCACATATTATCAGTGTTCTATCTTTGTACATTATTGAACTTCCAGCGAGAAACTTATCCCGTGCTGTACTCTTCCATTAGCATTCACCATTTTCAAATGTCATCTGTATAAATGCATGCAATGAACATGGACAAGAGAATTTTCAAATGACAGCCACAGCGAGACAAGATAACATTTTGAAATAAAGGTTTACAGGAACTGAGCGGACCTTGTATACACATTGGTGAGCAACCTGAATGAGCCTAACAAAACCTTAAAAGTCAATATTCATTACCACAGATGTAATGAATCTAGCTGGATCTTCTGGGTGCCTTGGCAACTGGCGGATAGCCTACTCGAAGTCACTGACAGTCTTCATGTAAGCATTTAGACTTGAGAAATCATAATGAAGACTGCAGCTTCCGCTAAAGATTGCATTTAGAAACGCTCTTGGCTGATGCCATTCTTGATGTGTGCCAACTAACAGTTCACATAAATTAGCAAGAGGGCCTTTTCTTTCCCCCCTCTGCTTGTGCTGGGTGTAAGTGTGAAAATACACAGTGTATGCAGGTTTGACAGAAATATGAACAAACAAACCTTGGCACAGGCTGCAGTGAGCTTCATTGCGAGGTGTACTTTGAGGCTCTTCTTCAGCGCAGACTCGCACAAAACCTCAAGGGTCGCAGGCACGTACAACTGGTGTCCCAGTATGCACTTGAGCACCTGCCGGAAAGTGGAGTTGTTGAGGACCGGGGTGCTAGCCTCCAAAATATCCGCCCAGAGCCGAGCATCTGCCTTGGAAATGCGCCACCGCTGCTGCCTGCTACCGCCGGTTGGGAAGAACTTCATCATCAGGTTTGAGGCAATGTGGATGTTTGGGATCTCCTGGTGTCTTTCAAGAACACTCTTGTACCAGACGTGCGGGAGGTCATGCTCCTATCGTGAACAATTACCGAAAGGAAACGAGATATGAGATAATGGTTAGTGCCAGACACAGTTCAAGACGCCTAAATGATTACAGCAAAGTTCTCCGTACGAAAAGTTTTCTGTAACACATTTCATGTTTGGCAGGCACAGTGGAAGTAACAGAAGCAGTCCGGTTATAGAAATTTCACTCCATACAGTTCACAGTGCACTTGTTTTTGGTCTGAGAGACTTCCTATGGAATAACTACTTCAGGCATTAGATCAACAACTTGTGGACATCAGGTTAAGCCAACTTGCATATTAATTGTGCACGTCTGTGTTTCTAGTATGCAACATATGTTTTGGTCATGAGCACAAGCTTTGCAACCGCTTGGTCATTTCCTATGCTGCTACCCATAATGCGGGCCAATGTAGCAGCACAGCAGATGAACGAGTGAGCCAGTGCAAGTTTCAGGACCTCGGGATGTCCTGCTCCCACGTACCACTTTTTGCATTGTGACGGCATGACATAGTAGAAATGAGTAGGACTGGCTGTGGAAGAGCTGCTATATTAAATTTTTTAGGGCACTGTAAAGCTTGCCAGTCATTTTTATAGAGGCTAGAAGTCTAACATCCCTACTTAAGGAAAAAATTGAATTGTTGAAAATTTTATATCAGTATGCCTTTAAACAACCACATGCTCAAACAAGAACAACAACGAAAAAGATAATATCAAGACAGTACACCACACCAATGAAGGTGGAGCTTTTTGAAAAGAAAGGCAGAGCAATGCTTGTGAGCCACATTACAGAACAACTGACGGGCTAGCAGGATATCATTGGGGATACTCACATATGAAAATTCGTCTTGAAAACTCTGATTGTAAAAGAAGAAGAAGAATTGCAAAGGGGACAGCTGTGTCTTGATGCGCTCCATGGCCTCCAGTGCACACTCTTTCGACCTTGTGCTGCCAAACCTGAAGAGAAAACCGCAGCACACTGTTGCCTTGTCAGGGTTTAGTGCAAACTGGCCGTGCTTCAACTCTTGTACCAAGCACCTCTGAGGGAGAAGAAAAAAATAAAAGGTAATCTAGATGGCAATTTTTTCCATATATTTACATAGCTAAACCTTGATATAATGAATTACCATGTATAACGAAGTAAAGTTTGTCCATGGTTTAGTTCAATAGAAATTCAACTGCTATAACAAATGTGAAAAGGTGAGATATGAAATAATATTTGTTACAGCAAAGCAGATATTTGCTTGTAGCTCAAAATATGCATTCTTGTTGCAAAAATGTCAAATACTCGGAAAGAGCAACTCCAAAAAACACATTGCACAGGTCCTAGGTAGGCATGCTCACTCCCAAGTACACTGACTTATGCTGGCTCCACTACGATTTCACAGGTGAGATAAAGCATCAGTGACAAAGGGAGTGAATGGATGCGAGTATGAACAGGAGAGAGTGCCGGTTAATGTGAGTACGAACGAATCAGTGATGGTGATTTCGAGAGGACATATGAGAGTATGAACGCGAGTGACCATCGCTGAGTGTCAGTGGAAGTGAGTATGTATGTGAGAGAGTGCGGATGCAACGATGAGCTTAAGTGGGTGCTGTTAAATGTGCACAGAAATGACTATGAATTCAAGTGAGTGCTGGTGTGTATAAGTAGGTGCGAGTAGGAATGTGAGGGCACATGAGCGTGAGTGTGCACGTAGCCTCAAAACATATTGGTGAGTGAATATGAGCAAGTATCGGCGTATTCTGCCGACCTATACCATTCTAGTTGCATGTGTGTGCCTTCACCAGTGACTTGTCTTGGCTGGGTAGCCGTCAATAAGCCAGCCTGCACATCTCGTGTGATCCCATTGTTCACATATTACCAACATATTAAGGCATGCTGCCAACAAGCATAGTGTTTTCGTAGAGGTCACCACATTTCTGAGGCCTCTAATGGCAGCCTTGGGCACCATAAATCTCAAAAGTGCCTAACACCATTCGTGACTGTCACACGGCAATGTCATGAGAAGCAGAGTGATTCGTTAGCAGAGTGAGTTGCCAAAAATAATAAATCTGCACTAGACATTAGTATACCCACTTTCCCGTATACAAAATACCTCGGGCACGCAGTGGTTGTTTACAAGGTTCACGAGTTAACTCAATAAAAGTGATAATAAGCAATTTATGGTAATGACGTGCGTGTCCCTACATCAATTAATGGTGGTAATGCATTGGCTGGATCTGGGAGGTGATGTTACTGCACCCTCGCGTAGTGTCCACTTCTGCAACATGACAAACATCAGAGGATGTGTTATGGATTGGCAAGGTACCTCAAGCACTTCTCTTGCATGTCTCGATATCAAGAAAGTCATGTTGTAAAGGCTGACGAGTGCACTAAGCACAGAAACAGTGTTAAGAATGTCGGGGAGCTTTTCCATCCAGCGTTTCGCAAACAAGTTCATCAGTTCTTTGCTTCTGCACTCCTTCAGGAATTTGCTGCTAGCCAAGTGTTTGATCAGAAGGACATCTACGTCTGGCATGTGTATTGCCAAAAGTCCGGTGAATTCTTCTCGGTGACCGTCACTCCATCCAACATCATCAAAGATGCTTATCAAATCAACTACGTCTGTTGTCCGCAATAGACCTTCGCTTTTACGATGCATGGCTACTTCTTTCGCTTTTTCAAAGAGCGAAGGAGCTTCCAAATGACGTAGCTTGCACAATCGCAACAGCTTTGAAAGCTCGCTCATTGTAAGCTTGGCACAGTTCAGCAAGCAGTGGTCGAGAAATGGCTTCAGTTTCTGCGCGTCACCCGAAGAGAACCGGACCGCCGCCTCAAGGACCAGGAGCGAGTCGGACGGCGAAACGTTGTCTCGGAAAGAGGAGAGCATAGCAGTCAATTTATCGAGTACAAAGTCCACGTATTCGCAGGAAAAAAAATACGCAACGTGACACAAAATTGCCGCTACGCTCCTGTAAGAATCGTACGTGAATGGGATCGTGTCGAACGTCCGCTGAACAAGCGAGCACACGAGACCGCTGAGGACAAATCCGTTACGTTTCAGGAAGTTGGACGCTTCGGCCAGCCTGACAAGCCCCACTAGATCAAACGCTTCACGCTCCACGATGCAACGTTCTTGTAGTTTCACGAGCACGTCGTGGTATTTCGGAACGCACAGCTTGAGCAGAGCGTCCAGGAGATGGACTGCCTCCTCAGAAGTGAAACACTCCATGTTCTTCTCTATTTCATCGAGAAGGACGGCAAATGACGGGTGGTGATGGAGGGACAGAAACATGTCAACAGTGTCCGAGTTAGCAGCCGCTTGGACGCGCATTGTGACTTTGATATCACGGTAAGCCCACTGAAAACTGCTCAGTATGCGGTATTGAATCCTCACAAGCGCCTCGGCAGAGGCGACAAGATCTTGCGGCTTCTTGGGCTTCGAATCCTCCCCAGCAAAGACAAGGTGCAACACCTCATCCACGGACCGGCACGCATGGAAGCGCTTCTTGAATTCGTCCCGGTGTACTCCTGCTGGTTCAAGCACGTAATCTTTGTAGCTAAGCGATGACGAACCTGCTTTATCATCTTCAATCAGGCCTTTCGCCTGAGATAAGGTTCGGCAGTAGGAAGTCCTTAGAGCACCCGCTGACAGCCGGCAGAGCAGACGTCTCGCGAAGACAACGCTGGAGGTTACATTCAGCCTAGCGTAGTACATGACTGGCGTGCTGGCGTTGGCAGGCTGCGTTAGGTGAAAACATCAAAGGACTCTTATAAAAGTCTTTATGTTTTCATCGCATTACATGACACGCGCGCGAGGACTCGCACTAGGACAAATACCACACACTAAACTTCGTTTTACACAACATTCGCACTTATGACAGGGTCCATGTTGAAGGAGGCCGCAAAACCTGCGCGTGCACGCAAAGAAACAACTTAAACACGTGTAGTATAAATTGTACAAATAAATTTGAATACTAAATTATTTATATTTATTAAACACGAAAGGTTTTTCTTTTGTCAGCGCCAGCTTTCTTTCTTTTTTTTTGGATGCGCTCTCACGGAGCTCCTCGCTCGCAAGCACGAGCTGCTCACACCACCTTTTCTGTTCCAATCTGTTGTGATGGCTGAAAACAGCGGTTCGAAACAAGATGACAAAGCTCATCGCAACGCTGAGCGTGTTTCCAACGCCACAGGAGATGGAATGCCGTCGAGTGATGCAGCATCGCCAGGGAGCCCACAGAAAGCTTCTCGGGAAGCATACATCGCAGCGCTGAACCAGTGGCTATGGCAGTGCTACCACTGGCAGTGTTTCACTGCGGCACTGCCATACATCGCAGCCCAAGCGGCGAGCCAAAACAGAAGCGCATACGAAACTGTTGACATCAATCGAAACCTACCGAGGACTTTTATCGCAAACCAAAATTTGGTCGGTGGACAGAGAGTGCAGCGACCAAACGCCCCACCCAGGCTGGGTAACTAGTGTTTCTATCATGTCACGCTGTTTTGCTGCCCAAAATTCGATCGCGCGGCGGAACTGTTAACTACCTGAACTGCTTGGAGTCTTCCAGTGTTTACGTTCGCTGAAAGTCGGTTGCCTGCCTGCCGGCCTACTCCAACATTGCTCGTTTAGTGCGAAGACTTCGATCGTTTTCCTGCGCTGAAGGTCAGCTTTCTGTCCCCCAAGCTAACTATAACAGTATTATTGGCTTACAATAAATGCGCGAGACACCTGGGCCGTGCATTTTGCACACGCAAAGGATGTAGACGCACACTGTCTTTCGAGTCGTTTGTTCTGTCACGCTTGCCGCTGTGTATGCGTTTGTTGCATTGGTTTTCTCTGTCGGGTGGTGAAAGGAACCCGTTTTATCGCTCAGGACACGAGTTCAAGCTGCCACCTCTGTGGAAGCGATTCGCTGCAGAAGTTCTGGACTCCTTCATCTTGCTGTTTGTAAAGTTGCTGGTGACGTATATTGCCGTCGACTTTTTTGACATCATGTAAGTGTCACTGGTATGGTGAGCAAGTTTTGAAATTTGTTTACAGATAACGTTTTTTTGGAAATTTGCCCTTCGAGAGTTTTGGAGTGATATATTTGTTAAAGATAATGATAAATAACCGGGCAAGGGAACAAGAGTTCAAGATCGTAAGTCAGCCTCTAGAGTCTGTGGAGGAGTATGTTTACCTTGGTCAACTAATCACAGGGAACCCTGACCATGAGAAGGAAATTCAGAGAATAAAAATGGGTTGGATCGCGTATAGCTGACATCGTGAGCTCCTGACTGGGAGCTTACCCTTATCATTGAAATGGAAGGTATACAATCAGTGCATTTTACCGGTGCTGACATATGGGGCAGAGACTTGGAGACTGACAAAGAAGCTTGAGAAAAAGTTAAGGACTGCACAAAAAGCGATGGAACGAAGAATGCTAGGCATAACTTTAAGAGACAGAAAGAGAGTGGTTTGGATCAGAGAGCAAACGGGTATAGACAATATTCTAATAGACATTAAGAGAAAAAAATCGCACTGGGCAGGTCACGTAATGCGCAGATTAGATAACTGTTGGATCCTTAGGGTGACAGAATGGATACCAAGAGAAAGGAAGTGCAGTAGAGGACGGCAGAAGACTAGATGGTGCAAAGAAATTGGGAAATTTGCATGTGCTTCTTGGAATTGGTTGGCGCAGGACAGAGGTAATTGGAGATTGCAGGGAGAGGCCTTCGTCCTGCAATGGACATAAAATAGGTTGTTGATGATGATATTTGTTAACTAGATAAAAGCAGTGAAGGTTGCGCGATGAACTGACCTGAAAGTAAGCTGAATCAAGCTTTAGCACTCGCTGTGGTGGCCTTTGTGGCAATGGCATTGTTCTGCTAAGTACGTGGTTTGGGGTTCGATTCCCCGCCGCCGCAGCCACATTTCGATGTGGCCGAAATGCCAACACTTTATTCTCATTTATGCAGGTTTGTTGTCCCAGGTAAGCAGATGCATGAAAAGGCAATACTGCTCTTGCCACCGGGGCTGCAGTCTCAACTTGGGTCCCAGATTTGCCCAAAGAAAGAGGAATAGAGAGAATTCAGGGAGGTTAGCCTCAGTCATAAACTGGCTGGCTACCTTGTGCAGGGGTACGAAAAAAAACAACACAGATTGCACGCGCACATTGGAATCTAGCAAAATGCTTGTAGAAAAGAACCCCAGTTGGTGTAAATTAATACAGTGTGCTTTATAATCATGTCATGGTTTTAGAACTTAAAACCTGATTTCTTAAAAAGTATTTGTAATGTTTGTTTGTTATTGTACTGAAGAGATTTCATTTAGTAAGATTTCTACCTTTTCAACTTGTGAGCACCGTAAAAACAATGAAGGCAGTACAGCGTATTGACCAAAACATGAACAGAAAGAATAGTTGTGCATACATAATAGTGTTTTGTGGAAGTCTTGGTAGGGATGATTTTGACTTGCTTCAACTTGTTATGTAGGTAAAAGGAGGGAGTTTTATTAGTGAACTTGCTTGGGAATGGGTTGGATGAGTCAGGATGCCGTTAGCATAGATTTGCTTTGGTACTTTGCAGAGATCTTGATAAATACGATTTCGACTTACTCCGTGAGGACACCCTGAACTATAAGCTGGCCTTGGAGGTTACTTCGGAGATCGTAGTCCTGGAAGTTATCCACCGGATACTTGTCTGCTTCTATGAGGTATTTATTCTGCTTCTACATCTGATTAATACTTAAGTAAATTTCTGAAAGCTTACTTGAATTTTGTGCTGCTCAAAAATACTCTGTCCTTTTTTGCTTGGTTTGTTATGTGTCAGCAATGAAAAAGACTGCCCACAAATGCACTTCACTGCACTTTTATACATAGAATGCTCTGACCATTCACAAATGCTACTTCCTAATGTTTGCTTCAACTGTTACATAGTTGTAAACCTGTTGTCTTAGTGCAAGTTCTATGTGGCATGTGAATGCACCAATGTTTGAGTGCCCTATTTCAGAACCAGCATTACACCATAATTTCTTTTGCATGTGTTGATGCTCTTTTGCAAATACTATCCAGCATCTTGCTGTTGGATAATGAGGTTGTAAAAAATACTATTGCTTTATGTAAGGAAAGCTGAAACAGTACAAACACCTGCGGTGGATAATTTCGCCAAGAGGAGTCCTTGGGCACTACAGGCTTTTTCTTCAAGACCTTTGGCCTGTCATGTTTAAAAGTTCTACAAAAATATAGCAAAACCCTGCAAACAATTAGGCGTTGTTTTTTTTCTGTGTCCTGCTTTTGAGTTCTTTAGGTACAGAATTTAATGTTCTAATTAAAAAAATTACTTACAGCGGTTATTTACCGAACCTCGACCTGGAGATCATATTTTGGAGCTGAGTAGAGTCAGCTGGGAGAAGCCACACTGTGCTACATTGTTGCCAAGTCCCCACTGGCCAGGGTAGTTAAATGGTAGTTGTAGACTTATAGTCTGTGCATGTGTCATTAAGAGTAATGACGCATACACTCTAAGAAAAGTTTGCACCCTTTGGAGCTTATTTTGCTATCCCAAAATATTTGTCATCTATCTTGCCTACTATCCCTTTCTTTATTGCTGTGCCCCTGGTACTTCAGGTTATAAACAGCATGTTCATTATCTGCATGGCATAGCATTCATAGCATTCTCAACAGGAAAGTAACTGAGCACAGAGTTTTCAAAAAAGGAAATGCAAGCAGGACAGATGATGGTTGTTGTTCGGGGACAAGATACGCCCCAGAGGGTGAGAACTTTTTTTTGGTGTGTATTTTTCAAGGTTTAGAATCTCTACCACTTGCTTTTCACATGTAAAACAATCACGCTCACAAGTCTGAAGTTTGGGAAGCGTCTTATGCTTTTCTTTCTCTCCTGCTTTTCCATCTCCAATACTGAGGCCATGGTGCCATCTGTTTCTATAAAGCAAATCAATCAGTCTATCAATGTCATACAGTGAAGTTGGCCTTGAAATGCCAGGCCTGGCATCACCAACATTTATCATGACATCATGACATAGCAATGCATGTTGACATGTAGCAGTAAGGCTAAATATGGCAATGCACCTTGTAAAGGAATATACGAGAGTGTGCTATGCACATTTCTTCTAGCTGCAGTGGTGCATGGCAGCCGCAGTGATAGCAGGAATGGAGAGAGCCAATGTCTTAACAGCATCATAACTCGTCTCTGCCACCAAGACCATCTTGTAGAAACAAGTATATTAAAAAAAAACATAAGAGTGCTCTTATGCTTGCCAGTATCTTTTCTAGAGTTGAGGGTTTTGACATTCAGTAATGGAAAGAAAAGTTATGACTAGAAGATGTCACATCAGGTACTTCTTCACCCCAGTTTGTCTGAGCTTTTCAAATAAAGTGAAAATTGTGCGTTACGTGCGCCTGAATAACAGAAGTCTTGGAAAAGTAAAGAAGTTCCCCCTAGTGTTTTTAGAAATGAGTCAAAGGTTTTTCTTGTGGACTGCCAAAAACTCTTGTGTGTTGTAAGCACTTAGCATGTGGTTCTTCAGATTTATTAGTTTGCAATCATAATTGTCTGAAATATGGCCACAGATTATTTGAAGACTATTCTTGTGCCACGCAAGGCAAGTGCATGCATGATGAAGCAGCAGGCTCCTAAAATAGAGCGTTGAGGCCTAACCTCAGCCTGATGCAATGCATGGACATTTGGGAAATTCCAGGGAGAGCCATAATCATCTGTGGCACAAAGTCCACAAGTTTTTCAGTAAGCATTACTGACACTTACATTCCTGAGAATAGTTTTGTTATTCTTGATGTCTGATATTTGTTTGTAAAATATTGCGATTCCTACAAGGATCATTAGACCAGAAAGTGTTAAGGGAACTTCATTCTCTGACCATAAGAATCGCATATTGAAACATTATTGTCTTGAATATTCAGACATCAAGATTATTGTTTCACGTGCAGACTATCTGCTTGCACAAGGGTATCGACTCCCCAGGTGGACGGACTCCAGGCAAGGGAGTCTTTGGACTGAAGGTCGTCTCATGTGCTAGCATAGAAGAGATTGGTGGGCGCCGCATCAGAGTATACCCGGCTGGAGACATTGGACTAGGCTGGTAGGTGACACATAATTGGTTGTCTTGTTCTTTATATACAGCCTCACACCATGGGATCTCAATACAAATTCTGCTGCACACTTATCAGATGTGTGCACTGCACAGATTGTATGGTCCACAACAAAGCAGAATCTAATGTGAACAGGAATTTAAACGGACACCAAAAAGCAAGACTCGATCTATTTAGAATAGTTAAGAGCACTTTCCAGAATCTGGTTATAAAGTGACTTCATTAGAAAAAATAAAGGTCATATTATGCCTTGTGTAATTTCATGCTAAAACTGGAGCTTTTAACATGTCAGCGTTAACATCATGAATTTCAACATACTTTAGCACATTTGACCCATTTCTTAGCAGAAGGAGTTATTGAAACGTACTAGATTGAGTGTCTGGTTCCTTTGGAATGCAGCGTAATCCTTTATTGATTGACAGAATGCCATTTAGTCCTGACAAGACACTGTCCAAATCCATGATGTCATATGCAGCTAGTGTACAGTTTTCAAAATGGTGTCGGAGGCCATCTTTCTCTTTTCTGCCTTTACTGTTGTTACAACTCTGTACATGTGACAAAACTGCCCATATTTGTCCTTGTAGGAGTGTAATTTACAAATTTAGCTTAACATAATGTTACTTTTAGGTGTTCCTTAAATAAATAAGTATTCATGTTCATAATGTTTATGTGAAAATGCCAATGAGCAAGAAAGGATTACATGGATCCTTCAACATGCATTTGTTATTGCTCTCAGTAGCTCCATTTAACGTCATAGATTTTTATAGAGCATTTTCATGGCTAGTTAAATGCTTTGACTAAAGAAGAAAGGTACCGCATTTGAAAGTAAGCCTGAAGTGCGTGCCCAATCTGACATTAAAAGAATCAAAATAAGTGGAAATTCATGGAAAAATTGATTAAATTTAAGATGGGTCGCAGTGCCTACGGGCAGGCATCCCCAGGTTTTGAAAAACAGCTTACTGACATCCTCAAACAGCATGCAGTCATTACATTCTGTCGGTGCTATGCCATGGTTTGAAAGCTGCAGGATAATGAATGAACTTAAGAAGCCCACTCAAAGGGTGATAGAATAGAAAAATTATCGGTGTAATGTTAAGAAACAGGAAGGTGTCAGTATGAGTTGTGTAGCAAGAGGATATTCTAGTTGAGACTAGGAGGGAGAAGTAGAGTTTGGCTGGTCATGTAATGTGTGAAGCAGAGGACTGGTGGTCTCGTGGAAAAGAGTACGAAAGGGACAGACATTAAGAAAAGATGAAAAGACAAGCACTTTATGTCCCTCTCCCATTCACACTCATTTTTTACCGTGACGCCTTAGCAGCTCACCCAGTTTTCGCTCCTTCTGCAGCTGGTGGTCTAATGTACTCTGTTTCATACATAGTCACTACTAAGCTCTAGACTTCTCTTGCAGCTCTCATCTGTGAGCAAAAAGTAGTGCAATGCATATCAATGAAAAAGCATAGGTATATGTGTCACGTAATCCGATGTAACATTACCTTTTATATATTTTTTTTGTTGTAAAATGTGACGTGTTTATTATGTGGAAAGCATTGCAAATCTGAACCCAGTTGCCAATGAACAAGCGGAGTGAAATGTCTTTTGAGACTACTGGTCATGGCTCACCACTTGCACTCATGGCTATAACATAAAGCATTGCGTACAGGCATCATAAAGATGTGCAAATAATATATGATCTCACAAAATTCTGCAGCCACAAGTTGTAGTTGTGACATATGAGGTGATTATTCATTAGAAAACAGCACAAGTCATATAGAATAGTACTGCAAAATGCGAGAAGCTGGATTTGTATGACTGCACTACTTCCGTAGCTTTGGCAGCATCACCTGCTTGGTATGAAACAGAGTATAGAGTACTCGGTGGGGTGATAAAGAAAGGGAAACACAGTTAAGGGTGGAAGAGGAATTGGTGGTGTGAAATAAGATGAAATTTGCAGGCACATGGTGCGGTCTGTTGATGCTAGACGAGCAGTTGGAGATAGAGAGGCCTTCATCCTGCATTGAACATGAGTAGGGCTGTCAATAGTGACGTTGAATTCATGGCACAAACGCTGGCACCGTGAGTTTGCTGGCTACGGCATGAAACTTCATTCTTTGTGCTTGTGCTGTTAGGAAGAGGGGGGATATTCGAAATATGGTGCAAAGTGTGCTTCCCCACACATCTAATTTGACTCACGATGATGATGGACATCATACTAGATGGTATCCTAGCTTGCTATCTCCGTTGCTGTCCTAGTGACCACCTCTTCTTGACTACATCCTCACCATTTTATTTCGATAGCAATTAAGTTGCGGACTGATAATCTAGACATGCTTGGTAATTCGGACAGCTTCATGCCATCGCCTTAATGTGTAAAGACAACCAATATTTTGGACATCTGCCAGCTCTAGATTCGATTATCTGGACTCTGTCCGCGGCTGTAGTGTATGCCGACTCTGCCGCCATTTTTTCCTCTGGCAACATCGACGAGACATCAAGTATGGCCTCAGAGGTCCAAGACATCAAGCAAGGTCTCGAAGGCATGCTAATCTCTTGAGGCCTTGCCTTGGTCGCAGCACTGCGCCTCAGAAGTTAACTGCAAATGCCGATCTTCGAGGCTTTGCCTGAATTGTGAGGTCACATCAGCATTACGATTATCACATCCATTCGGGCACCGCCGCACGCGGCCCGCTCTTGTTTGTTGAATTTACCTTCCGGACAGCGTTTCGCCATTCTATGCTTGTTTGTTTGTTTAGTATGCATTCCAGACAGGGCTTTGCTGGCTCCAAGAAGTCTTTCTCGTGAAGTTATCGACAGTTCGCATCGAATGGCTTCAACAGTGCCCTCGGAGTCCGACTCTGAATGAGTCTTCAGCTGCCGTTCAAATAACCCCGGCTTCGCAAATAAAGAGGCTGAACTCCAGCCTACCACAACGTCTTCAAATGCGTACATCGTGAAGGACCTGCTAGGCTGCAGTACGCTGATTCCTGCTGCCATGACATTTGAAGTTTTGCAGACGTCGACAGCGCGATGTCGTCGTGTGCCGAACTGAACGATGATGAAACAATTGAGCAAGTTCTCCCACTGTCGAACTGCGACTGTAACTCAGATGATGATGATGATGTCCCGTCTGCTCCAAAGCCTTCACATGCATATCTGACTCGAGCCTTTGCAGTCCTTGCATCTGCGAACAGAGACAGCACAAAGCTGGCAGAAATACATGTGGACTAGCAAGTGCGTGCAGCAATAAAATCGACCCCTTCTTCCTTGCACAGGGGCCTTAAAATGCAAATAAAATAATCTTTTTTGGATACATTAGTTCTTTCTGACATTCAGTTGTTTGGACTTGTTTACGTTCCCCATGGAGTCTGAATGATCAGTCGTCGACTGTATATGGACACTCCAGGCACACTTCTGCTGTCGCCATAATGTTCCGTATAAAGTCCAAGGGCGATGACATCCTCGCCACGTATTGTATGCTGTATGTGCAAGTGAAAACGTGCTAGGGTGAGCCAACGATAGTGGCTCAGTCTCGCGCACGCGATGGAGGAAAGAAAGTGGGGAAGAAGTGCACCGTGTTCCATGGTGTGCAAGGCATTGGGGAGGAGGCAAGAGGGGGTTGAGGCATTCCACACTGGTGGCTGCTGCGTACGGCACGGCCGCGTGGGTCCTATCTTGAAAATGGCCTGCAATAAATACAGAGTCTAGTTGCGCCGACTGCTCAAAGCTTTGTGTGCGCTATGTCTTCGCCGCTTAGTTCGCATTGAAGCGGCAGGCAGCACGAAGGTCAATTAGCTCGCTGCTGCTGCCACGCTTCCTCACTTCAGCATTTTGACAGCGAGTTTCTGCGGTCATTGAGTGAGATGTATTCACGTTTCCTTGTGTGTGCGTGACACCATGCATGTTAGTTTATCTAGTAAGCAAATGTTTACAAGTTTATACGGTCGATAAAACTACTATCCTTGCTTCATATAGCTGTCTACTAATTTGCTATAGCAATCGATTGTTCGCCTTCCGGGCTAAATTGCGACTTTTTCAAGCCTACCTTTGGCTTACTGGTGCTCCGAGCGGTAGGTTAGTCATCTGATGTAATCTAACCTCATAATGTAGAAAAGCCAACTTACAGTATTTAGCATATCCCCATAAAAGGGAAGTAGAGTTATGAAAGAATACATTACCAACCTATACTGATATTGTGTTCTGCTTTAACGCCCCTCTAAATTTTGTCAAAATGTGGTCGCTGATTCGCACTCTTGTTTTCATTTCTTTTTTACCCAGGGCTCTGCTACGGTCTTTTGTCAAGAACTTTACGATGGCGTTCCTTTTTCCTGCCTGCCTGACAATCTTCTGTTTTCAGCATGGCCGGGCAGCCTACGATGTCCTGTGCAACTGCATTGTCGTCGAAGAGCTGCCTCCTCAGAATCGTTGAGATGCACCACCTCATGCTGCTCACTCAACAATGATACACTGCTTGCAGGAAGCGTCTTTGCTAGCACAACACATTCTGGCCTTTGTTGTTTGCATATAGTACATATATATATATATATAAATTAGCGAACAAGAGAAGAAGAAGATCCCGGTTTATTTTTACACCCAGAATGTTGGCTCATCATTTGGGAAAGTGTGCTTCACATATACATGCAGCATATTATATTTTAGCTCACATTTGTTGGTCAGCAGATTGGTCAGCAGACTCTTCTCCTAATTCAAAAGTGCGTTTCCCCACAGCATACTTTGGAACAACTAAAGGCAGCAATTAATCGTAGTGTGAGATGAGGTGAAGGGACCAACAGTGATGGAGCAAGGGAGTCCCGGATTGGAGCCAACGTTTTGACAAACAGACTTGTCTCTGTCATTGCAACAACAGCATAAGCTCCTTGGCAGTGTTTAAATTCCCTTTGGGTGCCAATTAATTCTGTTCATTAAAGACTTTGTTTCACCACGTTTCTTGCACTTTCCTAATAATTCAAAGCATAGTGAAGCAGAACAGGTTAAAAGTATTCCTTTCTTAGGCAAGTTTGTCAAGTTTTCAGAATATGAACTTCATGTATGAACTCTAAAAGGATGTCAACTATGAGAACATTGGCCATTACATGTCCAGTAAACTTATAGAGCAGATGTCTAGTGGCTTGTATAGTATGCCTGATGTACAAAATTGTCAGACAACGAAAGAACTGAACTTGCGACATGATTGCATACTGGCTCCAGAAGCAAATGCTAGGACCGTCCATCTGCTTTGACAAAAACACATTATTATTATATGCATGCATTGTTTAAGTTTACAGCAGAAGTTCAGTCAGAAGGGTCTTGAGTTGTACAGGCACTTTTTGCAGGTAATTATTATCATCGCTATTGCTGCTGTCGATGTGCAATTTTGGTGCGTTTGTTTGTGTTCAGAGTGCCTGAAGATGGCAAAGCTCACTATCCCTTTATCCCTCCCCCCCCATCTCCCTACTGGGGTTGGAGGAGTGGGCACATAGAGTAAGGTGAGGGAAGTTAAAATGTTAAAAAGGACTGATAAACTGTAGTAACAAAAAGGCACAGGGATATGCTGCAAGTTCTTCCAAGAAGTAAACACCACCCCTTCATTTGGAAGAACTTGCTGGAATCATGCTACTGAAAGCCATGGCGAAAAATAACATACACAAAATTTATCTGCGCATGCTCAAGGGAAAGCAGTGCCAGCATGTAAATCATAGACTTGTGTAGGCACTCACGAAAGGTGCTCTTTAGACATGACAATTCTTATTTGTGCTAAATAATCGAGGGCTGATTTACGCATGTGTTACCACTGTTAATGATATGCCATGCCCAGACAAAAGGCGAACATTTTGTCTCCTGCATCTGAACAGAACTATGTTGTCTGTAAATTTTTTTAGACTACGCTTCCCACTCTCGACAGTGCAATGAGAGGTGTAGACGCCATTTGTGTTGTCCTCCTTCCTGCTTGTGTCCATTTTCTCACACCTGCCTTTCAATAGTATGAATTCCTACCAGCTCACTCGACTTTCAGTCATTCTAATTTGCGCAAGTAGAGAGTGAGCTATACAAACATTGCGAAGGAAAGTAGCCGTGGCCCTTATGGCAAGTCTCTCTGTTGAAATATTGGCTCCAGGCTAAAGCCTCCCTCATTCAGCCACTGTTGGTCAGATCAAATCAACAATCACCCTGTGAAAAACCCGAGATCAAGCAAGACGAAGCTGAAGTGGAAAAACACTGCAAGATACTGCTTTGCTCTTCCACATGATTTCGTTGCTGGAGCCGCCTTGGTTTATCTTGCCTCTAAAGCACCCCATCTATGTGCATAACTGCTCATCTGAAATGTCTCTAAGCCACCATTTGCTTGGCAAAGTGCCTTGAGGGAAGGCTGGTCTAAGAATTACGAAAAGGGTCTGTAGTGTACGCTAGCTGAAAAAAAAAAAAAGACATTGTGACCGACTTCCAGAGTAAAGTGTATTTATCAAAGTGGCCGGCTCATTATTGTGAGTCGCCGGCCGTCTTGCTTGTGGCGAGTTGAGATCCGTTGAAACTATTTTAATCATTAGGGCTGCCCCACGAGATGTGTAGAAACGTGTGCGTCCCACCAAGAACAATAGCTCACTAGTGTATGCATCTACCATTTCTCTTGACTCTCCAAAGTGCCATGCAGCTGCCTATCGTGAAGTAGGCCACAAGCATTGCTCACAAAAATGTTTCCTTAGATTAGCTGGAAAGCTCTCACCCACATTGCAGAAAGCAGCTATTGTTACCAAAAGCGCCCTCTTTTCTGCTTATATATTGTGTAGCAGATGACTATTTTCGTCAAGAGTTTTCAGTCACGCTAACTAAAGGCATTCACTTAGCGTTGTTAGTGGACTTGTTAGTGCTTGCTGTTGTACATTGTCATACTGTAACATGTCTGGAGGGCCGGACTTTGCTTTAAATGGTGTGTGTGTGTGTATGGCATTGATATTGTAACAGTGTTGGTTTGCTGAAAACATTCTTCCCTCCACTCTGACTGCCTTGGAAGTTTTATGGTTGTGCAATGCTGCAGCATCCTCTGCAGAAATAAATTCTGTGAACCAAATGGTGATAGCTCTAGCTGCAATTTCCTTTCAACCTCATGTTCACTCATGTGCCATAGTACCGGGCATTCTGTGTAGAGATGCCTGTGAATACCATATTTCTGCGTAGATAACCCACAGCAAATTTGCTTTGTGTTGCCATTTTGCCATGACTAAACAGTAGACAGCTGTGAAGTCATCGATGGCCAGACACATAAAGCAACATTATTTCTTGTAGTACTTTGATTTGTCAGGACGATTCTCCTTGGTCAGGCTTATACACACACAGCCTTGTTGAGCTTGTCATTATATGGGCAAATATTTTTAAAAGTGCTTTTCTCGGAAATCTAATTGGTGCTAGTCTTAGACATGGGTGGGTTATGCTGTGAAAATGCAAGTGTTCCCCAGGGCTTTAGGCATTTTACTGTTCTATGCGACATGCTGCCTCCAAGCACAGATGGGGAATTCCTGGGAAGAGAAATTCCCGAAATTGCACAACAGCTTTGGGAGCTTTTGCCATCAACTTTGCGAAGGAATAATGGGACAGTTGCCTGAACTCATCTTTAATGTCTAAAGAAACAGTCTTACTCAAATATGGCTACCCTTCCCGTACCCAACCAATATAGCTACCATATTCAGCATGGCTATCCAGCCAGTACATGGCAGTTTCATGTTCTTGAGCTATCTCGGGAAAGGTAGAGAACAGAAGGCAGGTGAACAGAAGTCGTGGCATGTTTCACTCGAGTATGCCGAGGAGTGTGCAAAACAACCCAAATGAGTTGCTTCTGGCATGGTGCATGGCAAGGTTTATCTTTTGCTAGCAGCACAATTTCACATACAACTAACAGTAATAAAAGTGATTTATTAACAAAGCAACACACGTCCTTGCTTAATACCATTCTACTTGCGGTGTAGAGAAAGCTTTGCGTAAAGCAGTGTGTGCCTTGTGACTAGAGGCAGGAAATGTTATTGTCTAATGCCAGCATTGACGGCAAGCGGTTCTGATGACATGTATATTTTAAAATTTTTTCACAGATTAGACTGTGCACGTTTTCTGTGCAAAGGTCTTGGTTCTTTGAGAAAAATTTATTTTGGCTTGGCTAATTTTTTTGCCATGCTATATTCTGGCTTGGCAAGAAATTATTATAAATGATAGATCTAGTTACGCAATATTTACTTATTGGTGTGCAAATGTCTTTTCTGTGCTTACGTTGTGGCCACCAGCACACTGTATCATGACATAAAATAACTGCAAAGTGACATCGCTTGCCCAAAGTTTGTTTTCTGGCCCGACTTGTGACGTTGCTGGTAGTATGTTTGTAGAGCTCGAATTTACGTTTGCGGGAATAAGTTCTATGTTTACTATCTGGCATAGTACTGTGTAATGAGATGTATTGGCATAAAAAGCACATTTGTTATTAAGAAGTATGTTGCAGCTCGCTCACGGAATGGTTATAAGGAATTTTGCTAAGACACCACAAAGAGCTTTTTATTGAACCACACAGTTTTTGTGTAGCACAGATGATGCGAGGAGAAATTCTGTTACGATTTGTTTATTTTACATGGTCTTGTGCTGCCTGCACTCTACAATTACAGTTCAGAGGGAACTAGCCAATAACAAGCATTCTGTAGGTAATGGGAGACACCGTGGACCTTATGTGGGGTGGCAAGTCAAGGCTTTTGGTTTATGTGGCGTTTAGTTGCCCACGGCCACGTTCACATGGACGAGCCTTGGTGCTCCATTCGAGGTTGTTTAGCTGCAGTGGCATGTCAGTTGTGATGGCAACATTTGGCTTTGGATGGCCATATGCACTTGCTTGCAGTGAGCTGTTTTAAAAGTACGACTGTCAGTACACTCCAAAAATTGTGTGAGCTGACAACATAGGTGCTTGGCACCTCTGAAGATGTTTCCCAATGCTAAGACAATTGTAAAGGAAAGTGGAAGTGTTAGTACATTTGCAATTCACTGAATGTTTCAGATTCTGTGCGAAGCCTCGTATCGTAACTTGCTCAATCTCCTGCACTGTGGTACCTTTGTTTACCTATAAATATTTTATTCACAGTTCACTTCAACATAGAAAATCTGATGACTATAACAGCATACAATGTAAATGTCTAATGTAGTGTCAGTAAAGCTTCAGCTCTAATGCATTAATGTGAGAGCATCTAGCAATATATTTTATGGTTTTGATTTGTACAATTTCAACTAAGATAAAAAAAAAAGCACGGACACACTATCAGTTTTGTTATAGGTGCTCTGAATTCCAAGTCCTATATCGGGCCCCGAGACTGCTGTCATTGCTGCATATTCTTTGGTGTGTATCTCCTCTCCTCATCATTACATGTTATGCCGGGTCCTACAGAGTGCATGCGACACGCGCAATTCTGTATTTATTGTGACACCCACAAAGTTATTAATTTTGTTCATGTGCTTGCAAATAGCCTCTTTAAGAAAGTATACTATCGATGTTTCTCTTCTTCCACGATGTAACAAAGTCAGTGTGAGAGAATGGATGAAAAACTGCTGGAGATTCAAGGGTACCATGTTGTGAGTGCCTCATGGCCCTCTTGGTAGCAATCCAACAATTTTGTCAACTTTCTTCAATCACAGACACAAGTCAGATACTCCGTGAACTTTATTTTTCACAGCACACTCGTGAAACATGCACAGTGTGTGAGATTGCTTATTGCTTGAGAGAAAAAGTAATCGCAGTTGTGCGAAGACAGCAATGCACATGTTACATGTTAACACAGACCTGTCACTTTCATAGCAAGTATGCTTTGATGTGGAGTGGAGTTTACCAACTTTTGAATTGAGAACTGGAAATGTGGGAACTTCTACTGTATGTAACACATTTTTTTTTACAAAAGAAAAAAAGTATCGTACATATGCATGCATTTCTGTGCCCTGTTCTTTGTCTGAAAGCTTGCATGTTATCTGGAAGAAAAAAAAAGTGCTATGGTTGTGAACAAAATGTGTAGCCTTTCGAGACCCGAGGAGGTCATTGAGCAACAGTTATATCTTTGGAATACTGAAGTATCCATGAATGATATGCTTATCAATATGTTGCTGCTTTCTTTTACACATGCACCGACTCTTCAAAGTGTGCACGTGTAAAAGCATGTAACTTCAAAAGTTCAAAGCCACCACACATTTAACACTGTTGCATTCTTGCTACCATGCTTGTCCAAGCATTGTTGAAGCATTTGCAGCATTTATTTTGGAAGCGTTTATGTACATTTTGAAACAGAAGCACTCGCTAAACATCAAGTGCTTTTCATTTGTGCTTATCTTGATTTGGAGTTACTTGTGCCTATGTCATGGAATGCCATATCTGGATGTAACTATGGTATGTAACTAGAGTATGAAATGCAAATTCGATCAGCTTTATTGTTGCTGTTATACACACGTAAGATACGACAAAATGTTGACAAGTACTACGACTTGGCAAATATATGCATGTGACGAAGCAGCACTTATGATGGAAGGAGCAGCTTGTTTGCTTAACTGCCATATGTCCACATGAACGAAAACATTAATCTGAGCTGTAAAAAGATGTGTCAACTCCTCAGTGATGCAAAATTCTTTATATTATTATTTTGTCCTTGTTTTGCAGGCTCTTAAACCATGAATCGTTATCGTAATCCCTAGACATGCTGTAAAATGTGTGAGACATCTTCCTTTTCTGTCATGCAGCATGTATGAATTTACAGCAGCATTACAAGACAAGCATGGTAACACAAGTTGAGAGGAACAAAAATAAAATAAAAGCACTAATTGAAGACACCCTTACAGCACCATAGCTGTTGCTGCTGATGGTGGTAATGTCAGTGGTTTTTGAGAAGTCGCGGAGTAACACGACACCGGTGATGTAGAAACATGGAAAAACTTATGAGAAACTTGAAGATGTTTCCTAGCGACAATGCACCATTTCTTTAGCAACAGTGTAAATCTGCAATCTTGGATTGCAGATTTAGCCACCTTCAGGTGCGTAAATGTATCCACCATTTGGTAACTGATGGCTCAACAAGTGTTGCTTTTGTAACAGGCACTTTCATTAATATAATCTTGGCTGTCTTCCACTAACATCTTTTGAGATCCAATCATCGTAGCATGTTAAACAAGTCTTTCATCTAAACAAGTTTTCGCGGTATTAAGTAAATTGTGTTCGCATGAAGACAAAAAATGAGAGTGGTGAGCTGCATGTGGTAAAATGTGACCTAATCCCAGATATAGGCCCACTTTCTTTGTGTTGGTTGTCTTTGATTTGAAATAATGTCTATTTACTGTAGAAGGCATACATCATGATAACTGCCCCAAAGCACTTTGAAGACAGCTTCATTCCAAAAAAAAAATTAAGACAAAAGGCAAAATTTTTGTTGTGCATCAACAAACAAGAAACACTATGTTACATACGATTTTGTCATTTCCTTTCACACCTAAATAAAACTTATTTTGATTAGCCACGTAACCTAGAAGTGTAAGTTCATGCACACTCTGTGTACATATTAGTAGCCTATCACAACATTGTGTTATTGCACTATCACAGAACATGCAAAATAAGGTACGCATCAACTGTTGACACTACAGTTGGGTAAAGGTAACGGAAACAAAAGCAAAACAAAATGAGCTGTGTGGTGATGAATGAATGTTTTTCTGTTCCGAGCTCTGTTTGTGACCTGAGCAAAATGACAAAAGCATTGCAACCCACTCGTACACATATACAGCTTCATATGTACAGCTTAAAATTTTGGAGATCCAGGTCCTTGTCCATACTCCAGTCGGGCTGGAAGTGTTCGAAGGGCATTTCCAATTCTGTAACAATAAGAGGGATTCGATGTATCACATTGGGCATACATGTTGAATGCTGGCACTTTTGCATAGTTCTCGTTGTCTGCAAAGTTCTGTTTCTTGTTAAGAAGTTGCAGATGTCTCAATTTGCATGTAACCTACCAATGGACCAGAATAATAAAGAATAATAAAGAAAATGAAATGATTGTAGTGGCTGAATTTGCATTCATTTCCTGCTCTCTTTGTGTGCTGATGCTGAAGGACAGATGCAGGCCAATATTAGCCTGAAACTGTTCTGGGTAAATTTGAGATGATGTTTGCACATATTTTATGAGAAAGCTCTATGTATGCACAAAGCGATGCTAAATTTTTCAATGTTCTTTTACCACTTCCATGTACATTTAGGGCTAATGTAGTATTCACGCACAGTGCTTGCAATTGCTGTGTATTTTAGGCATTCTCTTTGAATTGAGTCCAACTTTTGACTCTCACATTTACAATGTTAAGCCCTTCCAATGTTAAGCCCTTGTATTGTCCAGTAGAAACTGCTAAAACTTCAGCTGACACTTGTCTATTTGAAGGAACATGTTTGTATTGCAGAGTTGGGTTTAATAGTTATCCTAGGCACACTTTTAAATTTTTGTATTGAGTATGAACTTTGTAATATCTGCTATAGGACTTGGCTCTTAGGTCTGCTTTATTGTGCAATAAGCTGCTTTACATGCTGTGATGTTAATATACTGGAGCTCACAGTAGCGCATCAGGAGGTCCGCAAGGACACGTCAGTGAGAACAATAGGTGATATAATTAACTAACTGAAAAATATATATAAGTTTGAAATATAGAAATAAAAAATATATAACTTAAGAATTATCACCCCATATTCTAACGTAAACAAGAAGAAACGGGGTTAACTGAGGGTCCCAATTTTTATTAGTCATATCATAAGACGCCAACAAACACTGACACCAAGGACAACATAGGGGAAATTACTTGTGCTTAATAAATGAAATAAAGAGGCAATAAATTAATGAAAATGAAAGTGGATGAAAAAACAACTTGCCGCAGGTGGGGAACTATGCAAAGGTTGTGGGATCGTTCCCCACCTGCGGCAAGTTGTTTTTTCATCCACTTTCATTTCCATCAATTTATCGTCTCTTTATTTCATTTATTAAGCACAAGTAATTTCCCCTGTGTTGTCCTTGGTGTCAGTGTTTGTTGGCTTCTTATCCTATTCTAATGCAGGCACATAATGTGAAGGCATAGCAAAGTAACCAAAAAGGCAGAGGAAAGCAGTGGAGCAGGCACTGGCAGAGGAAAGCATTCTCCTTCAATTTGTCCAGTACCTAAGAGCCATGGACCTGCGTGGTCTGTGTCGCATTTCCTGAACTGCCTGCAGGCTTTACATTGTTCGTTCTTCTCGTTCTATCGCCATTCTCCGTGCAGAGTAGCCGTCCGGAACTACCTCTGGTTATCCTCCCGGCTTTTCTACACACAATTTTTCTCTCGGTGTGCCTCACGGAGCCAAAAGCAGAGCGCATGACAACAGTTTTGAGTAAGCGCTCCGTTACGGTGCCCGCCACGTCACGCGCCATCCGCTGTGCTCCTCCTCCCTGCCCCATCAAGAAAATAAAATGTTCTATATATCTAAATCTTAAACGTGTTCTACCTGCCGGTGCCGTACACGGACGACGCGTAGTTCGTCGGGCGCAGCGAGCCCGCGTAAACCGCCTCGGCGGACGCCGGGAAGGCCGAGGACGGAGTGGGCGAGTAGGTGTTCCCGCCGGCGGGCCGGCCGAAGCCCACCGCCTCGTACTGCTGGTGCTGGTGCGGCCGGCCCTGCTGCTGGTGCTGCACCAGCTGCTGCAACGGCGCAGCCTGGTGGGCGCTGGAGGGCGCCCCGTTGGGAGGACTCTGGGCCACGGTCGCGTACTTCGCGATCTTCGCGTCAGGGTCCTCGTAGTCGTCGTCCGTGTTGGACTCTGTTCGAAAAGGCAACGAAGGAATGAGGTGAACGTTTGTCGCATGTGTTCGAACACGCCTCAGTCGTGATTAAACAAACCGCGTTGCACACATGGAAGATGTTAAGACCTCGTGTAGACCCCACAGCCCCTGACATTTAGCGGTCGACATGTTCATGCTGTGACGGCGGAAATATTGGTGGGGTCGGCTGCAACCCCTCGCCCACCTTCCACGAGGGCCTGCGGGGGTATCAGGTACGCGCGCTGGGTAGGGCGCGCAGAAGTGCACGGGGAAATATTTCATTTTGTTGTTTCGAACATGTCTCGCCCGGATATTATTCCTGAACGTTTTGGAACGCATCCTGGGGAACAGAGCCGCACTTGATGCAAGTGACAGCAGTACACTATCGTGTCCTCAGACAACAGCCGTCGCGCCTAAATTTTCGCGCCACTGCAGGCAATGGCATAACCAGAAATTTATTTATTTATTTATTTATTTATTTATTTATTTATTTATTTATTTAATCATAGTGTTGGTGACGGAGAGAGGATGGCTACTGTGCCAGCCGCGAGCACAAATCAATGGCACTTCAGTTCAATCCCGGCTGGTGTGCGCACACTTGTTTACCTTATTTGCAAAGACGCTCGCAGTTACTACATGAGGTTCTCGGTTACACTTTAACACAAATACTGTCTACAGGCTGCCGTAGAAAAAGCGAGGACACACGAAGAAGGATGCTTCGCCACACAGGTACTCTTGTTGCAACAAAGCCAGCTGTAAGTTAAACTTACGAAATAAGTTAACAAGCCTAGGAAGCTCCTAAGGCTTGTCGCGAGTACTGTAATAACGCCCGAGAAAAGTTCTTGCACAGCGCAGAAACACCGCGTGTGGGAACTAAGTTCACGACGTTGCATAAAATGAAATGAAACGGGGGTATCGCCAGATAAACGGAGGTAGTGCGCCAGGAGGAAAACCTGGCTAGGAAAGATAAATGAAATGGTTACCGTTTCTAATTTTTCTGCAGCGCAAGGGCAAGCCATGGCCAGAGAGTGCCAGAACAAAAGAAGAAACCGAAACAAGGCGAGTCTAACTTGCGGGAAGATGTGACACCGGCATTCTTCCTAGTGCAGAGAATGTGTTTTCTGTTGCAACTGCCGACTACACCATCTGCCACAGTGCAGTTGGAGTGGTTCTCAGTGAATGGGACCAAGCCAATATTCTCAGTGACTCGTGGAAGCATCAACCACCTAGCAGCGCACACACTGATCCCCCCCTTCCTGCCCGCCCCGTCAAGAAAATAAAATTTTCTATGTATTTAAATCTTAAACGTTCAATGCAATTTTCCGAGCGCGATGGATTTCTATACTTTCTGAAGAGGCAGAGAGGTACTATAGCCAATACAGCTATCGCTAGTCGAACAGCCGCTGCCTCAGGAGAGAAAAAAGCTATAGAAAGAAACCATCAAACAAGACTAACGCGAAGCCAAGAACCGTATTCCTCCGGTGGGAGTCCTCCGCAATCACGCGCATCCAGAGCGGCAAGCTGTGCCGGCTCGATACACATATGACGTGCGGTGCCTAAGAGGTTCCGCAAGAAAAAAAGAGAAAAAGACACCGACAGAGCTGAATATTATTGCAGGGAAAGTACGGAAAGCGCTTTTCACACACTTCTTTTGCCGAACAGTAGCACGCTACTAAATGTGAGGAGAGTGTGAGAGCTTCGCCCAGAAGTCGCCCACGGTCGTGCACGTTTCCTAAATATCGGTAACACGTGATCGGTGCTCGCGGAGGAACACATGAAGCTTAGACGAAAGGCCAGTAGAGAGAAACGCGTAAAGGCTGCATTACCGCATGCGAGACGCCCGTAAAAACAGCGCTGTAAAAACGCGAGCAAGGGCGCACGGACGTAACGACGTAGCAGCAGTGTCGGGGTCCTTACACGTCGGGCGACATAACGCTCTCAACTGCCAACTGCACTCGCTTGGCGCGGGGCTCTTAAAGAGCATTTGTTCGGGCTCTCATAGCCTCGCAGCGTCGAGCGGTTGTTTGTTCGTCAGCGCTGGCCCGTGGGCCCCGGAAGCCTGCTTGTATCTTGTTTCTCTCTCTCTCTCTCTCTTACCTGTTTCTGTTTTTACCGGTGCAGCAGTTTCGCTTTCGCCTCCTTGCAAGCGTGCTTTTCCGTCGAACAGACGTTTTATGCAGCGAAACGTCACGCCTGAAAGCAGCGCGCCATTTGGCAGGGGAAAAAAAAAGTGAAAATAATAAAGAAATAAGTGCGTGAGTGCCCAAACGTTCCTAACCCCGCTCCTCGGTTTTACTGTTGACGATCCGCACTCGCCCTGCCTCGCTTTTTGCTACATCAAGCGCCTCGCCGTTTCTCGTTCCGAGGTCATTCCGTTTAGAAAGGCGCGACTTCGGCGAATGGCGATAAAATTGAGCCATTCACGAAGCAAATCGCGGTCCCCGCTCCGCTGTTTCGGTCCTAACTTCTGCTTCACTGTTCTCGCAATCACGCGGAATGCCAGAAAGCGGCGCAACAAAACTACGGTCTCGCGAGTTCCACGCCGCGCGGGCTAAGCCTATCCGCGCACATGCAGTCGAGCAGGGGGACCAGAAACGTTCCGAACGTGCCTCGCAGGCGTAGCCCCGCCGCCGGATGGATATAAATGCTCCTCTTGTTTTGTGCGAGCCCCGCGGTAACGAATTGACTTTGGCGACGGAACAGCGAAAGAAACACCGACTCGGTGCCACAACGCGCTTTTCCCTTTCGCCGTCTTGCACGCGCGTTGTCCGGGTCGCGCGTGCGTGGTGGACTCCGAGCGTCCATAAATTACGCCTCGAAACGGTTCGATGCGACGTCGAGAGCAGGCGCCGGCCTCATAAGCTCTGTTCTACCGCGTGGGCGGGCGGGCATCTGGCGGTTGCCTGGCTTTTCACATCGCGGGCGCCACGGCAGAGGAGAGGGTAATGAGCCGAGTGACTGGCGAAGCACCAGGCGGATCAGCAGCGTTATGGGTTACACCCCCCTTCCATCTCTCTCCCGCTCTCTCTATAGCCCTTCCCTTTCTGCTGTGCCGCGCGTGTAAGCAAACTCCTGTATTGCAACAGGGGGGAGGAGTGGAATGGGACAGACGCGTGGGCATCAGAGATGCGCCGCAATGATTGCGCCCCAGACGAGGCAGACGAAATTTCTTGCAGCGCTCGCAGTTGTCGGAAATCGAGCGCTTGTGCGAGCAGCTCGTTGTTTTCTGGGCGGCGACCTGATGCTCGACGAGTTCAAGTTGCGGCCACGAGAGCGCAGTCGGACGGAATGACGGGCGCCGAACAACTGGAAACAAATGACGTATAGAAGAGCTATACTTTCTATAGGCCATACAAAAGAGGTCGATGTTGTTTCTGTTTCGTATACTTCACAGGAGGAAAGCCGGGACGACCGCGGAATTATATGCGAATGGCGGCTGGACTGAAAGGGACTCTGCAAAGCAACACTGAATCAGTTAAGAGCGTTGAAGACCGGATAAGTGCTGGACTCCGGATTTATCCGGCGGAAACAGGTTGGGTGCCAATTATTTTGTGTGCACGTAAATTAACTTCAGCTGGCCAAAAAACCAAACCAAAGGCTTCAACTACGACGCATTTCATTGCCCATGGGCTGTTTTGGGGGCATCAAACCCCATCAATCGAACTGACCATAGAGTACAAGCCGACACAAGAGCTTGCCGTGACGACTGGACTTACGAGCGCACATTTTTTGCGCTAAACAATGTTGAACAGCATCCGCGCTCCTACGCGCATTTGTCCGCGTCCTAACCTGCCGCACACGTCGTAACCAATCTCAGCACGGTGCAGCTGTTCTCAAAACGCAAAAGAGACTCGGCAGTACTGAACAACCAAACTTGGTCGGCCCAATCTGCTCCTGCTTCGCGAAGTTTTAGCCCGAGAAAGTAAACGGCGTGCAACCAAGATAACGCCTGCCTGTTCTTTTCACGTCTTGGCTTCTTCCTGGGAGGAAGGCTCCTTGCATTTTTCTCTCCCTCTATCTGTTTGCTTGTCTGACGGCGCTACGGTAACCGTTTCCTCTCTGCGGAGAGGAAAAAAGACGAGCGAGTAAAAAAGAGGCGCACCGGGTAATTTGTTTATGCACGCTCGCTTCCCGCTCACTGGAACAGGGAGCGAAGAACGAGCTGGAAGCAGCACCGAGGCATGCGCGCGGGACCTCTGGTCCTTCCCAGGAGAAAAGGTATGGTGCCAGCCGGAAGCGTACCCTTTCTCTCGGTAAACGGTGCAGTATTGTGAAAGCTGTAGAGCCGGGCATCAGCCAATCGGGCGCTGAGTTCGTGGATTTGATTACAACTAAAGGTTCGTGATTGGCTAGGCATCGCTGCTACCAAATGGCCAATCGTGACGGCCAAAAAGCTTTTCCTCGAGCTTACTGCATGGTTTCGAGGCCCTGCTGCACTCCACGCACCATAACATACACAATTATAGAAACTAGAGGTAACAAACATAGGATTGGCTGTTTAGTGTCACGCACGAAAGGGATCCCTTCTCCCTTCAAAGAAAAGAAAATAGTGAGCCAAATGAAGGGAAAACGTAGGCCAGAAGAGCTTCTTGCTAGACTAGCCGTGGTCGATGCTCCATTATTCAGTGTACCTGGAGCCACGAATAAATAAGCGAAGGACAACCAATAGAAACATGGGACAGGTGTGTCGAATTGTCGTCCCTAACTTGGCCAACACCAACCTCTTCCAGCCTATATTCCCGAACATGTAGCCTTACTTTTGTTGACGAGAGAGAGTGTATATGTATGTGTATACGTACGTCCATGCGTATGTGCGACAGCCAGTAGGGAAGCATTTTCATTTATTTTTTGGTCTTTACAACATGAGGCATTCGTTCCAGGATACTCCGCTTTGTCCGTCGCCCATTTGGCCCTGAGCGTGGGCATCGACAACCAACGACGTGATAGCCGATCCCTGACCCTTATTGGGTGCACCATTCACGCGCGATAAAGGCACGCGAACTCGTCTACGAAGCTCCGCTCCTCACATCTTTTCTGTTCGCTGCACGGTATTGCCGAAACGGAGCGCCGGAGACTCTGTCGGTCTTCCGCTGGCTGGACGCAGGAAGAAGTTCCGACGGGGGCACCGGCCAGAAACACCGAGCTTAATCATTTTCCTGTCGCGGGGAATTTAATCCACCGCCGTCTATGGCCTCCCAAGCGGCGACTTGGGACACGATGTGGCTATATAATGGTGTGTGTGTGTGGTGGGGTGAGGGGAGAAGGGGGAGGGGCGTGACGCGCAAGGCGCCGCACTAACGCCTAGAACCGAGCGCTAAGAATGGTGGACGTGGCCCCGAGAATCCCGGAGACGAGCATCGCTGTTTCTTTCCGCGTGACTGCCCCCTATAAGGAACCTCGGCGGACGCCGATGGGACGAGAGAATACGCAGAGCTACGGGGAAAATAAAGCGGGACGGGGAGAAGGAAATGACGTGACCCGTTAGGTATTTGCAAGGCTTGCTACTTTTCGAGGAGTCACTGTGGTGACGTCATTAGAGCGCTTTTAGTTGAACGCGGTGGTGGAGGCGCGCGCTCCGCTTGGCCAGCGAGCGGGAGCGCAAGTGCGCATGCGCCGACGGTCTGGCTACGAACGGGACAGCAAAACGAGAGCTACACGCTTCACTCGGCGTAGTAATGAGCACGGCTACCCACATTGAAGCGTGTAACAGCCTCTCCATAGTTCTCGTTTTGCTCATCGTCTTGAATTTCCGTCTCCCGCCTTCCCCGTGTTTTCCCCAGCCTCTCCATAGGTAGTTCTGAGCCACGCGACATGACACGTGTAGGCCGCCGCTCCCATACGCCGGGTACTTTACGTAGCTTAACGTTATAGCAAAAATACTGGTACTATTAGTAGACAAAAAAAGGCTAGAAGTACAACACTGGCAGTCGTCTTTATTGAGCACCGCGTATGCCTGAATTGGGCTACAACTGCCCGCGCTGAATTTGAAAGCTCCGATGGAACGAAGCCTTCAACGGGTCATTTGATGGAAACAGCTGTATCCGGTGTTTCTCCACCATTTCAGCGCGTTCAACCATTAGAGGACTCGCTTTTTAAGTCGACTTGAACATCGCATTTCTGGCTCTCCTCCGACAGGTTCTTGTCGTTAATGAAAATTCACAGCTGTTGGCCACATACGTCCGTATTTCGAACATTTCACGTTTTGCATCTTTATACAGCGAGTTCTGACGCTACCCGGAGAAACGCACGACAGAATACTCAATAATATTTCAGCAGCAAACATGTCTGGAAACGTTTTCCATGTGGACTCAAGAACTGCCCCTCCTATCCTTTGACTGCGGCATTCTGTTCATGAGTTGCTGCCCCCGGAGGATCGGCAATGTCGGAGTCTTATTTTACCTGAACAACTAAACACGGCATTTGTATACCGGAGTTCGCATCGTTTTCTCGAGAAACACCCCGAGGGGGGAGTATAAGCAACAGCCTCCATGCTCGGGACCAATAACGAGTCTTCGCATTCCTCCATTCTGTGCCAGTCATATCGCTGCGCTCTTCTTTTTTTCCCCCTTCACATTTGTTTTTAACTTCGACCACAACCCATCCAATAAAGGACGGCGCCGGACCAGAACGGAGAATAAGTAGGATACTACAAGAAAAATGAGAAAGAAAAGCAGGCGGAACGTATACGAATACAAACAAAGCAGCAGGAAACGAGGAGAACAGCGCGGCGACAGTCATCGAAAAGCTAGCACCGAGCCGTGGGGCTCACTCGCACCGTCGCTCCCTCGACGACCACACCTCGCGAAGCATCGTGGCTCTCATATATCCTCGCGGAGCCAGTGGCTCGGAACGGCTTGATCTCCAGCCTCCGCTCGGGAAAAGCGAAAGGAAGGCATTCCGATGTGGAAGCCGGCTTGCTGGCAGGCGGGCAGGCGGGCGCGCAGGCAAGCAAGCAGGCAAGCCGAAACGAGACACAGGCACCCCTGCAGTGGGGTTTGGATCGCGCGCGCTCCGGACCCCCGTCTCTGCTGCGCCGCGATCAGAGAAACCAGACCCCGGGGCCGAGCGTTGCGGGTCGCACACGGACGCGTGTCGCGCAAATCACGGAACAATCTCCTCTCCCTCTTTTTCATAACATCCACCCACCCACGTGCTCCGTCTAGCGATACGCTTTACTTTTCCTTTTCCGCAGCGCTGTGGTCGACGAATAGGGAGCGGTGTGTTCAGGTGAACGAGCCGGGCGACTGCATGCACCGCCCGCTTGGCTTTGATCTTCTTATGATCTTACGTCCTACCAAACGCGCAGCGTGCTCGAGAATAAAGGAACACTAAAGCGAAACAGTATATCAGTTTAGACTAACAAATCATTGTTTGAGGACTCTGCAGGCAGTCATTTCAAAATAACAGTTTGATTATTAGATGAGAAAATGAAAGTCGAAGTATCAGTATTTGAACTTCGCGCCGAAAACTCGACACCGGTACGTCAGTGAGACGTCAGGGATTCCAAAGTGTGTTTTCGCATTTGGGCCGGGTTGACTGAGTAAAGGTTCCCGAAACTTGCCATGCTTAATACTTGGGTCCTTTAGAACACAATGTAGTCAAGCTGTACCGCTATTTACTTAAGTAGGCCCTAGAAGATGCCATCAAAATCTATGATGTCACAGCGACCAGGTGCGGGAACTTCAAGGAGGCGTCACCACCCGTCTTTCGTTATTGCGTTTTTTCTGGATTACCAAGCGTCTTATCGAGGTAAAAGGGGTGTTTTTGGCGTCGTAGAAAGGTAGTTTACCGATGTAGAAGAAATCATTTTTTCTCTTTAGTGTCCCTTTAAGTAGGACAGATGAGACAAAAATAAATTGCGCGGCGCATCACTTGCTGTACATTGCGGTGTTGATCAGCATTCATCCTCCCTCACCCCCTCGTTTTTTTTGTCATCTTGAACCTCCACCCTTCTGTCGGACTCCTTTCCCCCTTCCCCTGCAGCAGAGTACAAGATCAGAAGGCAAAGCTCAAGTCCACCTCTCTGCCTTTTTCACAAATAAAATTTCTCCTCATATGTTACGACTACACAAAACAAACTACATAGAGTAACGTTATGAGAAGGCTTCGTATACCGTTTGGCTTCTGGGTCTGGAGTGCTCGCTTGAAATGAAAGCCGTTCGCCCAGACGGAGAGAATCTATCCTTTCCGCTCCTTTTACGTCCAACTTACACCCCCTCCCCCCTTTTCTCCTCCTCCTCTACTCGCCAAACAAAAGGCAGGCGGATATGCCGGGTAAGAGCCACACTGTCGCGGACGGCCGCACCGACCGAGTTGTAGCGCAACAATACGATTCTCGAGCAGTAAAGGAAGCGGAAGCTATTTCACTATACTGGCGCATTACAATGGAAAGCCATAAGCACATGAGACAAGAGCAGACAGTCCGCCAGCCAGATCAATGGCCACGTCCCAAGCGGCGACTCCTCGGTCAGCCCCTTGCGTGGAGAAATACGCGCCTCTTGGCAAGCTGTTGTCCCAAACCAGTCGCTATCCCCTCCGTATTTCGGGTCGATACGCCAATGCCAGAGGTATCTTGCTGTTTTATTTTTTTTTTCGCCACTCATTTGTCTTTCTCTTCCGGTAATAAACAACATGAAAGGAGGGATTGGTCATCGGCTTTTGTTCCCAACGAATGCTCTGCTGCCCCCCAGTCTTTTATTTAGCTTCTGTTTCCCGGCGAAGCAAAGGGGAGGCGGCTTTGAGTTGTGAGGGATAGCGGGAAAAAGACCAGAGAAACGCGAAGCCTCCACTTCGAGCAGTTCGGCTTGCCCGTAGCGCTGCAATGTGCAGCGGCAAAGCGCAAGCTACGGCCACCTTGTTGAGCAGGTGAACAACTCTCGCGAAACAACAAATACTCATGTTTTGCCAACGTGACAGGCGCTCGCAGCGGGGAAAACGAGGAGGAAGTGCGAGATGAACGTTCCAACAGGGTTCAAGTTTTTACGACCAGTGACATCATAGACCTGAGATTTTGAATACGACTGACCAGTCTGTGAACAGAATAAAATCGTGTCGCCCTCATGCACGAAGGAAAATTCAAACTGCCATAATGCCTAAGCTAAACTATTTCTCTACAAATTATAATACTTTTAATTGCGTATAACATACTTGAAACAAGAAACAAAGAAAGAAAACGCGTCGGTAACGTAGGAGCGTCACACTAACTACATCACGACTAAAGTTATTTGCGCAATTGTTTCTTTCACAACTAATTAGATTTTTCTTTTCTAAAGCTATAGCATTGATTCGAGCAGATGAGTGACCTACGAGCACAGTTTGAGTACTTCTTTTTTTACTGTGTCCTTCGAAAGAAAGCGAGCGGCCGGTATACAAGAGTGTCGAAGGAAACGGATGGTGATTCGCTAGAGAGACCAATGGAACAATTTCCAATCTACTCACGGCTACAGTATGGGAGAACAATAGTTTCAAAATGTCGTAGGATTTGGTGACGTTCAAAGGATTCTGTGCCGTTGATCAACAGAGTGCCTAACGTGTCCAATAAGCCTGTAGTTTGACGATCCGAAACGGTGGTCTGAAACGATGTGTGTCGGCTCTCGAAGGTATTACGTATCCGTAGCAGTTCGTAATTGTCATTTTGAGATGAATCGAAATTTGTCCACGTATGTCACGGCCTCGTGGGTATGTTATGCCCCGTTGCACTGAGTACACACAATGATCAACGCCTCCATAACAACACAACAGTTTGAAATGGCCAACAAGAATATGCAGTTTATCCCAAAACTGCTAAGCCTACCGTCTTGCACTTCATCTTTAGTTCTGCAAAGAAACTGACTATCGTCCAACACGGTCCATTTGTGAAGCTCCCGCTGCCGAAAGATATGGCTACGCGTGCGTTTGCTAAGAACGACAGTCCGCAGATTTCACGACACGGTAGGCGCCTCTTAACAATATATCGCCTTATACTTGACAGAATTGACAGAATCACGAGGAGCCAGAGATGAAAAAGAAAACTCATGATAAGCGCAAGATAGGCATTTGCGTGTTCACTCGAAGTCTTAAGCTTTTCGGTGGCTTTGAGTTCCACTCGAAATGCCAGCAGCTGGACAGGCGGCAATGACACCAATGACTACACGGCGAGGAATTGACGATGACGAGAATACGACAATGACGCGACAGCCGGGATTGAAGACATGGCTGGTACAGACGTAGTTCTGATTTCTGGCATTTCTTTTCGTCTTGCGAGGAAGTCCGACGCCGACAAACATGCTGACAACTGCTCGACAGATGCCACAAGAATAGGCTAAAGTAACTTTACTGGCTGTCGCAGCAATATCAGAGAGAAATGTAAAATGAAAATTATCCTTTATCGCTAACGATGCGATGCCTCCTCCTGTCATGACGAACAGAACAACGCATACATCTAAGCTCAGGAAGGTCACGAGTTCAAAGACTACGATGAAAAAAAAAAGAAAAAAATTTCCTCCCATCATTTTGCTTGCACAGATTTCTTTTTTTTTCTTCTATACGGGTTGTCGAGAAAAGAAGGTCAAACCTTACGCCTGTGGTTGCAAAATGGAGACGAATGAGACCCACTTCTTCAGTCCCAGCAGTTAAGTGCAATTTCCTTTTTTTTTTCTCTCATCTTACGCTGGATAAAGCGCGCACATTTTCGATCCACACGGCGGCCACGTACTCTGCACTTCGCGAGCCCACGAGAGCGTGTGGCAGATTAATGGCGCTCCTCCCGACACGTCGCGGTCGTCGAGAACGTAGCCGTTTTACTCGTCGCCGGGCCTGTCTGCGCCGGCGACTACAGCTGGTTTCCTTTTTCCTTTCGTTTTTATTGCTCAATACAGCACACCCTTGGGGGTCGAGCCACGTATACGAGCAATTTTCGTGCTTCGTTCAGCTTCCTCTTTTCAAAATATGGTCAACTCCGCGCAGGGCCGCTTACTTTTTGTGCCGAGAACGCTGAAACGAGCGATACACCTCTGTATGAGGGGGTGAGCCGAGTGCTCGCGGTGCAGCATTGAAATGAATATGGATGACCTTCCGAAGATGAAGGTTCTGTCGGAAAACTAACCAAATAAAATCTAATTGTTGGGCGTTAACCTCCCGAAGCAACAGGCAAGATACAAGTGTGCAGTGGAAGGCTACCGGATTAATTTCTACCCCCTGGGCTCCTCCGACGTGCACACAAATCAGACTACACGTGCCCTTTCTTCTTTTTCACTCCGCCCCCCACCGGAATACGAGTGACGTGGCCGTGAGTCGAACCCGCGAGTTTAAGCTCAGCAGCAGAACGAGCCACCGTGGCGGATAGCTGGAAAACCAGCAACCTGAAACTGTACAAAGTGTATGGGGAATGATTGCTTGGGTGCATAGTGACGGGTCTTTTGAGGATGGATCAGCGAGAGAGAAACACGGCCGCACGTTCTGCACATGCAAAAGTTCATTTCTTCATGTACTTATTCGCACATGCTGCAGCATGCACGGGTGAAATAATAAGTGAGAGAGAGACAGATGCACACACACACGCACAAAAGAAAAGAAGAAAGAAAAGAAAGAACCCGTGCACGAGATCACACGTCAAGCACATTTTTGCGAAGATTAACTAGAGGTACAAACTATGCTTTGTGAAACAAGTGCAAGGAGTATTAAGTAGAGTACAAAGTAAGTAGCGACACAAAGGCGGAAGCACAAACGAACTGTATAACCGTGTTCGTTGGCTCAGCATTGACCGCATCCGACGACTTGTAAGGACTGTGATGCGACGACGGGGGCGAAGCGTGCGCTGTTGAGCTCGTTGAGAGTTCGCTGACAGTTTCTGACATCGGTCTAATGCCCGGTGCTGCGTGCCTATCGCCGGTGCTACCACGTGACCAAGGAAGTGCACTGTTCGAGATTACTGTCCTTGTCTTCTCCGCGCCGCTTCAAGTTTTACTCAAGCGCATTTAGTTCGCGCCCTTTGTTCCCAGAGGCACGGAAGTCTGTATCTGCATGAAATGACTGGCGCCCAGTGAATCAGGAGGTAAACACATGTCTCATTCATATCGAATCTATTGGTTTTCGAGATGTACACCGCGACACCTGCCCTCCCCTTTCTCCCTATTTCCTGAAAAAAAAAGAAAGAAAAATGAAGCCTACAGATTTAAACCTTCCGGATAACTCGTGAAAATTTCGAAAATATGCGCTAGCACAGTTCCCCCCCCCCCCCTTTTTTATGTTTGTTTGCCGACTTGTTCGACCCTGACGCAGAAGTACTTTGTGCCTATAAATTTCTGGGGCAACTTCCTGCCAAACATTTAAAACTAAAATCTCGACCCCTCTGTCACTCAACCCGATCGTCGTGTCCAAATTGCCTCGAAGAACCCTAAAGAGGTTAAAAGACCAGCTGCAGCGCCTACGTTAAAGATGTTTTCGCTGAGAAGGAAACACAATCGTCCAACATTCGAGGACAAATTTCTCTCTGCGGAGCACCCACGCTCATTCGAGCACGAGGCGTGTCCCATCGAACGGAGAGTCGAAACTCCGTAAACGCACTCACGAAATGAACTCGCAGAACAGCGGAAGCGCGGAAACACAGATTGGCACGGAAGAATGCTCAAAGACGCCAAGAAAAAAAAAAACGGAGACGGAGCAGGCGCTTCGGCACGTGTCGATTCCAAAGCAGGACAAGGAGAAAGACACACGCGCAGCAGCAGCGACACGGCATATGCGGGCCACGGAATTTTGGGAGCGACGGCGCGCGCGTACGCGATCAAACGGAGGCAAGGGATTTCGCGCGTTTCGCCGCCCGCATTCCCGGAGACGGTACATGTATATATCGTACACCCGCTTCTGATCTGCTCAAGCAGACGAACGCAAAGCGAGAACGAAGGAAAATAAAACAACACTGACGAAAACGGACACGCACAGTACACGACGCGCGCGTTATACGTATTTGCATTCTGCGCGCGACAGAAAAGAAATTGGCCGGGCGCGCGGGAGGTGCGGTGAAGGTCCGTAATCACGGGTGTTTGCACGAGGAACACGTCCTCGCCGCGTTCACGTGCAGTACGTGCAGCCGCGTCCTTGGCGATAGCGGCACCGATGATCGAGTTCGTCGCCGCGATATCTCGACGAGGCGCCCGACTGACTGAGCGCGCGTTGTTTTATTCTGAAACGAGCGCGCGCTTCTTTTTTTTTTGCGTGAGACGCGCTTACAAGCGGGGAGCTCGAGGAGAATATAGCCTTGGAACGGGGACTACGAGGATGCGTGCCGATCAGTGTGGAAAACTATCCTTTCTTTGTTTTTTGCGTGATTTCACATACTATTTTCGCCGTAACTGTACGTCGGTGTGAACTATAAAAGGTCGAAGATCGCAGAGTGACTAGCTGCAATTTGTAGTCAGCCGGAGTCGGGTCCGATAAACGAACATAAAAATGTCACCTATTTCCGAGCGCTACAGGTATCCGAGGGTGTCTCAAAAACGAGTAGTAAACTCGCTATACTGTCGAAAAAAAAATCAGGAAACAACTGCGAGACAGAAGAATGGTATCAGCAGAAAGAAAGAAATGGGCAGTGTGCGCGGAAATACTGAAGTGGAAATGATGCAGAAACCATTGAGAATGTTTTGTTGTCATGTCGCAGTATCTATCCAGGGGAAACGAGGATGCAGTGATACCCTACCCGAAGCATGGCCATCCTCGAAGCTTCAAGGATAACATATAGGATTATGCGTTGGCGAATAACAAGAAGATGGCTGGACTGTTGTGTAAAGCCAAGAAATAGGCAGGATGAAATCACGTTACCTTTAACACAACAAGCTTATTTAAAAATTGATGGTTTGTGATACCTGTGGTTTGTTAACACAAGCCACAGGTATCAAGGATTGAGAATGAATGCAGCAGAAAGGTACAAAAGGGAGGAAACAATCTTGAGCTCAATGGTTTCAGCCACCATACCGTTTGACATGCGGTCCATCCAAATGGGAACATGGGCGCATTGCTTTGTTGGTTAGCTCTGCGCACGTGTGCGAGCGTTCGCGTTTTCTTAATGCCTGTCCACACAGAATATTGAGTCGCGGCAGTTTTCATCTCATTTCTCAACTGGAGAAGAATTGATTTCAATAGAAGCTGAAGAGGTTAACTTGGCTTCAGTCATGAGATTTCAAGCCCTCCCCCACCCCTCCGCCCCCCCGGCTCCTTTTCTTGTGCAGCTAAACAATATGATCAACAATATGATCACGAGGCGCACCCTTGTGGAATACTCCGGATTAATTTTTCACGACCTGAGATTCTTTAACGTGCACTTAAGACTAATTTCAGCGAGGATAAATTGAAGAAACGACGGTCCAAAGAGCGTGTCTCAAGTCCGTTACTCCTCATCTTGGTAGGAGAAAACGGGTAGATACAGGATGGAAAGAGACAAATTGGTGGCGAGTGACGATGCAATAGCACAATGAACTAAATCTACATAACACCTTGCCCAATACGCAGTATCTGCTCCGTAAGCACACTACACGACTAAACGTAACGCGTCCATCCAAACCGTTCTCGCAGGTGATGACACGTACTTATGAGAATAGATGCCGGTGAATCTTAGAAATAGGCATGCACTGAAGCAAAAAAAAGAAAGACAAAAAGAAAGAAGAAAAATCAGGAGAAGACAGCACAGACGCAATTTCATCAGAAGTCGTCCCGCTTTGTTCTGCAGCTCGCACGACGCGCCCGCCCTTGGCGACAGAAGATTCCCAGGGTCAAGCGAGGTTCGGGGCAGGCTTACAGCTCTGGCCGGTCGGCAGTGCAGATCGCGTCGCGCCGCTGCTCAGCGTTCCGGTCACGTCCAACTTCGTTTCTCTCTGCCTGTCCTTTCTGCCGCGCTGGTCCGGACCTCCCCCGGCGTGGACGTGCGCTCCAGTGACCACGTGCCTGGCGGCGATAGCGGGGGTGACGAAAGCTCTTACAAATAAACGATCCCGTCTGTCTCCGTAGGAAAGATCACCTGAATGGGTGTTTTCTTTTTTTTCTCCTCCTCCTTATTCTGTTCTCGGCTTTCTTCTGTACCGTCTAGGGGAGAGGACTGATGATGCCGGGGTCATATGTCCTATTACAAATGTTAGGCGGAAAGAGGCTATAGAAAGAGCGGTATAGAAAGAAAGAAAGAAAGAAAGAAAGAAAGAAAGAAAGAAAGAAAGAAAGAAAGAAAGAAAGAAAGAAAGAAAGAAAGAAAGAAAGAGAATCACGCGATACCAAGACGCCTGATTACGAAAGCAATCTTCGGTGACAAGAACACTCTGGTCGTCTTCGTTTTCCGCGCTGCCATTAAGGCCTAAGATAAAAAAGATGGAGGTCAGTAGGCACAAGTACTTTGTACACTTTAATTTTATTTTGTAACATAGATGAATACACAAGCCCTGGCGGTGCCGGTGGCAGCTACCGTCGTCACCCATCGCCTCTTTTACGATGATATTCTAAGTGATTCCAATGAGACAACAGTCGCTGGAGTTGATGCCCCTGCGAGCGATCTAACACATACTGCCCAACTGACTACCTACGCGATTTAACAAATAACGGAGAACTGTGCGTTTGGTGAACAATTGTCGTATTGCAAGTGTTTATTTGTTCCAGAAGTCGGTGATCATATTGTCCCTCAGTACTTAGCAAGGCTAATTAACCAACTTATAATTTAGTCATGTAGCAACGTAAGCGTATGCCCCAAAGCCTATAGAAGATGATTTAACGGTTCATTAAAGTTCATTTAAGTCAAAAGAAAAAGGAGTCCGCAAGTGACAGCCACAGGCAGGTCTATTGGGGCAGAGTTGTGCATTACATCTTAAATCATGTAGGCGCTTAGCTGAAAGTGCCTGCACACTATATATTCAGTGTTTTTTTTTTTTTTTGGGGGGGGGGGTCCTCGTGTAACACTCTAACAGGGCAAGCATATCACACTTGCATCACCAGTTTTTTTAATATGGAAGAAACTGCGCAAGCGGTCTTCCCCTTATGCAGTCTCTTGTTGGGGAGAAGCCAACTTTGGCGCGCATTTTTCAGAGAGTTGCGAACGCAAGACCCCGCATTATTTAGGCGCCTCGCACCTCAGTAGCATAGACAGAGTTTTAGAGCGCAGCTCCAGTGGCTCTTTCTTAGGCGCCCGTTCAAGGGCTCAGCGTCGTCGTTTCTCGGTTTGGTTTGGTTTGGTTTGGTGCCTTTGTTTTTAAAGCGAGCGACGTTCTTGACTACTTCATCCGCTTTCGCGTTCATAATTTTTCTACTGCGGGCATGTGCGATAATTCGCGCCACCATCATCGAACAACGTTGTCGACGTCAGCAGAATGCTTCGAGCGTATTGCTAGTGTATCCATCTGATTTCTGTAATCCACATACGCGGCTCGCTTACCTTGACAATCATCTTCGACGGTATCCGCAACATTTTTTTCCCCACACACTTCCTTGAATACCACCGTCGACGTGTCGTCCACCCCTGATTTACACACGGTTAACTTTCGCCTTTTTGCAACCACTTTCTCATGCCCCCCCTCGGCCAGACACGTGACTCATCAATCTCGGCGGACTCGGTGCAGAATGTTTTTGGTTCCCGGTAGATTTCAATCGATTCACTTGCGATTCAATCGATTCACGAGCTTGTTGGGCTTGCTGCGCCAGCCGCTCTATGCGCGCTTTCTACCAATATGGTCGTGCAATTTCCCTCGTTTTCTGTAGCGTCTATTTCCCCGCGTTACACTAGACACACTAAAAACCGACCGTGGCACGATCCCGTGCTGGGCCAACTTTTGGCAGCCATTAATTTTGTCACGTGACGGTCCGTCCTAGCTTGTATTGCTTTTGCGCGTGCCGTGTCTCCCCCGCCCAGCGACGTCCACTCGTCGAAACCGTTGCTGCACATCGTGCGCAGGCAGGCAGCTCCTCTCCTCTCAGCTCCTCACAGCCGCGTTGACGAGGCTGTGCCCCCGCTCTGCTGTAACGATAAGCTACGACTGCAGTTGATTACCAGAACGCGACCAGCAACCAAGTGCCACAAACAAACACATACGCGCGCGTACACACACGATACCACACCTTTGTCAGCTTCCTCGAGTGTTTTCCGCAGCGCCCGCGCCTGCTTCGTGGTGTCGAAGATGTACTCGTAGATGAGACCGGCCAGCAGGCCTCCGGATATGGGCCCGAACCAGTACACCTGCGCGAGACGACAGGAGAAAAGGAGATTGCCGCAAGTGTGAGCACCTCGAAACTTTGCTACGGCGTGAGCATTTTCTAAGCTGTGCTAAGTTTGAAAAGCAAAGATGTGCTTTGAGGTCAGCAGTGGATTGACTTAATGATCGCAAAAGTTGCTTGGCCCACGGGGTAACACATCAGTACAGCGATTCTAAAAGCGTTAACGACCTTCTTTAGTGAAAGTGGCACTGGAGAGAGAGAGAGAGAGAGAGAGAGAGACAACATATTTATTAAAATGTAGCGTATTCTGCTGGCGTATATGTAGGCGCCCACATGTACTCTGCATAGGGACGGGGATCGGGGAGAGAATGACACTACGGGAGGAGGAGGGAGGGAAAGGGAAGAAGAACGCAAGAAAATACATTATCACGGCGTGCACAGGTGAGAAAACTGGCTAGAGCTTGTCAACCAAGCTAATGTAATGCAGAAATATGAAAATACATTTTAAAGTGTGACGTTTCTTTGAAGCAGAAGGCATATATAGGACCTGTTCTCCTTCCTAGACTAAGTGGTTCTTGGGAAGCAGAGCCCATTCTACTGAAACAACAAGTCCTCTCGTCTCTGTAACGTAGACATTCCACTAAAATTGTACCCATTTATTAACACTTAGTATGCTCCTCTGTGCGTTTTTAATCGTTAAATTAAAGATTAGTTTGTATTTTTTCGATTGACTTGATTGACTGACTTCTGTTCAATTGCAGATAGTCCGGAATTCGTCGTTTTGTTGCTGTTTTGTATTATTCTTTGCTATATTTACTGCTTAAACAGGTTTCCGAAATGCATTTAATACCGAAACAATCTTCATTTCACCTCACATTAACAAGCTTTCTGATGTTAGCATCCTTCTATTGTCAGTGTTGGTAGGCACTTGGAACGCGTCTGTATGACTTGATGCCACATAACGCCGACTAAAGAAGAAGAAAAAAATGAGGAAAGAAGAATTGTAGCTACGTGCACGAACAGGGATCTCTTGTGGAGACTGCAACATAATAATTTGTATACTTGAAGAAAAGAGCGCTACGAAGACGCGGACTAAAAGAGGAACATGTACGACGGACAAGGCGCTATTTGTATAATAAGTACAATAAGTATTAAGTATAATGATTTTGCACCTTGTTCGATGTTTGTTCTGTATCTTCAAAATAATATAGCTTTATTTTTATGTTGATGATTACTATATATTATCTGCTGAAAATACGTATAATCTTTCTTTAATATTTCTGTGGAAATAAAAAAAAAGTAGAATGGCCGACGAGAAATTGAGGCTCAAAATACTTATTTATTTTTTTGTGAACATCGCAACGTTAGGAGCCGGAATGTTCGTTTCAATATCCCCCCCCCCCCCGACTTCCTGTCTTTTTATGTTTACTCTTGTTTGCCTGAAATTGTCGAGTTTTTTTAAAAAGGCACCTCGCCGAAGAAAGAAGCTGCTGTATATGCAAGCAGTCAATGCGACGCGAATACGAACGTCGGCTAACGGAAAAAAAAAAATGCACATATGTCTGCGTACTTGTTCAACGCGTCTCTAAGCCCCACACTATTGACTGCCTCCTGCGGAAGTGTTTACGACGCGTGTTTGGAGATGCAAACTTTCAAAAAAGTGTCGTTCACCAGGCGGCTTTTTGTTTTCTCAAACGAACGTGCAGACGCGCTCCCTCTTCAAGTCCTTTTTTTTTTGGAAACCACAGCGTCAGCGCAGAAGTCCTTCGCCCCAGTTTCTCCGATTCGCTCAGGCAGTAAAACAGCGCACAAACACAACGTTGCCTCCGAGATCGCACACTGAACGCTAACATGCGTATTATAAACACAAGTGGAGCATTAGGACAAACCAAGTTATTCGCATAGTCAGGAATACGAATGACAGCTGTTTAGCGCAATAAGTCTGGCGCACCGAGTAAGGCCTAGCCTTGCCTATGTTCGTGTTTTATGTCTGCTGTGTGGCCGCCAGGATGGAATTTATTGCACAGTCGGGGATTTGAAGTCTTCGAAGAATATTCAGAAAATACTCGTATTTACGAATCGTGACTATTCGATTCGAAGAGCGAATCGAATAGCGCAATATTCGAAAGTTTCGAGTTCTCGCACACCGATAGTACTTAAAAAAGCAACGCGTTCAGCAAATACGTGGAACGCCGTTTTGCAAGTTGAAAATACTTGAAAAAGTTCCGCGCTTATAGCTGGAACCTAAAGGGGAACGAAATTAGGAGCGTTAGGTTAAGGAATAAGGACACGAGATTTTGAATATGAATAAAAGCAAAGCTAAGCCCACTAGTGCGCTCGTTTACTATACGTTACTAGTGCGTTAACAGTGATGAGGCCGCTGTGTTGCTTAGCTAGGCCGCTTATTCCTGCGCCGCTCGCCGGCAAGGTTGACCAGGCCCGCATTGCGGAACAATGTATGTCGACTCCATTCGCAGTCCGGTCGAGTATAAACAGCGCAATCACGAGAGAGAACACGCGTCTACGAGCAACCTTCATCTCATCAGGTGAAGCTGGGATGCCGCCGTCAGTGTTTAAGCTGCGCAGATGTCGTGTCTCCCAAATCGCCCTTTATTCGCACACGTGAGACAAGAAGAAGCTGCGAATAAGGAAACCACTGGAACGGAGAAGTGCGGAACGCCCGGTCTCACGCGACTACAGGACTGAAGCGAGCACAACTCACTCGCTCCCCTCCCACCGATTTGGGAGAACCAACCCCGCACTTAATTACGCTCCTGTTCACCTAGTACCGTGCAGTGATGCGGCCGCTTGAAATCGGGCTAGCCAGTCAGGCGCCAAGTTTACACATATGTTACGGGGCGGGGGGGTTAGTTTTGGTCGGTGCCTTGGCTGTCGCGATTCATATGCTCGTGAATGCACTGTCCAAGCAATCGGGAAGTCGCAGTGCTTGTTCGCTCCGTGTGATCCACGGGGGTATGCGAAATTAGACTGCTATAATGACGTGTGCCACTTTAATTTTGTGCGCACGTGCGACTTTCTTCTGCTAATTGACAGGGCTTAGCGTCTCGGAGCAAACAGTAGATATGGAAGGCGACGAATTTCGATGACCACCCGGAATTCATTAACAATCACGGAAATCGAAGCATCCCGCCCCCCATCGTAATCTGGGCGTTGCGACCGGGACGCGAACCCGCTACCTCGTACTCAGCAGCGCAGCGCCGTAGCCATCGAGTAGGGGCGCGCGAACAGTGATATTTCAGACCGAATCGAATATGAATATCGAATATTTTTTTAACAGTTTTCAAATAATGGATATAGCCGTTATCGCAACAACATATAAAACGATGTTCACATCTCATATATTTTTAAAGCTCGCAAGTTTCGGTCGTTACGTGGTACGTTATGAAGCGTTGTTTATTAGAATCACAAATGGAGCATTAGGAGCAACCAAGTAGTTTCTTCGCATGCACACGAATCTTCAGAGAGTGTGAATGGCCACTATACAGCCTGTAAAGTAGGGCTACCTAAGTGACGTAGCCTACTACACTACGCAAATTTTACGTCCTTGTTATGGCCGCGAGGGTGAAAACTTACCATATTTTTGCTCCACTTCAATGTTTATTTGGGCGCAGTTGACGTATTCGAAAATTATTCGATTGGTCGTTCGAAAGCTTCGAATATTAGCACGCCCCTTCCTTCGAGCCACCGCGGCGGATAGTCACTGATGTGCGCTATAGAGTCGGGGACGCTGTACGGTATTAGCGAGTCAGACTGTAGCACCACGTTTAGTTCGTGCGGGCAGCGCAGCCGGCTTGAGGGAGTCTGAAACTCGGCGTCCCGACGCGCATACGCGCTAGGTGCATGCTGCCCTATTTAAGCCGCAATTAAATGGAGAGAAGGAGGCGGGAGCTCCCTTATTAAGCGGGGCATTAGCGGCGCGCGAAATAAGGGGAGCTAAGGGAGGGGCGGGGTGGAGTCAGCCTATCCCTAAGGCCATCAAACTGCGCTCCCGCTTCTTCGTCGCTTGAAGCAGGGAAGAAGCGGTAGGGAATGCAAATTTTTCAAACTTGCAACTGGTCGTCCTCCCCTCCATCTCTCCTCCTCGTGGCCGCCTTCGCTTCACCTCATAGCGACACAAACGCGTCCCTCTAGCATCCATCCCGCTCTCCCTCTTACCAGAGTTTATCGTTGTTTTTTTATGTTTTTTGTCTCACTTAGCTCGACTTCGGCTGGCCAACCATGCTGCCATCACACGCTCCGAGCGAGAACACTTTCCACCTCGCCGCGGGCGAGACTCGTTGCGTAGCGTGCGCGTGCGAGAGTTGGTAATTACGCCGGACCAGCAGAGCACGAAAGCTGCCCTGACTGGCAAGCGGTCTGCGTTTTCACATACACCCACTTCGACGAGATGTACGCACGCGACTGTTGGGCTCGGAGATTCACACCGCCGGGTTCTACTGTACAATGCTTCAAGTGCGGCTGGGAAATTACGCGAGTTGGGGCACTTTGAAGTTGTAGCACCAACTGATGCGTTTTCGCGGTCCTCATAACCCGGTCTTCCTTTAACGTTACAGTAATCGGTTCTGCACTGTGTCACTTTCCAAGGGCAGAGCCATTGGCGGGGAAAAAAAGAAAAGATTCGCGCTAAATTTGACGTCGCCGTCGAGGAACAAATGCCGACGCGCTTAATGATAACGCGCTGTAGTATGACACGTCTCTGAGATGTAGAAGTATATGCGAACTCGAGCGTTGTCTGCCCAACCGAAAGTTGCCGGCACGCGGATCGCGAAAGAAAGAGAGAGAGGTGTAAATAAGGAAAAGGCAGGGAGGTTAGAGGCAGGGAGGGAGAACACGCGGGCATAGGGGAAGAGAAAAACATACAAGTCTGGTCCCGACTAGCGAACTAACCTGACTGCCGATGTAGCACGTACGTTCGCCACGTGAAAACGCACACAAACACACAAACACAAACACACATACATACATACATACATACATACATACATACATACATACATACATACATACATACATACATACATACATACATACACACACACACACACACACACACACATACATACATACATACATACATACATACATACATACATACATACATACATACATACATACATACATACATACATACATACATACATACATACATACATACATACATACATACATAGGAAATCTAAATCACTTCGATATGTGCCTATAATTAATTGATCAGCATCACTACTTCACCGCAGTATCATTACATCACGGCCGCGCAGTACGATTTCACGAGGTCGATACATTTGCAAGTGGGTTCCGCCGCATGATGAATAATATTGCGGCAGAAAAACCCTTACAGGAGCAAAACGAAATTTGGGGGAGTATAGGAAGCTGGGGCGACAATCTCGAGCGACCACATTGGAATATACTTTCACTTTCCTGAGATTTTACGGAACTAGCGCCAGATGCGTCAGCGTATACGGGCGATAGTGTGCTTGCTATTGTGCAAGGAACCGAAAGTGATCACCCAAGAATACCGCCCCTGGTTCAATCTTGGCTGCAAGAGGCTCATAGAGAAGAGAACACAAGAAAAAAAGAAAGACAAAGATAGAACCGAAGGAGAGCTACAGGCTATTATATATAGTGAAAAGGACAACATATAATAAGTGCAGTGGGTTTAAGAGACTGTTTCCTGGAGCTAAAGGGTGCACTCGTTGCAGAAACGGCACTGTCGCACGCAAACAACACGCATGCAAATAACACTAAAAGCGCTTTTGTTGGTAATTATATTGGCGTGGAAAGAATGCTCGATAAACGTATATTCGCTCCTCGCTTTCTGCATTCATGAGCTTAATACAACTTGATTGTGCATAACCTAGTTTTTCACGCGTTCCATATCGGTAGAAGTGCGGCAACCTCGAAAAATAAAAAAGAAAATAAGAAATCAAAAAGAAACGTGTAGCGTAGGAAGCAGGTATCCTGAAAACAAATACAAAGCGGAGACTAGAGAAAATATAACAGACTCTACTTTCACCGTTCGCCGCCGGTTACAAAAAATAAAGTTAAATTAAAGTGGAGCAGTGCGTGTCTACACGTGAAAGCATTAAGTTTCCGTGCTTTAGAGCGTTTTCCTTGCGAAGGAAAGCGATGCCGTTGAAAAACTCAATTATGGAACACATTCTGCCGAGAAAAATCGATGCTCTGATGTGCCCTGACGGTACCAAAGTGCTCCCCATAACCGGTCGCCGATGCTCAGCAGGGCACTCGCGTTAAGGCGGCAAACACTGGAGCCGCTTGAGCAAGACGATGAGCAGGGAAGGCACGGAGCAGGAACTCGTAGGAATCGATAGGTTTCCTTTCATTCTTATTTATTTATTTAGCCTGTGTGTGCGTGTGTGCGCTGTTCTTCCAGGAAAAAGCGAACCAGCACTCTAAAGAAAGATTTGATGAGTAGATGATGCTACGGAAGAGAGAAAAAAAGAACATGTGGAGGCACGTGCACGTTAATTAACTCCCGAAGCATCACACCGTGTACAGTATAGAGCTACGGTACAGTGCTTGTGTCCGTGTCTGCACACTTAACTTTTTTAAACATGAATCCCTACCTATTAGTTCAACTTTCTGCCGTTCTAACTACAGATAAGCTTTCACTTCATCGGTTTTAGTGTTTTATGCTATTCTCACCTCCCCCCGTGCCTCCCCCCCCCCCCACACACACGCATGCACGTACACGCACACGCACAAAAGAAGACAGTCCAAAGCGAGAGCGCCTTTAATATACTGACGTCTCAGAGCCATTTTCAGTGCTGCGTATACTTGACTGCCACGTATGTTGAGAGTATTGAGTGAACGGGGCGACCATCGCCTAGGCGAATACAAAATAGTTTGACACTGAGGTAGTTGACACATGCTACAACTAAAGAAGAGCGAGCTAACACGTCTCTCTCCCTTTTCGCTGTTTCCTCAGTTCGCCATGTTTTCGTTCTGAATCTATAAGAGAAAGCCTCAGTGAATTAGGTTCCAGTGAATTTGGCTTGTGCCTCAATATTTGTTTATTGAAAGAAATTGGCGGAAAATGTAAGTACCGTCATATTAGCTACCGTCGATCACCATAACGCGTCCATCATCGCAACGCTGCTGATCTTGGTTAGCCCGAAATTCCGAGCAGCGAACGGAACGCGTCTTCGTCAACCGGCCGGAACGAACACCGCTGCTGCCTGTGCGCTCGCCGTTTCGTCTTCGGAGGAGGAGAAATCAATCCATCACTATATACACACTTGTGCACGGGACTCGTTTTTGCTAGGTCTTTCCAGCATAGCGGCAAAAGAGAAACCACAAACACTAATAGAGAGAAAGAGAGAGAAATAGAAGACAGCAAAGGCAGGGAGGTTAACCAGACGCACGTCCAGTCTGCTAACCTGCAATGGAGGAAGGAAGTGTGGGGATGAAGTCATTATATATATATATATATATATATATATATATATATATATATATATATATATATATATATATATATATATATATATATATATATAGAGAGAGAGAGAGAGAGAGAGAGAGAGAGCACAGTGGAAAGTTCGCACCGAGTCTACACACGGTTCCCAATACCTGTCGACTTGAGCTATTTCAAGAGCGCTTTCGTGGTTTTCTACACACTTAAAATTAAATTAATATCTGGGGCTCCACGAGCCTATACCACGTTCCGATTATGAGGCGCCCTGTAGTGGGGGACTCCGGATTAATTTCGACCACCTGGGGTTCTTTAACGTGCACCTAATGCATGGTACACGAGCGTTTTAACGCTGTAGTGTTAAGGGCCCTGTGTCGCAGAAAATCCGGTGTCGGCGTCGGCGGCGTTGTCCGTGAGAAAAAAAGCCATCCCGAACCACGCAGGCCCTTCACGTGGCGCAGAGGCGTTGCTGAATTAATTGAATTTCTCAAAGTAAAATACGTCAGAAAATTCGTAAAGTACGACTTACACGCAACCTAAAGACATGATAACGTTGGAATGTAATCGGGACATACGAGAAAACATAATTCTGTTACGCGGAAACTCAAACACAAACACATTTTCCAACTTCCGTGTGAGGTTTGGCGCGGCTGTGCACTAACTCCGGGATCGGCTCACGCAAGAGGCCGCGTTTCTACCAGAAAGCCTGCCTTCGTGCATAGCGTTCGCGGCCAGCGTTCCCCGGTAAACGTTATGGTTACATACGCTCCAGTTGCCGGGAAGCGTGAGAATCAGTCAGGGATCCTTGAATGCTATCGCTTTCCACTCCTAAAGGCGAAGCTTATTGCGTCCTCCAATTTTTTGCATTTCGCCGCCATCGAAATGCGGCCTCCGCTTCCGGGACCTGATCCCGCGCCCTTAGGCTTAACAGCGTATAACGCCATAGCCACTGTACGCCACCACGGCGGGTAGGGTGTATACTTGCACAATGTGATGTCAGTGTGATGAGTATAGCTAATAACCGCCAACTTACTGAAGGAACTACCATGTCTGATGACGTCTGATGACATGGCGTTTTCCGTCAGGAGTCATAAAGGTAACGTTTCTCTTCCTTTTTAATGCCAGCAAGTAATAATGAACTTGAGGACGTGCTTTCAGAGTCACTCAATTTTCGTTTTGAAGAAAGAAAAAAATTAATCAAACGAAAAAAAAACTATGGTACACGTAAGCAAACGCGAGATTGACTGTACTCTGAAGCAAGATTTATTAGCTCCGTAATAAGAAAACTAATTCTTCCCGCACAATACATATCACAAAGTCTTGAACGCCGTCATAAAGTTGGTGTTCCACATTACAGCACGACCTCACTTTGAATTTCGTATCTTCGTAATTTGGTCCAATACGAAGTGGAACAACTCATCTATGTTCGAGCCGCAATTCCTGTAAATGTGCCGGTCAGAACCTCACTCACGGCTAGTTGTTATGTCGTCCTCCAGTTGAAAAACACCGCTCATGGAAGTTTTCATCATTACAAGCACTCATAAAGCAAATTACCGGCTTTGAACTCAAATCCGGTGTTCCCTTTCCGATTGGACGACCCTGTTCATCAAACGAGTGGAATCCCCTTCCCTCGATCACTGTATCCACTACCGAAAATCACGACGCATTCATGAAAATATTAGCGAACACATGATGTACTTGTGTGTGTGTTTCACGGAACCAAACATTGTATAGTTATTAGGCTTGCCCATGTTATTTTCTTATTTCGTTATGGTTGCGATCCTCTCTAGCATAACTCTCATTGACGGGTAGCGACATTGTCTTTCACAGTTATAACACTCTCCTTTTTTTTTAATTTCTGCGACTACTCTCCATAGTAATGTGCTTTGACCAAATAAATAAATAAATAAATAAATAAATAAATAAATAAATAAATAAATAAATAAATAAATAAACCATTTACTATAATGTACAAAAATATCACCCCACCAGTTTCACTTTCTTCCAGCATGGTCACAGAAAGAAGTTTGGAATAACAGTATGCAACACTGACACTGTTATTGACAGTTATTTATTGACGCAGGGGGATAAATGAATGGGCAACGACACGTTCAGTCGGCCACCGTCGCGTCATCCCGGCAGTCATACTGAAAACTGCCTTGGAATGCGCAACTGTGCGAGTGCTGCACATAAGACTGTTAATTTGTGCGAAGAAAGAAGCTGCGCGAGACGAACAAAACACTTGAAGCAAAAGAAGCGGAATGGTACAAGCTTGAGTATACAATTGTTAACGCAAGCTACAACTATTCTCGCTTTGGTCAGAAACAAGTGTCTGGAACACACACACGCGCGCGCGCACAATGTACTTTTTTTCTGCTGAGGAATTGGCTCACAGCAAGACATCAAGGCCAAGCCAGACAATTGCGAAAAACAAGAGCTAATATCAAGGTGGAGAACACCTCAGTGGCGTGGAACAAGTTCCCTATTGTTTTCCTAAAGTTTGATGCACAAAATAAGACAGAAGAAAAAGCACAAACGTGCAGGAACGTGGCATTTATTTTAACAGAAGTATCCACCGTCTAGTCTATAGTTTGGAATGGTTGTTGTTGTTGTTTTCATAATCGTTCTCGTCGACGTTGTCACTGCATTTGCTTAAAATCATTGCATAAAATGGCAAAAGAAGGACCTAGCTTGCGCATATGTATACATATAAGCAAACAGGCCAACGGTTAACGTCGATGTTTACTTTGCGCGGGAGGCAAACACCCGCGAGCGATTCCTTTTATGTTTCTTCTCCTTCAGCCATGCCCGCACTGCAAGTCCTCCTTCTTGTGCCGAAAACCAATTCAACCTAACCAACGTTGGGCACAAGGCCCGCCAACTTGGCTCCCGGCCATCCTCGCCACAGAAGCTGCGGGAAGCAATGCAACACTGCGGCGCGATCGTGCGGCAGTGTTCGCTTGGCGTGAATGGAAACTCCTTCGGCCAACAAAGAGGGCCAAGACGCAACTGCCGACCCATGCGAGCAATCCCGGCGGCCTTCCGCTTAGTGACAACGCCAACAAACGGCGTTGGCTTCCCCGATAATGACGCTCGGCGCCACAAGCAAAGCAACAGTGGCGATGACCGCGTAGGCTTAGGAACGAGACAGTCGCGAACTATATATGGAAGACGGCAGGCGCGCACGCAAGCTTAGGCCGAGAAGATTGCACCGCGAGTCCCTTTGTCGGCACGGCGGCTAGCCCGTTATTTATCCTCGTCGCGTATTCGCGAAGCGGCGGTGTACCGGCATGTGTGAACCAACGAATGAAATGAGGCTTCGGGCTGCTATTACCCGTATATGGCAAGTCGGTTCTACAGAAGCACGCAAGGTGGAAGAATATCGGTGGAAGGGAGAAAATGTCGCCCACTCGACTTTAACGCGAGGTTACAAAGGAAACCCAATACGGGTTTTTCAGAAAGAAGGTTCTTTTATCAACCTTCATTCAGCTTGCACGCTCCTGCAGAACTGATTTGCTATATTGAACGTCCCTGTACTTCGAGTTGTCAAGTAACCTTCGCGCAGAAGTCAGCTAGCTTCCTGGTTGGCTCAGATGGTAGAGCGACCACCACGGAAAGGCGTTGGTCCGGGGTTCAATCTCCAGACCAGGACAAAATGTTTTTTTTTTTTTCAAACTGCGAAGCTTTCTTTCCGAGAAACCCATATAGGTTTTCTTTATAGCTTCGTGCTACAGTCGGGAGCATGACAAGTTCTCCTTTTCAGCTATTGCATGAATCTAACTTATGTCTTTCCACTGTCGAATTCTTCTACTGTGTGAACAGCACTTTGTCCTTTTGCGTTTCTGTCTCCCTCTTTCGTCCTCCCACTTCCTCGCAAATGCAGCGCTGCGGCCAACTACGAACCAAAGTAACACGTGAAAATAAAATAAAATAAAAAAACAAAGAAAAATGATTTCTTCAGCTGGCAAGTATGAAAGAGGGCGACGACGATTATTGAGCATACATATATGTGAGCATTGTGTTTCCGTGAAAGAGAAAAAAAGAGCACGTGTGAGCGTATGTTTGAATCGTGCGTCATGCAAAGGCCTATCGAGCATTGCGTGTTGCTTTAGTTGCCAGTGAAACCCAATTCAGTACCTCTCCAGACATGACGTCATGCGAATGAATTATTGTTATCTTGTTACCGTCATCGCAGATAAAGAAAAATAAAAAAATAAAGCGTGATTCAGCAAGGCCTACCCTTTATATTACGTTATGCTGCGGCATGGCTAAGCTATTTGCAGGGAAAGGACCCATCAGACGGACAAATGTGACTCCGTAGCAATTTTTCACTCCTTTCAGTTCATGCCAACGCACGAGCTCAGTGCCCATGCCTGTTTCCTGGTTTCCAGCATTAAGGAAAAGCAAAGGCGTAAGCCGTTTTTCTCCCCTATCTGCCCGGTAAGGTAATCGTTAACCCATACACGCGCCCGACAACAGTTGCAGGCCAGCATTATCCGAACCGATAGCAGTCCGGAGTCAACGTGAGGAGGGTCAGGGAAAAGGCCGGACCCACAGTGTACAAAGAAGGCCGTCCCCCGCTTCCCGCCACCCACTCGCACGCAACTTCGGACGGCGCATACCTACATTCGTGCCCGGGCCATCGATCTACAGAGCATCAGCCTTGAGAACCAGCCATGCGAGGCAGGGTCAGCGAATCACGCCTCCCGGTGATCTCCTAGCAGTGCTGATGCCGGCGCTGCAGCTGCTCCGCCGACGCTATATAACACGTGTCCCCATCTAGACGAAGAATCTCATTGACTTCCCGGTGAACAAAGGCAAGACCTTTTGGCGCGCCAGAAACGCGACGGGTGTGGGCGTACGGCTCGTTTATACAGTACGCCACGTTTCTCGCAGAAAAGGTGAAAGGTACAGTATGCCCCTCTCCCCACCCATCGGACTACGTTATTTCTCCAGCATGGTTGCAATACAACCCAGATGTTTCCCGGTATTCGATTAAGCGTCTGTTCCGCGTGTTCCGCACGAATGACACAAAACAGATCGTAGTTGATAACAACACATATAGCAGCTGCTTATTCAGAGATCGTGTGCTTAGAGTTGTCGATAAGTTCCTTCTACGCCATTTGATAGCCTCTCAGATCAGCGGATGAAGCGGGTGCCCCGGAAAGACGGCGCTGACAAGTTAGATGTCCGAATTGGGTCGAACATTTCACTGCCAACTTTCTTTACGAGAAAGCCGAACGAATTTCATCTCTGGCTTCGCGACACATTCAATTGATTGTCAACTTCTCGTGGGACGAGCAGAGTACCACCAACGTTCAAGTTGTCGAAGGACCCATCGGCGTATGCAATAAACAGTGCTTACCAGCGCAAGATGAATTCTTGAAAGTGACAAGCCCACCTCGCGGCAACACTGACAAGACGTGCCACTAATACAGTAATCGTTAGTTCGAAAAAAAATTTTTGTCACGCAAAATCGCCCGGTCGCAACCTCGATCACGGTAAGTACTGCTAACGATGCTTTCATTCAACATCGCGCTAACGTTATACGAACGTATGTTATATTCTTTCCTACAAGAAACGACGCTAGTTCGGCCTAAGTTAACAACACAGCTAGCGCCTTGCGGCTCGGCAACTTTTGCTTCGTACTGTTACCCGTCTAATCTTTGACGCGTCATTAAACGACACGAACGATATGTCCTGAAATGAGTGTTTGTGTCTCATGGGGATGAAATAATTTGGTCTATCAAAAAGGCTTACACAGAAGTCTACACGGACACCCGCGGTAGGACACATGCTGTCGCTGAAACCTGATTGCGCCTGGAAGCGCGCAAAAAGCGCCCGCAGTTGCTTCACGAATATCTTGCCCAAATCAAGCGAAAAATTTAACAACGCGTGCGGCCAGATGCACGTAGTCAGTTTCTTCTTCCCTTTCTTTCAAGCGCCCGAGTTTTTTTGCTTCTCGCATCATTTTTTCTTCTTCTTCCTCTTCTTTCGTGCAGATTGGAAATCTAGACGCGCCCACGCGGCAGTTCCCGCATTCACTTCGCGATGTGCAGATTTCGCCCGTGGGCTTAGTGCCGACCGATCGACTCGGTCTGGGTTGTGTCTGCGCAAGGCCGCGGTTCCGACTCTTTTTGCCGGAACTCAGCGGCGCAAGTGACGACGATATGTATGCGTGGATGTGGCGCGACGTTGCACCCGGTCGGGGTGATGAGACCGTAGTCATTCTCACACGAAGCATCGCCGCCGCCAACGCTGTCGCTGCTCCTCCCTCTTCACACGACCCACGACCAAAAAAACAAAAACAAAAAAGACGCCTGTCTTTTGACGATGTAAGAAGATAAATCCTGTCCTCAGTTGTCGCCTCTTTTTGGAAATTAGGTTTTCAATAAAATTTGAAGTCCTCTAATATGAAAAATCGCAATACTAAACATAATAGATACGTCGCAGAAGTTTGAGCTTGTTAACACGTGAAGTGGTTATATGTGACATGTTATACAAATATGTGCACTCGCATTCGTACGCTCGTCTGCAAAACTGTGAAATTTTGTTTTCATTCGACTGTGCATGCTTATAAACGTTTGTGTGCGTGTTCGTGTACTATCCCTCCTCTGTGGCTTCCGGCAGACTACAGCGTGTAAAATTTTGCATGTTAATGCTCTGAGTGTATAAGGTATTTTCTGGCAAATTTTGCGATTTACTTTTGTTTATCATGTCACGAGGAGCAGCCACTAGCCTCTGCCCACGCAAGGGTGCCAAGATCTCCTTTAAAGTAATGTTAATTAAAAAAAATTCACCGACGATTACGATGTGCCCTAGTGCGAAATTTGAGCGCAGCTCTATACGTGTTCTCAGTTCGCAATGTATTGGCTGGCTCGGACAATCTGTCTCGTGCAGCACGTGCAGCACGCCTCGCTAATCGGGATATCGCGAGAGGCAACGCGTGGATGAGGCATGGGCGCAATGCACAGCAGCCGCCGCAGACAGACCTCCACTCAAGCAGCGCTTGGTCCGCGTTATCGGTGAACAGACGACGCGCGCTACACTGGCGCCATCTCGTAGCCATTTTCGCAGCAAAAAGTCCGTCTTGCGCCTGCGCTACGCTTGTCTTCTCACGCTTTCGCCACACCCTCCTCCTCTTCCTTCCTCCTCACGCTCTCTTCACTACGACCGTTTCGCTCCGTGTTCGCTCTTTCTTTCTTCGCTGCGATAGTTCGCTCGGTTACGAAGGTCGCCTACACTCGCCGCAGGAATGGGCGCTTAAGAGCTGCGCTCTAAATAGTTTGCCTGTAGCCGGAGGTTTACTGCATAGTGTGAGGCGCGGCGACTGAATAAAACGCGTGGTCGACTAGGAAAAAGAAAGTACTGGTATCTGAAATACACCAGTAACTAATAATGAGGGTGTTAGGCTTGCTGTGTTGAGAAGGTACTGCTTGGTCAGGTTTTACGAATGTAGTAAGGGTGGCGTGCCAAAAGTAGCACGACGGATGAGTGCAGAGGAACGAAAAGCTGAGACGCACGGAAATTGAGACGGCGACGTTTGCCGTGCCTGACATATTGCGCGCCTCATTTTTCTGTTCTTCACTGTCGTTCGTTACGCATTACCTAAGGCCAGCTACTTCTTGCTTTATGCGCCGAATTGCGTAACGCGTCCTTAACAGCTTACGAAAGTGCATGCACATCCTTATCGACCTCCCAATTTTTTTCCCTTCCGTCTTTTTTTTTTTTTCTGTAGTTAGCTCAGTTATTATTAGAAGTAAAATTCATAGATTGTGTCGAGTTGCGCAATGCCTCGACCTTTCCACGGCGCAACCATCTACGCATAACGATAACCGAAGAGGTTATACGCTTTGAATTGCTGGAACCGAAAGGAGGATCTGAGACGATGTAGTAAAGATAATCAAAATTGCTCTCTCTCTCTCTCTTTCTCTCTCAATTTGATTGGAAAAATTTGACTTTTTCCAGAAAGAGTGACGTACGTGTTGCTTCTTTGCAACACAAAGCGATAACGCAACCCAGCGCCTTCGGAAAGTTCCAGAGTACGTGCCACCCACTGTGCCACTTTTTTTTCTGACACGTACAATGACGTGCGTGCTCGCCGCCACGGCTTAGAGGCTGTGGTGTCTTCTTGCTTGGCCCTAAGTCCTGGGTTCGATTCCCGGGTGCGACGGCCGCACTCCAATGGAGCAGGAATGAGGAAACTGTTGTCCAGTCTAGCGCGCTCTCTGTGCACGTTGAAGATCCCCAGGCTGGTCAAATTTAATCCGCAGCCACCACTGCACGGAGACTCGAAGGCCGTGTGCTAATCAATCAATCAATCAATCAATCAATCAATCAATCAATCAATCAATCAATCAATCAATCAATCAATCAATCAAAAGTTGAAATGCGATGTCATGTAACAAAACGCAATAGGCACGACAGTATACTGAGTATACTATCGTACTACTATACTATGTTCAGTGCCATACTCAGTATACTATATATTGAGTATACTTGCTTTCAAAATATTTTAAGATGGCCTGTGGAAGATAGCACAACTGTAGTTTGGCAGCTGGTCTACTCGAAGAGGCGGGCATTACTTGAGCAAAAAATTTAAATGCATAATCGAATAATTAACAAAAATTGAATATTTAAGCATTTAACTAATTACCTTACGGCCCATACTGCAGTTCACAAATTCCAGCCACGGAGTTCGCAAGGCGGATCCACTTAGAACGAATTCTCAGGATGGCACGAGTTCCGAGATATTAATTCCCCAACTTTGCGGAGAAATGCATTGGCGTTCCACCCGGCGTTCCAAGTGTCCGCCGCTTCGAGTAGACCACCTCACGAACCAGAACTGCGCTGCCTGCCAAAGGCAACCTTTGACAATTTTCGAAAGTGTTCGCCGAAACACCCTGTACGAGCTATCCAAACAACGCCTCCTAGGGAAGCGCCGATGTGTACCACACCAACAGAAACATTGCCGCCATTCGGGCGTTCACTTCGGAGGCTCCGCGAGGATGCCGAAGCGAGCGAGGCCACGATCGGTTTACTGCAGCCGCAGTGCGGGGCAGTGGATCCGCCGAAACGCCGTAAAGCCGAGAGAAGATCGAGTCAGCGGGCTACTTCATTTCAACGGGCGCCGCTGTGCGGACGCTCGGGCTAACGGCCACGCGCGGGCATTGCCTGACACAACGTTTCATATCGCGGAGAAAATACACAAACGCAAACTTCCGTGCAGGGGGACCTTCCCGAGGCTCATCTCCGCTGCTTTCTTCCGTTTTGCCCCGAAAAGCTACCCGCTCCCCCGCTTGAACCCCTCCCTCCCCCACCTCTGCAGACGTTATGCGATCGCTTTCGCGCTTTACGCAGGCGTTGTTCGCGTCCGTTTTTTTTCTTGGCGGGATCGCGCTGGAAATCCGCGGAGATGGTATCTCGCGGCCTCCTCGGACAGTGACGTTTATATTTCTGAGCAACATTCATTTCCCGCTTCATTTATCTACGGCGCCACTCTGTCGCTTTCCTCGCCGAGCCCTAAAGAAAAAGAAAAAGAAAAACAGTCGGTGAAAATGAGCTTAAGTACAAGTAAAGAAAGGGGTTATCGCGGCCACGCTGGCGATACGGCATCTGCGACGACGAAGAAGCGAAAGCATGGAACGCAAGGAAACGGCGAAGAACGGTAGCGCGAAGGCAACGAAGTGCGCGGAGAACGCGTAATGGAGTGGAGGACGACACTTCCCTGGACACGGGAAAGCGCTAAAAAAACACAGAAAGAAAGAAAGAAAGAAAGAAAGAAAGAAAGAAAGAAAGAAAGAAAGAAAGAAAGAAAGAAAGAAAGAAAGAAAGGGGTTCCGTAGAAGCGCGCAAGGACGAGGTGGTCGATCCGAAGTAACAGAGCGTTGCACATTGGCGGCTGCGCAAGGAGAATAAAATGGGAGAAGCAACGCCAATAAAAAAAGAAAAAGAAAAAAAAATCAATAAAAGAATAAAGGTAACAAAAAACTATGGGATGGACAAAGCGAAATGGAGTGAGGGAAGGAGGGATGTCATTAACTGGCCCTTTCACTAAAGACTTTCGCTCACATGAAGTAGTTCATATTACAGAGCCAGTTGAGAGTCGAAACGGGACCAATTTCGAGGTACACTTCAATTGTTTTCCGCTGTGCTGCATGTGATGCTGTTCTAGCTACGATGGTATGCGGTGAACGTGACCGGCTGTCAATGTGACCGGCTGTTTCGATATGTATCTATACCATCGCGTCTTTCTAACTCACCATGCCCCATGCCGCGACATAGGGTGACAAACAGCATTTTAAGTTCTGGTCAAGCTCTCTGCCTTTCTCCCTCTCTTCAAACTTTTTCTCGATCTGCGCGTGTGCCTGAGGAAAAGAGTGGGAAGATAAATAACCGATGGTAAGGAAAGAAAAACAGTCGTGCGCAATAACTAACTGATAACGAGGCTCCGCGATGTACCGCGGCAACGGCCGTCATCTTCCTCGAAGGTGGCCCCGTGTTGTCGATTTCGCCCCGTTCTCCCTTTCTTCGTTTCTTTCAGCGCCGAACGGTCTGACCCCGCGGACATTCTGACCCTCGGGAATCGCCGCGAAAAGCGTGATATTATTGCGGCCCGTCCGCTACACAATGCCTCATGCACGGCGCGCGAGCCCGGGTCATCATCGCACCGATCCCAAGAGTGTGTCCGGACTCGAGCTCTCTCCAAAGCGGTCGCGGCTCATTTCTATACGCAGCTTCCCACCATTCCCGGGCGAGCGAGCGAGCGAGCGTCTCCTCCTATTGTCTCTGAAAACAAAAGCATCCCACGATGTGATTGGGGGGCTCCCCGCATCGAACTGGTCCACAGTACTAGATCCTCACTCCTTCGCCGGCAGAACGCGCTTCGAGCGGATGCCAGGCCGTCGTAAGGATGAACGACTGCTCCTCCCTTGCAACTCGTGGATCTGTCTGCATGGACCAGGCGGTTGCGTACAAGCATGCGTGCACGGGCTTGGGCCGTCATTCAAAGCCAAGCGATGCTGGCAACCGTTCGAAATGGAACGGTTGAGCAACGTCTGTCTATGCGTATCGGTGGGTGGGTCGGTGTAATTTAATTAACGGCGTTTGCGACACCCCCGAAAAGCTGGAAACCGTGGTCGTAGCGGCCGGAATCTGCCGATGGTGGTGTTAAATCAGTGGAGCGCGAAGCGTTCGGAACAGGTTTCTTCGTGGGGAATAAGCATTGCGGGTCGCGACGGCTTCGAATCCCAGCTGTTCACCTGCTTTAATGCGAAGCTGCCGGCGGATGGAGCGAGCACTGTTGTTGCTGGCGCACGGCCGGCCCTAACCTTGCTAGGAAGCCTACATGCGAGTTATGTTTTGGGGTGGTGGCAGCCTTTTTCTAAGGGCACGTGCCACCGCCAGCTAAATTAGCGGATTAAACTTTCCGACAAATTGTAAGGTGTGGGAATCAAAATGGCGAAAGACCGGGCGACAGACCATGTTTCCCCGCAACCTCTGGTGACGTGAAACTAATTAACTTCTTTTTTCAATAAACTTTGGCCTCAGCAGCCAGAGACATACAGCGTGCCTGAACGCAGTACACGACACGTCTACGTTTTAATTAAATAGGATAGTAAGTACAGTCTTTATTACAGCACACTTAAAAATTTTAGGACACCCTTTATATATTACGTACAAGTGGAAGGCAACGACAGTGCTTAATGCAGTTCACATTCTTGGTGTGAGATAATACTACCACGAGCACGCGACCGTGCCTTATAACTTGTTGCTTTATAAGTGTCGCACGACATGCAATAGAGAAAAAATAAGTTTGATGCGTTAAAATAAAAGGAAAAGGCGTGCTAGTATATATCAAAGATATATGCAGGTTTCATGTGCACGTTAGTATAAAAGTAAGTTAAAGAAATTCAATAGCTCGCGCGCCAACATGGGTACACCAGAGAATGACAAAAAAAAAGCAGGAATGCGCCGAACTTCTAGCGAGATCGGGAATCAAAATAACTTCTCCCCAAATTTGGTGGAAATAGCGGTCAAAATTTTGCTGTTGTCACCACCCGAAAACAAAGCTTGCATGCAGGTTCCCTAAGCCTTGCAAAGTGATAGCGCCCTCTTGTTCTCCTTACCATTGGGCGAGAATGCCACTGCATTCGCAATATCATTCAAGCATACATATATATATATATATATATACCTTAATTCGCCATGCCTCTATGCGTCGGCGAGCCACAACGCGAAACTACGCACCTGCTACTGAAGCTGTGAGCTGTCCACGGGCACGGTTCATATAGTTTTGTAGATTCTGCAGCAGATATTACCACTCGTGGTATGCAGACCAGTAAAAAAAGTGTTCTATGTCTCCCACGACTACACAGATGGAGTTTGTCGGCGATGAATCCTGACGAAGCTGGCAAGGCCACGCTGCCACGTATGCGGAGAAAAACCGACTGTGGTTACGTTGTAGAAAGAATTAGCTCTTGTAGGACAGCGGTAAATCTAGTGTCACGTTTAATTGGTTCCGCGCACTGCGATTTCGAATCACGGCGGCTGTGAATGTGATCGCGTTCTGATAAAATAAGGGAAATTAATGGTGTTATGGAAAATTGCCAGGTGTATGAGTATACGCTACGACTTCGCCATACGCTAAGGCGCAAGCCACGACTGTTCTTCCCCGCGGAGGAAACTACGAAGTAACAAAGTCTGTACAAAGATCACTGTCGCGGCAAGGCACATGAAAAGTTTCTAAGAAAGATGGCGAACGGAAGCATGCAAGCAGCAGAAAAACATTTCTATTTATATTTTTTTCTTGTACGTTCCTGCCACGCGAGTGGTAGTCAATAAATGCTGTCCTTAGCACACACAACGCGTGGACGTATACGCTTATTGACACAGTTTTTCTTGCTGTATAGTACACCAACTGTTTATGGCCTGAGGTGCTGGGAAATAAAAGGCACGCAAGAAAAGAAAAAAGGAAAGAAAGGAAGAGGTGAAAAGAAAGGAAAGACAACGCGAGGAAGGGGTTAACGCAGCGAGAATTTCGCAGAAGGCACTTACCCAATGGTCTACCCACTTGTTCATCACAAAAGCCGGTCCCAGGGACCTCGCTGGGTTCATTGATGCTCCCGTCGCGGGCAGCTGCAGACAAATTAGAGGACAAAAGCATAAGGCCCAACGGGAAGACCAATTTTTCTCCACAAATTCAAGGGCCACGCGCGTCTTATCCTAGGCATGCAAAAAGAGAGCGCAATGAGATTGCGCTAGTCGAAACTGAGAGAGAGAAGGTTCAAAGAAAGGCAACGGCGTCGATCGGACCAACGAACGGTTCGCTACCCCACGCCGAGGGCAACGGAGAGGAAGAGTAGAAAGAGGCACAGATGCACAGATCATGCACCACTTGGCAAAGAAGGGCTGCAAACAGTCACTCAGGCCAGTTCGCTTCAAGAACTGCACCAGTGCGCGAGTCGCTGTTTGTGCCAGTTACGGACGTGGCCGCAGCCTTGGTATTTTACGCACCCATAAAACGGTGAAGGCGCTTTTGTGTTTCTTAAGGACGACGGGTTTGTGCGACCACCTGTGACTAGTAATGCAATTTCTGCAAAACCACACGCGTCAGCGAACTTGCCGCAATTTCCTTCTTTCCTTCCCTCCTCTCTCTCCCTGTGATCTTTGTTTTCCCCTTTCCCATTTCCCCGGTGCAGGGTCGCCAACCGGACGTTATTCTGGTTAACCTCCCTGCCTTCTACTTTTCTCTTTCCTCCCCCTACGCACTGAAAAAGGTCTGCAGTCCAGTCGTTTTAAAGGTTAAGGCCTTCCGGGTCATTGTGACATCGTCGGGAACGACTTCGTTGGCAAAGTTGGCCGCTGTGCTATATAGCCGAAGAAAATTATGAATCTGAGGAAGATAAACGCATGACTTAGTTCCTACTCTCACGATTTATATCCGTTAGATTAACCAAGGCTTCGTACGAGCTGTAGGCGCGTGTGTCGCTTCCTTACCGACGCCCCTCTCGACGAACCATGAGACTTGCCCTGTAGCGCAGCTAATATTCTTTAAATCTACGTCGTGCAGTGCACAAATTACGCCAAGAAGCTACCCGACGAGGGCGTCGTATCATTGAACAATAACCGCGTGCTCCGCAACTTCTCTTCGTGTTCTTCAGAGACTTCTGTCAAATGCCGTGATGATGATTCGAAACGCATTTTCACTTGCGCCTTCTCGTACAACGAACGCGGGAGCCGCAGCACAACCTCTTCGTCGTGCAACGCGTCGGGTGTCAATGCGGAAGTGACGTCTGCTGAAGTGATGTGCTGTTAATTGCCAAAGAAAAGGAAAAAAAAAAAGAACTGATGATTTACACATGCGTACACATATTCCAAGTATCAAAACCGTCAGTTTAATGCCTGAAAGTAACACAGGGACTGCGAGAGACTCCCAGGTGGAGGAATCCGGATTAGTTTTGACCAATTGAGGTTGTTCAAAGTGCTCTGACGTTTTGCGTTCTGCATCCATCGGAATGAGGCCACCGCGGCCGGGTATCGAACCCACGATATGGCGCTGCTGGATATGTTATAGGCGTCGCCAAACTGACAACCTTCCGGCGCCAAGAAAAGTGACGCGACCAGCGATGGTCTCAAATCCATTTAACCTGCTGAGCCTTGTACACTGAAAAGCGGAACTTCTAAACTCGTCGTTCAGCTGTACGCTACATACAGTGCGCGCTTCTTTCCTGTGCTTAATTTGTGGACACTGGACTGTCGGCAATTCTCGCCCCCTTGAGGGTACTTTCTTTGACCCATGTCGAACACCCTTGCATTTAAGCGGTAAGATCGACTCGTTGATGGGGACAAAATAAGTCCTTCCTTGCTCGCGAGTTTTTCCGGCAGGTAAACATCATGATAGCTGTGACAGACGATGCAAAAACTGCATGAAATAAGGTTCCCTAGCTATCGTCGCCAAACTCTCGTGTTACATATTTCGGTGCACCCATCAGGTGAACAGGCTCAATACACGGTTTTAAACTACGGCATATATCGTCGCAGGCGCAGTTCGAACTAGTTGTCACGTGCTATATATATATATATATATATATATATATATATATATATATATATATATATATATATATATATATATATATATATTACAGCCTTCAGTGCAAAGTTCTAGCCTTGTGCTTCTGGTAAGTGTTTACTGCACCGAATTAAATTTCTTGTTGCTACTTTACAGTCGCCTGCGCCGCCGTGCCCTAATGAAGTCTCCTGCACGTTCGCTCTGATTAAAAGGAGGGCCAGCTCGCTCTCACCCCCGCGAGAGTGCAGGCCAAGTAGGCGAACCCGATGACAATGGCGTCCGAGCCGGCGCCCAGGTGGCTTCGGTGCGGGTCGCGGGTGGCGAAAACTGTGGAGGCCAGCAGGAAGCTGAGCACGAACTCGACGCCGAACGCCTGCCAGGCGCCTAGGGCCTCGTGGGGGCGAGTGCTGCCCAGAGAGCTCTGGTGGCCTGGCACCGACACGCTGCGGCAGGAGGAGGAGAAAAAGAAAGCGAGAGAACGCTGTGAGAAACATAGTTTATTGCGATGGAGAATATTGCCACGTTACCGAAAATCTCCGGCGCTCGATTCGAATACGACACAACGCTGTTCACGGCACGTGGTGCAACTCAGCGTATAACGATAGCGTCGCTTCTAACGATTTAATTACTTTATTTATTTATACATACTGCAGCCCCTACATGGGGCTATTGCAGGAGTGGGTTAGGCAAAAAGAAGTAAACAATAACATATTAAAATTTCACAAGAAATAAGGCAGATGACACAAATGAAACTCAAAATAACAGAAACACTGAGAGTCAGTACAAAAACGAGAATGAGTCAATACACTGTAACAACAAGAAGATACATAATATCAGGTGTGGTTAACTTTACAGGAAATTGTTTAATGGCAGGGACCTAATTGTTCCGGGAATTAAGTTCCAGAATTCAATAGTACGTGGGAAAAAGCTGTATTTAAATTTATTACATCGAGCAAAGTAAGGCTTAATATTAAGGTTATGGTGACTCCTACTTGACCGAGGATATGTTGTACTCTCCCCTTTCTTCGCTGGTAAAACCCAAGTGGGTCCTGCATACGCGTTGCTGTTGCTCGATATAGATGAGAACTTATTAGTCATTACGCCCGCCTTTACTGTACAACCATCTGTTGACCGAACACAAAAGCGTACTGGCGGACTGTGGCAGTATTGGGTCGCGAGACCTCCCGTGTTGATGGCAGTTATTAAGTTCCGCTGCCAAGGGAAGAATGAAAGAAGAGACCTCGATAAGTGAACAGGACTTTCTATCAGCGCTTCCCTTCGGGAAACTAACAAAAAAAAAAGAGACGTCCCTCTAAAGCTGTGACAAAAAAAAGCCAACGAGAGGCTCTTCGTGCTCGGGTCAGCAGAGAGTGTACGCGCACCCTATACACAGCGCGCCTCTCGGACCCCTCCACTTTCGTTCGCAGCCATGCTTTCACCCGCGTCCCTTTTGTTGCGGGGCACGTTCGATTGCTTTCAGCGGCCCGACGATGGCTTCGTTTATCCTCGGGCGCGCCGATACAAAGACAACACGCCGGCCGCGAGCGGCCCGGACGGGTCGCTAATGAACGTAGACGCGCGCGCGCGTTCCTAGGCCCAGCGCCCGGAAGGCGAGCTTCTCTCGCTGCGAAGGCCGACGCGATAGGAGGACGGGTCGGGTACGAAGAAAAGGCGCCTCCCGAACCGTGGACACACACACACACACACACACACACACACACACACACACACACACACACACACACACACACACACACACACACACACACACACACACACACACACACACACACACACACACACACACACACACACACACACACACACACACACACACACACACACACACACACACACACACAAACTCGGGCGCACTCCATTACGTTGGGCCCAGAAGTCGACCCGAAAAAGTTGCACCTCTTGGGCGGCGTCGGCCTCAGCCGCGCCGCCGAAACACAAAGCTACGATGACGGCGACGTCGTGTGGTGAACTGTATACAATGCTTCTTTAGGCTTCGCGCTGTGCGTGATGGAGACTAACAAGAGTGGAAAGCTTCCATTTTTTCGAAGCTGCGTAAACGGGGTG